>NC_140488.1:22586689-23106689 GCF_964271855.1 Acomys minous | reverse complement strand
ATTATGGAGGACTGGCTTACTCTGTCTTGGCAGAGTTTGGCCGTTGACTCTGCCTGCATCCAAGGTTGCCCATTTTTAGGCAGAATTCTGTGGTAGAAATGAGGACATTTGCCCAGTGGCTCGTTTGCCACATTTCAAGTCATCTCCATAAGCAGGTTCATTGATGCTCATCATCCTCTTTGATGTAGGCTGGGTGTTGCCAGAAGTTAACCTGTCTCACTGTCAATGAATCTTTAAAATAATAAAAACATCTTTAAATGCCATATTCTGTAGGTCTCTGAGGTTTTTGAAGACCTTATCTAACTATTTACCTTATCTTTCTATAGAATCATATCTATCTGTTACATCTAATATGTATATTCTTGTGATAAAAATAGACTAGCAATTGGTATGTCCATGATTTGATCAATTAACAATTAGCTTGTGTTATTTAATTATCCTAAACAGCCTGCTGTCTCTGTCATCTTCTCATTTGGGAAAGCTGCTAACCTGCACTCCCTGTATACTCATGTAATTAGTTTTATTCCTTCTCAAGTCTCTGATGGGGTTGAAGACCAGATAGTTTAGTTTTACAATGAAACTTAAATGTTTAGGGGTTCAGATGTTTTTAGGTCTAGGTGGATGTTTTAAGTTGATAGAGATGAGATATGATAGACACTGAGTTTCATTCAGAATTTTAGACTCACCAAGATAGGAAAGATGTTTTCTTCAAGGCTATCAAATACAAATATCCAAAGCACTATGAATGTAACACACACACACGCACACATGCACGCATATATATACATATATATACATATATATATGTATATATGCATATATATGCACACACACACACACACACACATATATATATTCCTGATTGTTTCATGGTTCTTCTTGCTGTAGGTAGTTTATTGTATATATGTGTAATAATAAAAAATTAATGATAAAAAAAAGAAAAAGAATAAAAGGAAAGAAGGAATGATGATTTTCATTAACAGAATTTTGCTAGTTTAGTGAGGGTAATATAATGCAGAACCCAAATGCATCTTAAGCAACTCTTACATGGTAACCGACATGAACATTTGCATGGTTTTATTATATTGTAGCCTTCTTAGTTTAACCACATTTGTGCTGGCTGATATATGAACAGCAATGCCAGTCAATATTGCATATTTGTCTCACAATCTTTTGGAAACAAACATGTATAAAAGGCTTAGAGGAGAGGTGTCACAGCTCCATTTTGTGTGGCAAGACAATGAGTTTTCAGCAACAGTTCCACTGTGTCTCAGCAATTAAGAGTTCTTGCCAGTTTTCCAAGGGACCTGGGTTTGATTCCCAAGACTCACAAAGTAACTCACAACCACCCATTAAATTAAAGTTCACTGGATCTGATGCTTTCTTCTGGCCTCTAAGGGCACTGCATGCATGGGGTACACATATATACATGAATATAAAATAAAATAAATCTAAGTCATTAAGAGTGTTAGTTATTCATCACCCTTCCCCAAATTTTATGCAACTTTTCAAAGGACTGGGCTATAAAATTCCCATCACTTGTGCTTGGCATCTTGTTAAATTGCTTGATCTGGGTAAATGATTACTTTAGCTAAGATGAAATTACCTATCAGGCTCTGTTTCAAGCACTTGGATATCAAGTGGGAATTTTGAAGCAATTAGAATAGTAGCACCTCTTGCTTTTGAGATCCCTGAAGCAATAAACCAATGCTTAAACTACTTATAATTCAACAGCGGTGAAAGGACAATTTGCTGTGTATTTCTTGTAACAAACACATCAGGTATTTCTTTTGTCCTACAATGACTTCAATCATTTCCATCCCCAGTGTAGACTCTAAATCCCCAAATACCGATATAAGGAGATAAATTATAGGGGGGTTTTGTTGTTTTGTTTTGTTTTGTTTGTTTGTTTGTGGTTGTGAACCTATTTTCAGTTCCCCAAATACTAGAAACTGGATTTTGAAATGTATTTCATGAAAAACAATCTTCATTCAAAACCTCCCGATGCTGAGGGAATAAGGAATATCCTCCCTAAGAGTCCCACGCTTTTTCCTTTCATATCATGTATATTGAAATATAAATCACACACATTGGAGAAAAGATGAAATATTTACTTCTCAGACTTTTAGCCCAGGAACTTCCTTCTTGTGGCAACCTTGTCTCATAACACAATTTCATTTTTATCTCTTTCTTACAGCTCAAAACTTCAGGTTGATCTTCACTAGTCACTGAATCGTTACAGTAAGAATTTGCAAAAGATTTTATATAAATGATGAGGTTGTGTTATTTCTCTCATTAGGACTCTTGTACTTCAAATGTTTATTAGCACTGGTAAATTCCTTTGGAAAAGACTGATTGCAATGTTTATAGAGAAGAGAGAAATGTTCTTGATTTCCCTGTTGATATGTTTTCTTCATTGATCTTTCCATTTATACAGTTGTTTGTCTAGGATTCTATTGTATTTATTACTTTTTCTACCTTTCCTCTGTGCACAAAAAATATTGACCCATCATGTATCTTAAGTAGATGAGGGACTTTAATACTTGGCTTTCCTTAGCAAAGTGTGTATTACAAACTTATATGTGTAGAAAGTTATCCTGAGAGCTTTGCTTTAAGCTATCTTATGTTATTCAGTGGTATTTCCTAGGAAGGCCTTCCATAGGATCACTATGAGAAAACAGAGGCTGGGGGAGTCTGTGGTGTTAATGTTGATTATCGATTTGGCAGTCTAGAATCACAGAGGAAACAAACCTCTGTCTATGTGTATGAGGTTGTGGGAGGACCCACCCTAACTGTGAATGGCACCATTTTAGGAACTGAAGTCGAGGACTTAAAAAGCATAAAATAAGATGAGCACCAGCACTTATCTGTGTTTTCTGAATGCACATGCAATGTCACCAGTTTGCTCACATTCTTTTACCATCACGACAGACTGTACCCTTGACCTGTGGATCAAAATAAGCTCTTCCTCCCTTACATTGCTTTTGTCACAGCAGGGGAACAACTGTGCTTAGAGAAGAGTTTAGGCAGCTCAAAGCATGGCAGAAGTGGTAGGCCTTGTGTTATTTAATTATCCTAAACAGCCTGCTGTCTCTGTCATCTTCTCATTTGGGAAGCTGGGACTCCTTGTCCTTAGGATGGAAGCAGAGCTTTTAAACATACAGGACACACATAAAGTCTTTTGCTGCTTTGTAGGTTGGCAGGTAACTTCAGATTCCATGAAAAGCCTTGTTCTTTTGGAAAGCAAGTGATTCACAGGTAAAGAATTTATAAATGTTCAACATATATTCTCAGAAGTTGTATGTGTGTGAGATATATATATTTGTGTGTGCACATGCACACAACAAAGAGTTGTCAGCTGCCTTATAGTTTTCTGTACCTGTTAGCCTCAATGCTTGGGGTGAATTGCTGGGGAAAGGCCCATTACAAATGAACTCCATTCATCTACTTGGTCAGGAAATCTCAAACAGGTAAGAGAGCATGTGGGACTGTTGAGTACTTTGCTTTCAAGGAAAGCTTCTGTATTGAGAGATGTCTGAGTTTTATGACACTAAGTGAGATGTGGCATTTATGGTTTACCTAATATAATTTGTGTGATAAACACTCTGAAAGGGCTCCCATGTTTGGCTCAACAGCTGTTACTGATCATGCAGTGAAGCAGAGATGTATCCATGGTGATCTTCCTATTTCAGCCAGAATAGGGATTCCCATTAGGCTTAGTGGCTTCGCATAATCCTGGCATCCTTAATATGTAAAAACTATTGCATAAGAAAAAAATATGAAACTTCCTTTCAGATAAAGGGTGAAGGTAGCAAAAGTCACTAGTTATGTCAGTAGGGGGTAGATACTAAAAAGAGATTCAAATTGGAATTTATTAAAACACCTCTATTCCTTGAAGTATCTCATTTCTTCCATTCTTTAATCATGTAAATGACCAATGAACAACCTTCCCGGGGGTATGTGATTGATTGCACATTACACATGATGAGAAGGATGCTATGTGGAAGCAGACAAATAGTAAAATAAGCAAATTTTATGGAGAGGCATCTTCTCATTTAATGTCCTGTTAGTTTGGGAACATTGAGGGTGGGGAAAGATATGGCAAACACATGACAATTTAGAAAACATCTGTAGCTGGGTATCAATGAGAGTTGGCCAGGGATTTGATTATTTAAAGTATAATGAGAGAGATATTAAATTCTCCCTTTTTGTCTGTGCTAGGATGAATTTCCCAGATGAGGCAACAGAAATGGCATTTGTATTATATGTGTGTGCATGTGTGTGTGTGTGAGACAGAGAGAGAGAGAGAGAGAGAGAGAGAGAGAGAGAGAGAGAGAGAGAGAGAGAGAGACAGACAGACAGACAGACAGACAGACAGACAGAGACAGAGAGACAGAGACAGACAAACAGACAGACAGAGACAGAGAGACAGACAGACAGAGATATTTTAGGGACAAAGACATGGTCATGGTAGTATCTGACAAAAGGAACATGTCATTTAGGAGCAGAGTGGTGACTTATCGGCATATCCCAAGGAATCATTTAGGGCTTTGACTAATTTCCCAATACAAGGTGCTCCAAATACAGAGAACAGAGAACATTAGACACTCTCCTGGAAACAGTAAAATGGCGAGTCAAGGGTAACATTAAAGAACAGTGCGCAGTGGATTAAGAAGGTGAAGCCTGGGACATATAGTTCTGACCAAGAAGAAGCCCCAGGGCAATCTTGGGGCTATGGTGAGATAGAATTATGATTCCAAGGATCTGGAAGAAAACAGGGGAGTCCGGACAAAACTCAATGCAGCAGGATAGCCAAAGATGCCTTGATGACTTGTGTAATCCATTCTGCTCAGAGCCTGAGGATCAGTCCGAGGTGGAGCTTCCTAACCTGGAAGTTTCCAATCTGGCACCTGGACATGCAAATCAGGAGCACGTGTGCATGCATCTTTATGGTGTCCACAGGACTCTGAGTGGCTAAGCTGACAACTACTGTTTTAGAAGGAAATAAATGCCAAATGACCTTTGTTCTGTCTAGGCTTTCTCCTGCTGACGTTCTATAATAAAGACTTTCCAGAAACCTTACAATTTAAAACTGTAATGTCTGAGCTCCTTTACAAGGAAGGACCTAGTCTTAAGGCACCAGTTTAACAAGTAACCAGATGATTCACTAAACTGAGATAGAATACTAAAATATTCAGAGTTCTTTTATGCTTATGTGTTTCATTTAGTTGTTGGTGATAAGATATCTGTATGTTAATTTGAGAACGCCAAGAGTCAAGTTTGGTATCCTTGAACTTCTATGCTCTGTGTTCGGAAGAAACAATAAATAAATAAATGTTATACATGCTTATATAAATGTATCATATTTGAGATTTAAAATCCAGATAAAAACTTTTGACAAACACTATTCACAAAAGCCAAGGGATGGAAGTAACTTGACATTTACCCAGCAAAACAAAATGTGGCAAATACAAACAATGGAATACTATTTGACCCTAAAAAGGAAGGAAACCCTGCTATATACTACTCTAAAGACAAACCTTGAAGACATTAAGTTAAATAAGTCAGCTACGAAAAAATAAAAACTGTATGATTTACTCATAAGAACTGTCTAATGCAGCCAGATTCATAGAAACACAATATAAATTAGTTATAACCTGTGTGCAAAGGGATGCAAAAGTTCAGATATTTTTTTTTCAGGATAAAAATATCTACGGTCAAATATGTCTGTCAGATGTACTGGTCCAGAAGGCTGAAGATGATCAAACTGTCTCTGTCATTTTTTGTTTCTCATTTTGGAAGCTGCTAACCTACACTCCTTGTAAACTCAGGTAATTAATTTCATTCCTTCTCAAGTCTCTGATGGTGCTGAAGACCAGATAGTTTAGTCTTACAATTAAGCTTAATTGTTTAGGGGTTAAGATATTTTTAGGTCTAGATAGATGTTTTAAGTTGATAACAATGAGATATGATAGATATTGATTTACATTCAGCATTTTAGACTCACAAAGATAGGAAAGATGTTTTCTCCAAGGTTGCCAAATATAAATAGTCAAATCACCATGAATGCAACATTTATATAATTCCTGGTTGTTTTGTGGTTCTTCCTGTGGCATGTAGTTTATTTTATTTATGTGCAATAATATAAATGTATATGTTAAAAATATAATAAAATATTCTGATTAAAAATATCTGTAGCCTTTCCCCCCAACAATGCAACACTAATGAACTATTACTTTAAACTATTTTAAATGAAGCCATTTGTGGTGCTTCCTGTAATCCTAGCACTTAGGAGGTGGAGGCAGGGGGAATTCCCTGCACTCAAAAGACAGCTTGAACTACAAAATGAGACACCATCTCAAAAAAAAAAAACCCAAAAAATCCCAAAGATGGTTACTTTTATGCTTTCTGCGTTTTACACCAAGAAGCCACACAGAACTGTCTTTCTTCACACAGCCTGCAAAAGCACTGGATTGACTTCACCTTTAAGGGTACCTTCCTACCGTGTCAACAGTTTTTCCAAGGCATCCATTCCAATATTCAATGCATAATGGATGCGTTTCTTGCTTTTTCTCTTCTATGCGTCACTGTGCTGTGCTCCCTATGCAATAAGAAGTTACCTGTGGTAAATGCAGACTTCATGCTCTTTGTGTTTTGCTTAATCCTAGCTAGCCTATGTGAAGCCTGTAGGCCACAAATGAATAGCTCTGGGTCCTAGCATTGATCTCGCCTAGGTAATCATTATGCTATCTATCATCCCTTCTTTGTTTATCCCCCTGCCAATGCTTATTCAAGCTCATGTCCTCTTCAATTTTCTTTATAGAAAGTCTCTGTAATCCATTTCTTGTTTAATTATGCCATTGCACTTTTCAGAGCTCTAATTTATTCTGTTTTCCTGATCCCGAGGAGCCCTGAACAATCTATTTCGTATTTCAGAGTAGAAGAGGATTGTGTGAAATTATCCAGAATGCATTTCTGAATTGGAGAATTTTCTTTTGGAAAAAAAAAGTTGATCCTGAGCTTCTTAGAGAAGTTGTGGATCCTCCATGAAGGCTTCTTGTACTTGTACTACATGCTGAATAAGAAAATGCACAAATGACAGAGGCTACAATAAATATAGTAACAACCATGCTTTCAATGACAATATGTAGATACCTTTACAAATAGAAATAGAAATGTGTGAGAGCTTATTTTATCCATTCAGTGGCCAGAATAATATTTATGTAGCATATACTTTATATACTTTATATTCTTTATGTATACATATACATACATACATACATATATATGTATATACATACATGCATACATACATACATATGTGTATATATATATACACTTTATGTAGCATACTACTTTGGGCAATCTGAGAACCCCCATGTCACCACCTTCACTCCTCCAAGATTCACAACTAGGGAGAAATGCTGGTGTAGACCAACCTCAGACTCCAGGTAAATTTCACTGAAGAAACTCAGAGAGATGATTAAATGACCTATGCTAAACCCCTCCAGCATAGGAACTTCAACAGGCTTACATTTCTCATGCCACAAGCGAACACTGCAACCCATTATGACTCTGCCCTGGTAGGCTCCCTGCCAGTTGCAGACATCTGCTTCAGCCAAATGCAGTAACTCTGTTTCTCATTTCTCCAAGCCTGCTGCTTCGCTCTCAGCCAACACAAGCAGTCATTTCAAGGAGGCCTGTGAGACTAACCCTCATGTTGCAGAGGTGAACAGCAGGAAGCCAGTTATGAGGCTAGGAATGCAGACCGAGGCCTCGTATCAAATGCTAATCATTATCACTTCACATGTTGATGTTGGCCAAGTTTGCTCAGGCTCACTGAATTTCTTCAACCTTGTTTGACACATGAAAGCTAAAGTCGTTGACAAATTGCTGTAGAGCTTAGCTAATTAGAATTCTGGCTGTGGACTTAAAGCTGCAAAGCTGGTGGGTGCTTGTCCTCCTCTTTTAAAGCATCAATAAAATCACTAAAGTAGATTTGCTTAGTGCTTGCCTTGGCGAATAGCTGCTCAAACTAGAGCAGAGTGTGGATGCTAATTTGTGCATTTAGCTTTCAAATTACTTTATTGAGATTCTTCCTATTTATGTACCTTTATGGAAAAAAATACTCTAGCTCAGGACAAGTAGCACCAGCCCAGATGGTAAGTGACCCATATACCCCTCTCACTGCCTATGTCCCCACACTCCAAGAAGGCCTACTTTGGATTCAATAGTCTGTGTATCAGGTGAGAGCCCCAATGTCCCACCAACCCACATTTTCTCCACACTCCCAGACTGTCTTAGTCAGTGTTCTATTTCTGTGAAGAGACTCCATGACCACATTAACTCTTTATTTTTTAAGCATTTAAATTGGAACATGCTTATGGTTTCAGGGAAGCATGGCAACAGGCAGGCAGACATAGTGTTGGAGAAGTAGCTGAACGTTCTACATCTGGATCCACAAGCAGCAGAGAGAGGGAAACATCGGGCCTGGCTTGGGCTTTTGCCATCCCAATGCACACTCCAAGGCTGTGGCCTCCTATTCCTGTCAAACGGCGTCCCTTCCTAAGCATTCAAGTCTATGAACCGATGTGGAGGGCATTGCTGTTCAAACCATCACACAGACTTAACTCAGGTACCACAAATCAGACTGGCAAGCACCGCAGATCCTTACCTGCTCATGCCATACTCCCACTCCCGTGCTTAACTTAGATAGTGCAGCTTCCAATCAACAGACCAACACAAGCAGGACTGACTTACCAAATCTCCATACCTGACTGGAAATCAACTACTTGGGCAACAACAAACATGGAGTGAAAGGATCGCTCAGCAGAGGGGTTCCAGAATATCAAACCAGACACACAACCTGCAAAAGTAGGTTGTGGCACAACCACAAGCACAAGTCATGGGACAGACACACACTATGGACGTCCAAGACAGCATGTTTCCCTCAAACTGACTAGTCTTATAGAAATGTTCCCTAATGAGAACCTTGTGAACCCTAGGACACAGAACTAAAAAAGGAATCATAAACACGATTAAAGAACTGCAGGAATTTAAAGAACACAAGAGCCTAAATAAACTTAAAGAAAGCAGGAACAAACTCCTGAGTGAAGTTCAAGGAAACACAAATGTACAGAAAATGAAATGATGAAGACAAGTCAGGATTTAAAAATTGAATTCAGTAAAGAGGTTGAGATGGAGATGGAATTGAAAATGTCAACAATCTATGTGTTGTTATGCTGTGTTCAGTTAATATCCCTGCGAGGCCTGCTCTTTTCTGAAGGGAAACAGGAAGAGTGGGGTCTTGGGGAGAGGGGAGGTAGGAGAGGAACTAGGAGGAGTAGAGGGAGGGGAGGCTGCAGTCTGGATGTAATGTATGGGAGGAGAGGAATAAGAAGGAGAAGGAGGAGGAGGGAGGGAGAGGGGGGGAGGGAGGGAGGGAGGGAGAGAGAGACAGACAGAGGCAGGCACAATAATCCAACTAGAAAACCCAGAATAAACCCTTACCATAGACTGGATCAGGTAAAAGATAGACTACTGGGATTTGAACATTAGCTGGAGGAACTAGACCACTCAAGCAAGGAGTATGAAAAAAAATCCACAAAAAGTTAGGCGCTAGAATTATGGACACAATGAAAAGACCAAATACTAATGAATTGAAGGCAGATACGGAGAAGAATCCCTGTTCAATGAGATAGAACTTCAATAATATAGGAAAAAACTCCCCAAGTTAAGGAAAACCATACTCACACTGATACAAGAAGAATACAGAGCACCAAATGAAGAGGACCAGAAAAAAGCTTCCAGCACCATATTAACAGTTTTAACATTATATGTGTATATATACATATAAATGCATATATATGTATGTATAATACATGTAAATATAAGTATATATATTCACACACAAAGAGAAAGAGAGGATTTCGAAACCTTTGAGAGAAGAAATATAAGTCACATATAAAGGAAAACCCACCATAATAACAGCTGATTTCTCAGCTGAAAATTTAAAAGTCTGAAGAGACCAAATTAATGTACTTCAGGTTCGAAGAGGTGACAGATTCCAACCCAGACTACTTTGCCCACCAAAATTATCTGCCAGCGTTGAATGAGAAAGACAAACTTTCCATGACAAAAAAACCAAAAAACCAAAAAAACAAAAAACAAAAACCCAAACCAAAACAATTCATACCAACCAAACCAGCCCAACATAAAGTGCTTGGTGCAATACTTCAAGATAGGACGAGGAACTAAGATTTCACAGGAAATGTCAACAATGTGGTTGCCTAAACAGGACCTGCAGAAATGACAACACTACTTGACATGTCAACCTGTTTGGGAAAATGTCACAAGGTTCTGCCCTCAGATGAAGAGTTACAGATGACCAATGGCTTCTGAGAGAGGGAGAATCTGTTATCTCCAGGGACAATTTTCCTGAAAGTTTATCCAACCCCAGATGATCAGTCCTAAATACATGTACATTCAAGCAACATTAAATTGACTCAGTAGGTGCTTGTGTGTGTGTATGTAACAATAATGATCGAAAAAGAAGAGGTCATGAATTTTAGAGGGAGTGAGGAAGTTGGAAGAAATAGAAGGAAGTATAGAAATTATGTAAATACAGTACTCTATATGAAAATTCCGATAAAGTTTAAGTTAAAAATACTGTATTAATATGAACGTTTCAAAATATCATAATAAAGTTTATTACAATGTGTAACTAATTTATGTTTTAAAAACTCCAATACTGTATTGTTATGATTTTTGGCACAGCTACATTTGTAGCTGGCAGGAAGTGCCAAGGAAATACCAATTGGTCATTGGCTGATTATATGATCTTAGGTAACATTCTCTCCCTGTCTGACCTGATTTTCATAATCTGGAATGGGAGATGATAAAGCAGATCATCACAAAGCGCTTTCGCTGCCCTATGTTCTCCAACTATGTCTGTAGTTCAAGGTAATTGCATTATTTTTGAAAAACTCACAACAAATAGAAAACATACTTTAGGCTTAAAACAATCATACAAGCTGCTCATCAAGTTACTATCAAACCATGTTTTTAAACTTTCAAGATAATAAATATTGAAGGTTAAAAAATAAAATAAGGCCTAAATCTATGCCCAAGTCTCTAACACCATTCACCATCTGAGTAAACTAGGAAAACACATAAAAGTGGCTGAATTCTAAGGGCAATAAAAGCACCAGTTGACATCCCTCTTGTAAACTTCCAATCATTTCCTCAACAGTTTTCTTCCCTGAGACAATAGCAGCGTTACAAAAAATCTTTTAATTTTAACAGTTTGACTCAAAACTGCAGAGTAAAGGATGGCGAAGGGGCAAAAGAAAGTGGAGTAAGGAGAGAGAGAAGAAAGGGGAGAAGGAAGGCGCATTTGCTCTGACCACTGGCTATGGTCTACCCATGCCTAGCTCATCATTGGTGGTGTGCTAACAGTGTCCCCACTTACCACATAGGAAGGTGAAAGGTTACCTGGTGTTATTGTTGTGAAGAGACACCAGGACAACTCTTATAAAAAGAAACATTTAATTAGGGGTTTGTTACAGCTTACAGTTAATCCATTATCACTATGACAGAGAATGTGGCAATAGGCAGGCAGGCATGTTGCTGGAGCAGTAGCTGAGAGCTCTGTCCTGACCCAGAGCCAGAGGGGAGGAGGAAACAGATTCACCTACTCTAACAAGGCCACACCTCCTAATCCTTCTCAAATAGTGCTACTCATTAATGACTAGGCATTCAGATATATAAACCTATAGGGTCATTTATATTTAAATTACCACACCTGAGAAGACATATTGCCTCTCAAAAATATGATTTACGAATCAAAATATTCTGCCTATGTGCATTTTTTGAACCAAACAAAAGCTTTAATTGCCTGCCAGAGGGGGAATCCAAAACATTGAAAGATTCTTCTGAGTGTTTACGTCTACATAGGTTTGTTGTGTTTTGTTGTTTGTTTGTTTAAGAAAACCTTTTTTATTTCTTGTATAAAATAAGTTAATATGGGTGACAAAAAACGGAAAGTATCAGTCGAGCCTGGAAGAGCTAGTCATACCACAAAGCAATGAAGTGCAGGAGTTGGCTTAAAGACTTTCCCACTTATCAAATCTATAGAATCTTGGAATCAAAATAAATAATAATTACAAAATATTGTGGGGAAAGTGGACAATCTTGAGCTCGTAGTAATGACAAAAATGAGAAGGAAAAAGTGTTGGGTTATATAATGAAATCCTGAATGCTGACTGACAATGTAAGAGAAGAGACGGAGTTGAAAAGACAATTTTAAGCTGGCAACAGGGCTTCATGTATAAAGGTACTTGTTGCCAAGCTTGACAATGTGAGCTATGTGCTAAGGACAGACATAGTAGAAGTACAGACTGATTTCCATGAGTTGTCCTCTGAGTTGCACTATAGCATACACACAGATTACACACACACACACTGTACCATTGCATGCACATGAGTAAGTGTGCATGCACATACACAATTACTAAATAAATAAATCATTAGTCTAAAAATGTAAAAGAGAAAAGACAACATTATGCAGGCATTATAATAAAGATTGCATAAAATAAATGAATCGATGTGAAATCTAGCTAGAAATTTCAATGAGGAAGATACTTACAAAGTAACAAAATATCTTTTCATAGACTGCTTATTATCAGTTGCCAAGGAAATATAACAATTACATGATACAGAAATTGGATAAATATTTTTGCAAATGATCAAAATGAACCTTACTAATGAGGAACAGATACCTGGCATCTGCCTTTGACTCTAATACTCCAGGACACCTATCTCCCACCCTGGAGTGCACTGTCCAGATCTAATCAAGACCATTTATGGAACTTACCCATGTTGTACCATTTTCTGCTGTTCTAAAATTTTCCTTTGTAGTACTTCCATGCCCAGTACAGGCTCAAGTACTGCCCTTGGCTATCATTTATTTTTAACACCCTTTTGTCTGGAACATTCCACAAATCTTCATTTTTTTATGATGTTGACACTCTGAAACTTGCTTTTAGAGGCTTCTTTGAGGTTACTTCATGATTAAATAAGGGCACTAAATTTCACTACCACTTTGTTGTTTTTGCCTGCTTAATTATTTTGTTTTCCGCTCTTTATATATTGAGGCTATGTGGGTTTTATGTGGATGCGAGTATTTCATATGGTTTTAAAGTATGTTCTCTTGTTTATGGCTTCCCTTTAAATTCTCTTCAAACAGAAGCTCTTCTGTTTCATGAAATGTAATATATCCATACTTTACAAATTGTGCTTTTGGGCCAGTATATAAGAAATCTGTGAGTGCCTAGGCTTTTCTTTTTACCTTTTTTTCCCCTCGAAATTATTTAGAGGAGGCAAAAATGCTGCAAAAATAAGAATAGTGAAAGTTACATAACATTTATGTACTTTACTCCTTATCACTTTATAACATTTTTTATTTACTCTTCTTTCATCATACATGCCTAAGTTTACTCTTAGATGTTGCACTATATCAATGTAAATTTATTAAACTGATTATTTCAACTTAGAAACTTAGAAGCAGCACTGAAAATATTTTCATACCATATAATGCTCTTTCACCCACATAAAATATATGTATGTATCCACAACATATAAAGGACTCTCAAAATTAAATAATAACCAAAAACAAACAGAAAATGATTTATAAAATAGTGAACTAAGTACTTGATTAAAGAATATATATAGAAAACCAGTACATGAGAAGATGACTAACTTTACTGATAATTAAGGAAGTGTGTTTTTCATTATAACTGATATTTAAAAGCATAAACCTAGCCAGGTGTGGTGGTGCACACCTTTAATCCCAACACTCAGGAGGCAGAGGCAGGTGGATCACTGTGAGTTTGAGGCCAGCCTGGTCTACAAAGTGAGTCTAGGACAGTCAGGGCTACACAGAGAAACCCTGTCTCAAAAAAGAAAAACAAAAACAAAAAGCATAAACCTGTACATAATAATGTGTGTCATGTAATGCTTCAATATATGCATCCATTGGATGATATTTAAATTTATCATCTATCTCCTCATTCATCTATTATTTCTTCAGAGAAAATATCAATATCTTTTCTTTCATCTTTTTGAATAAACAGTTCATATTGCTATGTATTGTTACCCTATTAGTGCACTGACCACGAAAACTCAATCTTCCTAATCCATTTAGCTGTATTTTTGTACCTGTAGACTGTCAGTCTCTCCCCATGTATTCTTTTCCTCTACTTTTCAAAGCCTCTAGTACATACCATTCTACCCTGAACTTCCATAAGAGTAATTCTTATTTGTCGTTGTCTGTTTGTTTGTTTGTTTTGCAGTGTTGGAGATTGAATCAGGACCTTGTACAAGCTAGACAAGTGCTTTACCCCTGAGCTGCATTCTAAGAGCCTGGTATCAACTGGTTTTTTGTTTGTTTTGTTTTTTGTTTGTTTGTTCTACTCTACTGGTTTCAAATCACACCATATGTGCTGCTTCTTGTGCCTGAATTTGCTCCAAGCCCATTTGTGCTGTGGAAAATTGAAATGACAAAAAACTATTACTTTGCAACCACAAGAATACAATTTGAAAGAATGACTATATCAATTGTGTGCAAGAATGTAGAAGAACAGAAACTGAGGCGTACGTCTGGTCGTATACAATTGTATACATACTTTGGGAAATGGCCTGATACTAGCACAAGACAAATGAGTGTGTATTTCCACACATATATCTGTATAAGAATGCTCAGAGTAGCTTTATTTGCATAATGAAAAGGTGGAAACAACCCAAAAGTCTACAGCCAGATGAACAGCTAAGCAAATTTTGTTCTAAAACTACTGAGGCCCTAAAGCATTAGCTATTAATACAAGCCAAACTTTGATAATTTCATTTATTTCAAATTCTACTAAGTGGGAATGATAGAACTCAGAAGAGTGATTGCCTTGAGTGGAACAAGAAGAACAGAGGGAGGAGGTTTAAAAGCACAGGAAGTGACTATGGGAAATGAAGAAGAATTAATATTATCTTAATGATAGGGGTGAATGTGTATCTATTCTCAAACTTGCCAGATTGCAAGTTCACTATATCAAATGCTGTTCAGTATATTGATTAGGTCTAGAACAACTTATAGCTAGTAAATCTCATCTGAGTTAGCTTAAAGGTGGTTAGCGTAGTGCCTGACACACAGCAGGCACTCAGTGCTGTGGATATGGTTTTCCTCTACTGCCTCCACCTCCACTATCCAGTACATAATAATGTAAAAGAGCATCATTTTCAGTATAGCCATTTTCTTTCCAAAGTTTGAGGACAAATATATATATATATATATATATATATATATATATATATATATATATATATATATATAAAACACACACACACACACACACGACAGGATGGCAAATGCCTATAGTTCAGCTACTCTTTGTGGTGAGGCAAAAAAAAAAATCAAGACCACTCTGGTAAGATAGTCTAATAACAAATATTGTCAAACATTTTCCTGTTTTTCCAGATAGAAATGGATAGATAATATAGATAGGTGCCGGGCAGGTGATAGACTTCTTCCCCTGCTTCTTTACCCCTTTCCTCTCCTCCTTCCCTTATGTCTCTTTTTGTTTCCTCCTATTTTTTTTGACAAGCAGGTTTGTAGAATTTTAGTGGAGAAAAAACAGGCAGTACTTACCACCACATCCTGTCCTGAAGCACATACAACTCAGAAAGCCCTAGCTGTACAAGCAGGTGTGTGTCTATTAACAAAGTGAAAAGAGATCAATTGCTCCTATTCCTCTCAAAGATGGAGATTGAAGGAAGCACTTAATCACTTGGTTGGGGATTGGGAAGGGGTTACAAAGAGTGAGTTTGAGGTGAGGCAGGAGACCAGACAAAATTTCCCTTTGTATTTTGAATTGAAATGGAAATTATGTCCTTTAAAGTGAACATAGAAATGGTTTAAGTCATGGATATTTATGAACCTCACAATAAGTTTTAGGCTAAATACAAATAGTTGGCTTCTGAGGATCCATGGCTGTGGAACTCATGAGCCCAGAGATAAACCTACTACTACCACTCATCTAGATGGATGTAGTGTCAAACCGCTCTCTTAAATTCCTGTCTCTATCCCCATAGGCTAGTGAGCTCTCAGACCACATTAGAGAAGATTCTTTGCTGCAGTGGATTACAGTACGTCACAACAGGTCAAAAGTGGTCAAAAGAAGGGAGTCTGTGGAGTGCTCAGCCATACATAGACACTCCCTGTCCCTAAGGCTCAGAGACCAGTCCAGAACAAGGACCTGAAGGACCTTAAGAGCCAGAGGCTGGGAATAATTGGGGTGAAACAATGTCTTCTGGACTTGATAGGAACACTGCACTCATGAACTTACAGCAGTGATGTTGTTCAGGACCAAAGCAAGTCAACAGTCTGGCATGAATATGGGAGGGGTACATGAGCCACTCCTCTAACTGAGGAGCTATTGATGGTTGATGATTTCTAGGGAAAGGAGAGTCAGTTATCTTTAAAGGCGTGGCTACTGGTATGTCAAGGATGCTCTGGTAGGTGGCCCCACACTTGAAGAGTGTGTGGGCAGCACAAATTGAACTCAGTGGGTTTTTTAAAAGGAGGGCACAAAATTGAAATGGATAAGATGAATCTGGGAGGAATTCACCAGAACTGTAAGGGGTGAATATGGTGAAAATACATCCTATGTTTATATAAAATTCTCAAAGAGTTAATACACATATTAAATATTTTGTTTTACTATTTTATTTTGGCTATGCACTTATTTTCATTTAAAATTGATTTCATGCAATATTTTTATTATATTCTTTCTATCCCTCTATTCTTCCCAGGTCTTTCTCAACTCCCTACTCACCCAGCTTAATCTCTCTCTTTCTTTCAAAACAAAACAAAAAAAATCCTGAAAATCTGAACAAGCAAAGTCATAAAAGGAAAGAAAGCACACAATAAAACGGAGTCTTTTTTTGACTAACTACTATGTTTAAAAAAAAAGTATTGGCCTCAATACACATATTTTCTCTTCTGAGTAGAAACAGAAATATGTACCATGGAAAAGTACCATCTGCTAAGGTTCAATAACTACCATTGATGATTAGATTATTGTACATATTTATTCATGTTTCATAGCTGGGTCACCAATGCTATTATAGCACTGGCATGTCATTAGGAGCAGAAGAATGAAGACAAATTACTGAAGGTCAGTATGGGTGAGCAAAAATCTCAGTACACACATTTAATTCAAGTTTTCACTTAATTTCATCCAATGGGTGGGCCAAATAAGCAAAGAGATATACAATGGAACCAAGAAATCTGGGGGAGAGAGGAAGAGACTGATGCATCAACAAAGGACCATGCATGGTGAAGACCTAGACCTTCTGCTCAGATGTAGTAGATAGGCAGCACAGTCTTATTGTGGGTCTCATAGTGTAGGAAGTAGGGGCTATCTCTGCCATGGACTCTGGTGCCCACTCATTGATCATTTCTGCCTGGTAGGGTGGCCTTGCAAGGACAGAGGAAGAGGATATAGGCAGTTCAAATGAGACTTGGTAGGCTGAGGTCAGATGTTAGGTGAGGAGGACTCTCCTTTTCTGAGGACTATAGGAAGTGGAGAGGAGGAAGAGGGAGGGAGGGTGGGACTGGGACGGGGAGACAATGAGGGAGGGAGCTACAATCAGGATTTAAAGTGAATAAATTTAAAAAAAAAAGACCAAGTGGATGCTGGGATTGCTGGTTTATCTCAACACTCAGGATTTTGAGGAAGGAGAACTGCCATGAGTTTTAAGACAGCATAGGTGGTGGAGCAAGACCTTGTCTCAACTAAATAAGATAAACTAACAAAAAGCACACCAAGGAGAGTGCAAGCAGCAAAGAGGATCAGGGGGTGATTACTGAAACATTAGAAACAATGAAAAGTTACCAGTTTTTGTGTTCAGTTCTTAAAATTAATCTTCTTTATTACTTTTTTATGTTTAAGTGACTTCTAAAGGTAATAGACATATTGATGTTTGTAGATGATTTAAAAAGGCAATGAGGGAAAGACATGGTGATGACACAGCACATGGGTGACTGAGGAATAAGTATGTCAAGTTCCATGGCAGCTGACTGTACAATGAGAGCTTGTCCCCAAAACAAACAAAATGACAAAGATGATTGCAATCAGACATGCAACATGATGCTTGCCTTGTCATACTTTATGTGGCAATCAATCATGGTGATGAAAACAATAATGCAAAAGTAAATAAATATGAAAAGAAAATAGAAAGAATGAAAAGAACAGGCATTTAATTAGAGCACACCCTCCAAGTTTGCTTTTGCTTTTTCACTCAGACCCCCTGGGTGAGCTGATTTACAGAGATATATGTTACACTGGCAGGTGCCACTGACAGGGCAGTGACCTAAATGATGGATGTAGTACCAAGGAGACACGAATCTGTCTCCAAACTGTAACGGGGTCCATAAATGTCACCATTTCTAATGGACTCTTATCAGGATGAAGAGTTTTCAGTTCATGAAATCTGGCCATGAAAAATGTCTACTTGGTTTTAAATGCAATTATTCTGAGTTTAGTTTAATTGCCTGTCACACTATTTCTCCATGAGATTACAGCCAAGTGGAAAAAAAAACCCAACCAACCAAACAAATAAAAAAAGAAACAAAGAAAGACATGCAAACAAAGAGAAAGAGAAATAAGGTAACAAGGTAATTTATTTTTATGGTAACAAGACTTTGGAGGTCTCAGTAGTACATTCAAAACACTTCTAAGATTCCAAAAGAAACAGCAATGGATTCCTTCTTACAGACGCAAAACCTTCGTTGTGAAGAGAATGTAACCTTGCCTTAGTTAGAGCCCGAGGTGAAAACAGTCTTGGGATGCTTGATCCCACTGAACTTTGTCTCTACAAACTGATAAAGATCTTAGATAGACTCAGAGAAAGAGGAAGTACCAGCCCAAGATAAAAGACAGGGGCCAAGGATTCCAGGAGGGGTATTGTATTGCCAAAAAGATCATCATTAGGAGAAGGGAGGGGGGAGGGAGGGAGGGAGGGAGAAAGGGGGCAGGGCAGGAAACCAGAAGGGAGAAATCAGAGGTTCCTGCCCAGGGCTGGGGGAGTTGGAGGGTTTGGCTGGGGTGGTTGGTGGAGACCTCCAGGTTTGATCCACAGATGGTGCAGCTTCTTCTGTTGGATAGATGATCTGCTAGACTCCTGAGAATTACAGCAGGGCACTTGCTCCATGGAACTGATACCCAGAAGGTTTCCTTCTTCTCCTTAATCTCCTTTCCCTTTTATTCAGGGTAGTTGGGTTTTAAGGGAGGTACATGCCTTTAATAAATTCCTAAAAGTAGAATCATTAAGGAATTGGAGCCAACACTTTGTGATCCTTTGAGAAAATAAGTACTTAAAAAAAAGTCTGTTGTGCGGTTTGAAAATAAAGGCAGAAATGTGATTTATAGTGAAAAATAATTTGCCTTTGAAGGTTTTTTACATTGATTATGGGAGTATGCACAAGATGTGTGTGTGTGTGTGTGTGTGTGTGTGTGTGTGTGTGTGTGTGTGTGTAGATCAAAGAGCAATATGCCTTATATTATTAGAGTCTCTCTGATTGAACTCGTTACCAGGTTTGGTGGTAGGTGCTTTCCCAGCCTAGCTACCTCCCCAGCTCCTTTCTAGATTTATTTAAAAAATATCAACATGCTCATTGACTTTTTTCTTTTATTTTTTGGAAGACAGGGTCTCACTGTACATAATTGGCTGACTGTAACTCACTATGTAGACCAGACTGGCCTGAAACTCACAGATACCCTTCTACTTCTGCCCCTTACTGTTGAGATTAAAGGCATATACCACCATCATGCCTTGTACCACTCATAAACTTTTGAAAGGTCAGTGAGCACTTCAAGACACTGAAAATGGAGAATCCTTAAGTATATAGGGATGATAGGACAAAAAGTAGGTTAGTGAATCGAATCCTCAACTTAAAAACAAAGGTGTTTCTAATTCACTGGTATATAATTTTGTATATAGATGCAAAATAAGTCTAATTTTAAAATACATTGGTATAGAATTCAAATTATATATATTTCTACTCTCTCTCTCTCTCTCTCTCTCTATATATATATATATATATATATATATATATATATATATATATATATATATAGTCTATGTATTTGTTCCCATACAACTCAATTATAATACAAGGTTTACTCCCAATACTTTGAAAGTGCTATTGCAGGCTGTTTAAGATAAGTAAGTTATACAAGTTAATTGTTAATTGTTAGTTGATCAAATCATGGTCATATCAATTACTAGTCTATTTTTATCATAAGACTATATATTTTAGGTACATACATTTTAGGTAGATATGTTTCTATAGAAAGATAAGGTAAAATAGTTAGATAAAGTCTTCAAAAACCTCAGAAACATACAGAATATGGCATTTAAAGATTTTTTTTGTATCTTAAAGATTCATTGACAACGAGACAGGTTAACTCCTGGCAACACTCAGCTTACCTCAAAGAGGATGATGAGCATCAAAAATCTTCCTTATGGAGATGGCTTCAAACATGGCAAACAAGCCACTGGACAAATGTACTTTTTTCTACCACAGACAGAATTCTGCCTAAAAATGGGCAAGCTTGGATGTAGGCAGAGTCGAGGGCCAAACTCTTCCAAGACAGGGTAAGCAAGTCCTCAATAGTTCCTGCCTCACAATTATGTCTGTCATATATACTGGCCAGAAGGCAGAAGATGATGCTCCAACGTTACAGAGAATTTTGGGTGACTGTTCAGATAGCAAACTGTCTCTGTTGTCTTCTCATTTGGGAAGCTGCTAACTTGCACTCCTTGTATACTCATGTAATTAATTTTATTCCTTCTCAAGTCTCTGATGGGGTTGAAGACCAAATAGTTTAGTTTTACAATGAAGCTTATTTGTTTAGGGCTCAAGATGGTTTTTTTTTTTTGGATCTAGATAGATGTTTTAAGTTGATAGAGATGAGATATGATAGATATTAATTTACATTAAGACTTTTAGACCCACCAAGATGGGAAAGATGTTTTCTTCAAGGCTGCCAAATACAAATAGCCAAATCATCATGAATGTGACATTTATATAATTCCCGGTTGTTTCATGGTTCTTCTTGCTGTAGGTAGTTTATTGTATATGTGTGTAATAATGTAAATGTACATTTAAAAATATTTAATAATAATAAAAAGAAGAAGAAGAAGAAGAAGAAGAAGAAGAAGAAGAAGAAGAAGAAGTAGTAGTAGTAAAAGAAGGTCTTTGTTTAGCAGTTTCCTTCTGTTTCTTCCTGAGTGTTACCGTATGACTATGCATCTACTTTCTTTGTCAGTCTTTATTATAGAATCATCTTCTCCTCCCCCTCCTTTCTTCCTGGCTTACCATCTGTGCATTAGCTATAACAGAAGGCAGGGACTCCTTTTAAAGATAGTAAAATATAAGCATTTAAAGGATTTTAGATGTAGCTAAGTCAGAGAGATGATTTGGCATGCCCAAAGTCCTGGCTTCCATCCCTAGTACCACATAAACTGGACATGATGCCATATGCTTGTAACCCCAGCAATGAGAAGAGAGATGGATGCAGGCAGGTCAGACATTCAGGAGGGACAGAAGTTCAAAACTATCATCAGCTACAAATTGAGTTTGAAGCCAACATGGGATTCATAAGATCCTATTTCAAAAATAGCATCAAGAACAGAATGAAAAGAAAAATTAAGAAAGAGTATTTGAGTGTAACTGAAATTTTATTTTGGTTTTTGGAGACAGGGCTTCTCTGTGTAGCCTTTGCTGTCCTGGAACGCACACTGAAGAACATGCTGGCCTCGAACTCCCAGAGATCTGCCTGCTTCTGCCTCCCAGGCTGCTGAGATTACAGGTGTGTGCCGCCACACTTGGCATAACTAATTTTTTAATACTCAAAACATCATGTAAAGTTGCAATAACATAGTGTAAAGTTTTGTTATCTCCCTTTCCCTCTTAATAAATCACAAATACTTAAAAACACAAAAAACACATTTGTTCCTTTTGAGGGAGAGAAAGAATGCTTTAAAAAACATATATGACTTTGATTTTTCTCTCCCTTATGGGTTGACAGTCAAAAGTAATCAATTTTCCAGCCTTGATTTATAGAGCAAGGTCAGGGCAGTGACAATGCTAGCAAGATGAAGAACCAGCAGGAAGTCAGAAAAACTTCTGTTCCATCTCCTGTTGTAAGCATTGTTCCTTTATTAAACTCCTGCCTTTAACATACTTCCTGCTCAATGGAAGAAAAATGCCCTCATTGCCCCTGTCAGGGAACAGTGTCATTGCTTCTCTTGATGGGGGCGGGGGATTTGGCTCTTGCTTGAACATATAAAGCTTTGGAGCCATAGGAAGATGAAGCTTTTCCTCATTTTCCTGGTCTTCTCTCCAGCTATTCTTCTGCCTCCCCCACATCCTGTTTCTGTCTCGCCAGCCATTCCATAGACCCAGGAACAGTCACATTGACTGCATTTCCACCTGCCATGTGCTTGTTTAAGCTGGGAAGGAAATGTCACACAGGGCTTTGTGAGCTGGAGATAGCCAGTTGAAACGGAACATGTTCACAAACAACATTTTATAAGTGATGGATGTCTCCCATGCACCCCAGCTTCCTTCCTTTATTAAGGTCATGTCGTATATGTTGACTTACTGTTTTAACACAGCCAGTGTTCTTACATTTGACAGATAGTCATGAAGCTTAGAACCATTGTCCATGTCCCCAAAATGCAGTTATCATCATTGGAAGCCTAGGAATTCAGTCATCAGTGAATTTTGAGGTTTAGATGAGACATTATTTCGGTTACTGGGCAATGTTGCCAAAAGGTCATGGAGCAGTCAGAGCAGGCAGTGGAATGTCTCAAATGATCAGGATGAAAGATGTCTTGGCTGTTGGTCCTACCTCCTGCTCTCAACCCTTCCATTGGTCAGTTTTCTTGGCATCTCGATTGGTTCTTTGTCTTGCTATCCTTACCAGTGCCCAGGCCTGGCTATAAAGATCAATGCCAGAAAGTGCTTGCTTCTGAATGTCAACCTGTAGGGAGAGAAAAAAAATCAAAGGCATGTCTTTCCATCAAAATGAATAAACTTTGAGTTGGGCTTTCATCAGTTTGTGTCTTGGCCTCTTCTTGTGACCTCTTGCATTGGTCCTTGGTTCCCTCTCCAACCTAGCCTCTGAGAGCATGACTTATCTCTCTGAGCTGTTCACCCCTTTCTGGCATCTTTTACTCCTGAATTGGAGGCTGTTTGAGGAGTTCAGGCCACTGACTCCCAAACCAGAATCAATGTTTGAAAGACATGTATGCCTCCTGCCTAGAGAGGGTGTGATTCAGTGTGTCTGAGGGGAGCCTTGAGAAGCTGAAGTTAAATGTGCCATTCAGGTGCTCCTGATCAGATGAGACGACACTCTGAGAAAGAAAAGCCTTTTAAAACCTGCCATCCAAATTCTCTCAATATTCTCAGTTGTAGTGGATGTAACCATGTTTCTGTTTTGATTCCAAGTATGGGATGGGGAACAGAATTGTGAGAGAACGGGTGATGTTTATCCACTTAAAAGTCGAACCACCTCATGGAGGGGTACTGATTTTTGCCAGTTGAAACACATCCTAGTAGACTCTGAGAGTCTTGGTATTGTTTGGCTGTTCATTGCTCCCCTTTGAGATGCTCCTAGAGAAAACCACTCCAGCGAAGGCTTCCAGGCTCTGGACTTCAGCTGCTGATTTGGGTTCTAGCTGCTTCTCTGGGTTCTGGCTGCTGTTATCAGGTTCCAGCAGCAACTTTGGTGGAATTGCTAGTCTGCTGAAATCCTGCTAACTAACTACACCAGGGGAATTGCTCCAAGGAACTGAATTCAAGAAGGTCTACTTCTCTGGTTTCCATTAATCTCTGTCTCTTCCATCTAGGGTAGGTGGGTTGGAAGGGAGGTATAACCATTAAATAAACCCATATAAAATAGGTTTGGAAAAGGTGAAGCCTACACTCAGTAATGTAAGTCTACTTGTTTGAAACATGTCAGGAATCCTGCAAGTTTAAATAGTGCCTCCAGGGGCTTCTGAATCACTTTTGCCACAGGCTACGCCTTCATGAGTGGGGAACATGGAAAGCATATTAGGAAGGCCACAGCATGGCCACATGTATATTTGAAACAAGCAGTGCAGAGGACAATATATGACCAAAGTGTGGCCTTTCTTGTCTCCTCTTCTTGAATACTTGGTCCCCAGCTGACGGTGCTGATTTTAAAATTTATGGAATACTCAGGAGATGGGCCTTTAATAGAGGAAATCCGTCCTGGCTCCAGGCTGTGAGGGTTTATAGGCTGACCTTATTTACTGTTCTCTCTCTGTCTCTGCTTCCTGAGTATGGATGCAATACAATTGGCAGCTTCCTGCTCCTGCTTCCAAGACTTCCTTGCTTGTTGCCATGTCTTCTCTGCCACTGTGCTCTCCATCCTCGCTTGTTGCCATGTCTTCTCTGCCACTGTGCTCTCCATCCCTCTGGAACGATACACTTAAATCTTTTCTTCCTTGATTTTTGTCTGTTTTTCTTTTCATAACACCAATAAACTCACACACCAACTCTAGATAGTTCAAATAGTAAGTGAAATAGGACGAAGTAAAAATGGTTCACAGTATGAACAAAGAGCCATGCTTAGAATAAACCAGCAGCATCAAGGATAGCGATTAAGAACTTTTCAACATTATTGCCAAGATATACAACTGAACAATGTCACCTTAAGGGTTTTTGCTCTTACATTTAACATTCTAGTGTAAGTCGAATTTCTTATTATTGTGTACTACACTTCAAGCAACAAAACATCAAGATACCATCATATGGACAAAAGGTAATTTTTTTTCATGAGAAAAACAAAACGCTGAATACTCAAAACCCAATAACAACTCATTGATAGGGTTTACAAATGTACCATAGGAAACTAACTATATGGGTGACCCCAGGGATTAGAATGACTTAATTGATGGTAAAGAACATGGAGAAATAAAAGAAACTCTCAAAAAGATTTTAAAATGAAAAATGATGAATATATACTGTTGAGTATATCCCTCAAAGAATGATTGCTCTCATAAAAAGCAGTATGACTCATGTTACATACCATCTTAAGATAATTTGAAGAATGAAATTTTGCTGTGTGCAGCTTTCCTAACAGAATTTAACAACAGAGATGACATTTTTACCTTACAAGAGCATTCACGTACATGGGTCCCCCACATTAAATAACTCATCTCATCAACATAAATGATGAGGTAGTGATGATAGTGCTGAAAGTGTTGGTCCCTATCTTAAAGGAGGCCCAGGGGGCCAATATGAAGTTTCTGTCGATTTTCAGCTCTGCAAATTTCTATGATTGATGTCAATCGGGAGCAATTTTGTAAACAACTGTCTCCACCCATGGAAATTCTCTTAAGTGCCTCGAATTCCATATTGGCCACAGACTTTCTATGTTGGTTATAGAATTAAAATAAATAGGTAGGAATTTGCCATAGTTGGCAAGATTTGGATATCAATGATGCCAATGCAATCTATTTTATTTACCAGAGCAGGTAGAAGCCACTGTGAGATAAGATTAATAGTGATCTATTTCAACATTATTTTCTATGAACCTTCAACCCTATAGACAAATCTTTCAAATAGAAGAATTTAGTAATTGGGTATAGATTCTACTACCATTAGGGCAAAGTACCCCAAAAGAAAATCATTAGTTCTCTTCTTTTTCTACAGTGATAGGGCAAAACAGATAATATGTAGGTTTTATAATTTTTCTCCCCTAGCCCGAGTAAGAGCATGGCAATTTTGAATAAATTTGCACAGTTCTTATCTAACACTTTCTTTGTTGAATTAATTTGATCTGTTGATTCTCTTCTCCCATGAAAAGAGAAATATCCACAGAGCAGAAGCTCTTGTCACTTTTACTCACTGCTATATCCTTGATCCCAAAGACGGTACCTAGCGTATAATAAGCATTCAAATGAAATTTGTTCAGTGAATTAATGAATGGGTCAGATATGATAGCACAGGACAGCAATGCCATCTACTTGAGAGGCTATGGCTGATGAATTTTAAGCGCAGGGGCTGCCTACACTATGGAAAGTAACTAAGAAATGAATGACCAAGGCCCAGCTCTCAAATTCAAAATGTATGGTTTTGAGGATTGGGATACAGTGACGTGTACAAGAACCACTTGCCACACATCTGATATTGGTGTGGGACTTGTTTCATAAGAGTATCACATAATTTCTACTCCAAGAACTAAGTATTCTGACCAATGAATAACCTTAAACCTGGCAAATTTTAATTAAATTTGTATGTCTCTTATTTACACAAGAGCATTAATGATTTCAGAACATTAAGAGGAATTAGCCCCACATTAAAATTTCCTTGTATTCTCTTTAACAGCTTACATAGTGTTCTGCAAAGAGATTTGAATCAGTAAATAGAGGTAGAAGGAAGGAAGGAGTTAAGTCTATCTGAGAACCAAGTGAATTTGGATTACTGTCCTAAGACTGTCTAAATAGAGAGCTGGGGATTAGATCTGTCAGTGGCACCCAACTTCTCTGGCAATTAAAACAGACGGTATAAAGAGTCATGGCAATGTGAGTTTGCAGTCTTTTCATTACTTCCAACTACTCCCTCCCATTCTTTTCTTTTTTCTTTTCTTTTTAAAAGATGTATTAATTTATGTATACAGTGTTTTGCCTGCATGTAAATGTGCATGCCACTGTGTGGTTGATGGGAACTGAACTCAGGACTTTTGGAAGAGCAGCCAATACTTTTCACCTCTGAACCATCTCTCTGTGCCCTCTTTTCTTTCTTCCTGTTAAATGAAGTCAAGGATATTGTGAGGCACGTACTAGTTTCGAGGGCACAGAGCATTTGTAACTATTGACTATTGCTTCATTTAGAGTAAATTGAAATAAATAAATCCATAACAATTATCTCGGGATTCTCAATGATTTTATTAAGTTGTTGGAACAGATACCTTAAGAGAAATGAAGATGATACAGTATCTGTGACTTAGCTTCATACTTCTTTACATCTAGAATATTACTCCCAGTAAAGAGGAAGTCCCATAAAAATACATATGAAGTATATAAGAAATAATGGTATTGGGATAGATAGAAAAGGGAGGGAGAGAGAGAGAGGAGAGAGAGAGAGAGAGAGAGAGAGAGAGAGAGAGAGAGAGAGAGAGAGAGAGAGAGAGAGAGAGAGAGAGAGAGAGAGAAGAGGGACACAGATTTGGTTAAGTATATCATGTAAACAAAGGAAGTGACAAAATAAATATTTCAACATAATGTCATCGTAGACATGACCCTGTAAGTAGATTTAAAAGTATATAGACTCAGAAGCCAGGTACTTTGAACAACTCTGAGTAAGAATATAGCTACAGATAGAAAGAAATGAGAGTAACAGTTGAAAACAGATTCTGGGACTTATATCAGGAATGGCCATCTCCACCATGTAAGTGCATTCATTTGGCAATAGCTATTCATATTTTCATATATAAAAGGGAATCCTTGGGACTAGCACTTGTTCACACGAGTAAATCCTTGTGTTCCACCCCTACTACTGCAAAAGAGAGGGGCAGGAAGAATATGAACTACTGGTTCAACTGACGTGCAACTTGAACTCACTGAACAAATATGCACTGGGAATCTACTGCAATGGACCTTGTGGTAGCCACTGGAAGTAACATAGTAAATAAATCAAACATATTCCCTATTCTCAGGGAGTGTCTCTTATTGTTGGGGATACAGATTTTCCTTCAACAGGTACATCAGTGTGTAATTCCAGATGGCAGGAAGTGCTCTTTTTAGTTACACAAAAGGTTATATTGCATTTTTGAAAAGATGCCACAGTACTTTAGCTTTATCAAGATATCCTTGCTTGTTTTTCACTTAAAAATCTTGGAAATTTTAGGTTCATATTATGAGGGGAGACATTTAGAGAACCCTTTCTCTTCTGTATCATTATGCTATCATCTCCTAGAATATTAACTTTGCTGGCATGCTCAACAAAGGTCACTAGTGTGGTTGCCATCTGAGAAGAAAGAGAAGAGGAGAAGAGAAGAGAAGAGAAGAGAAGAGAAGAGAAGAGAAGAGAAGAGAAGAGAAGAGAAAAGAGAAGAGAAGAGAGGAATCCTATCTATATGAGCATATAAGCAACATTTTTGCACATCTCATTTTTGTTTACGGACATCTGAAAGGAGCTTGTGCACATAATCATGCATGGTGGTGAGGGAAGGTGGATGAGTAGCAAGACTTGACTGTCCCCAGGAGAAAGGGAAGGAAAGACTTGAGGATCGTACCCGCATACTGTCACACACAAAACATAAGCAGATGGGAAAGGATGGGCGCTCAGCCAGGAAGAGAGGATAGAAAATCTTCTGGAGTTTGGGATAACAATTGTACCCCCCCCCCAACTATGCGCCTGTTGCAAGAACCTGCAACTGCATCACAGTATGCAGTGGGAAAGGGGCCTTTGCAGGTACAGTAAACATTACAGATCTTCACAGAGGTCCCTGATCCTTGATTATCCAGGTGACTCCAAATTAATGAATCACATGAGTCATTAAAATCAGAAAGCCTTTTCTGGCTGCAAAAGAGCTCTTACAGTAGAAGTTAGAGATCTGAAGCAGAGGAGGGGTTTGCCGTACTTGCTGTCATGAAGTTGGAAAAGATCACATGGACAAGAATTAGGAGGGTAGATAAGCTGAGAATGGCTCTTAACTAAGAACCAGAAATGAAGTGAAACGCCCACTCTCACACCCGCATAGAAATGAGTTCTGACAACAACCTGAATGAATCCAGGGATAGATTCTCCCCCAAACCTCCAGAAAAGAGCACAGCCCTGTGAATATCTGCTTCCATTCTTGTAAAAATTTCCAGAAGCAAAATCAGTTCAGTGCCCGTGGACTTTTAATTCAGATGTACATAAGATCATAAATGTGTACCAGGATAAACGATTGAGTTTGTAGTAATTTATTACATGGTGGCATAAAGTTTGTACAGATCTAGTGTAGCAGTCAGGCAAAGGGTCAGAGGTGAGAGGTAAGAGACACACAAGTAAATAAGTTAGCATTTGCAAAGGCTAATCACAGGGAGAAATAGAGAAGTGTAAGGGAGGGGGGAAAAGGGAAGAGGGTGGGAGGGTAGGTCTGGAAGGAGAGGAGGCTGAGATTGGGATGTAAAGTGAACAAATAAATGTTAAAATTGTATTGCTGTCAAAAAAGTGTAAAGGCTGAATGGAGAGCATTTTTACTAGATCATGAAGAGAGGCAGGGTCACAGCTTCAGCCTGGGAGAAGAGCTGAAGCATCCTGCTCAAATCTGATCTTTTTTCCCCTTTAAATTTGACTATCAAATTATTGATTATCTAGCTGTCTCTTTCGTTTTGTTTTTTGTGGGTGATCTCTGTCAGCATTTACTGTATTTGAATTTATGCAGGAAAGCCACGTGCTCTATTTTTGTTTGTTTTATTATAAAATATTTGTATAGTATATATTTGATCATGCTTTCCTCCTCCCCCAGCTCCTCTCAGATCCTCCCTATCCCTGTACTCACTCAAGTTTATGTTTCCTCTACCCCCTCTCAAACGTAAACTACTTTGATATTTTATCTTATTCTCATCAGAATGGCCAAAATCAATAAAACAAATGACATCACATACTGGCAAGGATGTAGGAAAAGGAAAACACTCCTCCATTGCTGGTGGGAGTGCAAACTTGTACAGCTGCTATGGAAATCCATGTGACAGTTCCTCAGAAAGATGGGAGTAGATCTATCTCAAGATCCAGCTATACTACTCTTGGGCATATATCCAAAGGACTCTACATCTTACTACAAAGTTACTTGTCTATGCATGTTCATTGCTGCTTTATTCATAATCGCTAGAAGTTGAAAACAGCCTAGATATGCATCAGTGTATGAATGGATAAATGAAAATGTGGTACAGTTCTACAGTGAAATATTATTCATCTAGTAAGGAAAAAATAAATTATAAAAATTGCAGATAAATGGATAGAACTAAAAAAAATCACCCTGGGTGCAATAATGCATGGACAAAATGACAAATATTGTATGTTTTTTTCTTATATTGGATGTTATCTTTTAAGCTTTTGGCAGTAAATATGCTACAAACTGAGTAATCACAAATGTTAGGTACCTACTAGGGTACCAGGAGCAGGAACAAGAGTATATACCAAGGAAGGGTTTATAGAATACAGTGTTATGGAGAGATGAGGGGAAAAATAAAATAGGAAGATTAAATAGGGAAGGGTCGGAGAGGTAAAGGAAGGACTATAAATGTAGAAACTTCCTAAAATATACACATATTTGAAAAGGCTCTAAATGGAGTCACCAAATAATGGGGAGGCAATGCCCCAACTAGATATTTCATGTCACCAAGTATAACCTCCAGTGCTAGGAATAGGTTACAGCTTATTGAATTATTGGCCATAGTGGTCTCTTGGACTGCCTCTAAGCAATACAAGCTATTGCCAAGTCTATTACTACTTCAAAACCTGATGGTAAGGTCCCATTGTTAAGAAAACCCTTATGTCATCAAACATAACTAACTGGTAACCAACTAAATTTTTCATCCCTACTGACTAGCATTCACAGTGCTAGAATGTACTTTACATGCTACCAAGGAAGAAAGGGAATATCGGCTAAAAAGACAGCAATACAATGACTCCTAATGACATTGCTACACCCATAGATCAGTGCCTTGTTCAACCCTCATTGGGAAACCTTCTTGCAATACATGACAATTATCACAGAGACCCACAACTGGACCAACATGTAGAGAATGAGGAAGTTTGTAGCACACTTTCCTAAACTGGATGTCTTCATTAAATCCCTCCCCTCAAGGATAAGGGAACTATGCCAAAGAAGAGGTGGAAAGACTGTAAGAGCCAAAGATTATGAATAACTCTAAAGAAACAGTGCTTTCCAGACACAACTGGACTGATACACAAATGAATTCAGAGAGACATGGTAGCATGAACAAGACTTGTAGAGGTTCAAGCCAGATAGGGTCCCAGAACTGAGAGGTGGAAGTGGACACAGGGTCCCATCTCTAACCAAGAAACTATTTGCAATTGATACCTACTATCAAAGAGAAAATCACTTCTCCAATGAAGTGTCACTGGGTATATCAATTACACTCCAGGGCAGACCCCATGTCCCAGAAATGTTGGCCAACACAAAAAATTCCATGTTTTGTGGGCTTTTTGTTTTATTTTGACATTTTGTCTTATTGCATTTTTGTTTGTTTTAATTCAGTAGCTTATAAGAAAAAAGTTGGGTATGACTGTGTACTTGCAATGCCAGTATAGTGGAGACATCACTCTGGCTCACTGGCCATCCAGCCTAGGCAACTTGCAAGAGACTATATCACAAAATAAATGTGGACAGCACATGAGAAACTACACAAAGATTTTCCTCTTGCCTCTATACACACCTATGAACACAAAGGTGCATACAACCAACAGGCACACACAAATAGAAAAATTACATGCTAACATTTTTAATGAAAAGTACTTATGTTTTCCAAACCGCAGCAAACATAAACCATGGTTCATGTTTCTGCATATCTTTCTTCAATTTATGGTTAAATCTTTTAATACTCTGTTCTTATCTCTCTGCATTCAGAGAATTGTAATATATGGTTTCTGTTAAAACATATAAAGAAAATTCGGTGGCTGAAAAATATATTAATTGGAAGAGGCAGAAGTCATATAACAGATGTCTCAGGTACTTAGAAATGCTCTTCTTGGCTACACACCAGCATTTACACAGAGATGCTTTCTAAAATGTTATATCTGAATTACTTTATATTATATATAAGATCAAAAAATTCATTAATATTTCCTCCTATATCCTCAGAAAAGTATTTTGTTTATAAAATCTGTCAGGCACATAGTTGTAAAGGTAGGTTTTCCAAAACTAATTTGCACTTGACAGCACAAATATTTATCATTGATTTTAAAAGTTCTATCAGATATTTTTTTCTGGAAATGACAGATTACTTAATTCATTTTGGATAAAATGTCTGTAGAATACCTAAGCCTAGTTCTTCCATGTAAAATATTGTTCCATGCAGCTCGCAGCATACTCACACAGGTATGTTTCTTCAAGGCACTGTTGGATTTCAGTAGGCAACAAACTGCACTGTTTCAATTTGATAAAACAAAATGATAAGTGTGTGTTTAGGGGTCAAGACTTAATAAATCTGAAATTTACCACTCTAGACTCAATTTTCTTAACCAAAATATTTTATTAACAACTTATTTACTGAGCCTATGTCAATTATAACCCAATTAACCAAAACAGTAGGAAATGAGGATTAACTGACACAAAAACAAAACCTTAAGGATATCAGTCCGGAGGAACGATTATCCGGTCGGGAGCTGCAGGATTTCTTCCACTGGAATCGGGGTAACCAGACCCCAGAGCCTCAGCAGGAGCCGGAGCTCTGAAGCCTTCCCTCAAGCGGATTTCTCTAGGAGCGTCTTGAAGGGCAGCGATGAACAGCCAAATCTATGCCAAGTCTCCAATCCGCCCTGCCACCAGTTCTGGGCTCATTTATATAGCTCCTCCCAGAGTCTGTTCACAGGATTTTTTTCATGTGGTAGCAATTAAGCTCCTGCACGAGGTGGTTGTCCTTCTAGTGAAGTAACATCACCTGTTCTCTTACTAGACTGTTCGATCCCACACTTGGGATCCTAAAGAACAGGTTTCTCTCCTTCATACCACTTTGTTAGGGCCAATATTATGCACAAATGAACGTAAACTCTAGAAGCATGGTGATAATAAATACAATGACAAACTAGAGTGGCTGGTGCCACTGCCTTAAATTCTGCCAAAGTAGGGGCAGTAAAAATATCAATACATGCAAAAGACTAAAATGTCTATTGATTGTGATTACATTACAGTGTTTTCATCGTTGAAAGGGTCCAGGGAATGCACTGGGATCAACCAATGACATACTGAGAATCGTTATTTGCAGCAAGACACTCTAACATGGATATTCAGCAAGACAGAGACATGAGCAGAATTGATTTTATATAGAATTGCAAGGTTAGTCCACTCACCCATTTTATATAATAGTAGTTCATCAGAGATACAGTAACATCTGGTACTCAGAGTTCTCACTTTCAGTTCATTGTGCACTTACCAAATTCCTCCCATTATTTTTAGTCGGAAAAACAAAGAGACAATTAAAAAATTAACGTGTAATGAGACTTGACACCTTATAAAAAATAACTTGAGCATTTATCTGAATGTGGTTGTCCATCTCTGAAATCCTAGCACTGGGAAGATGTAGACAAGAAAATAAGTATTCAAAGGCCAGTTCTGGATACACAATGTGATCCTTTCTCAACCAACAGAAAACCAAAACAGGGTCTTAGGCAATGATTGAGCAGCTCAAGTCCTTACAGTGCAATCAAGAGAGCCCAAAAACCCCTGCGGAATTCAATCCCCAGAATCCATGAATATTCCAACTTAGTCATAGAATCCTGCCTGTAATTCCAACCTTGGAAGGAGGAGACAGGTAACACGCTGGCTAGTAAGAATATCTCTATGGGCAAATGTTGGGTATAGTTTTTTTTTTTTTTTAATGAAGTGGAAGAGTGGTTTTCATGAACTATCTGATCCAAATCCAGTTAACTTTGCATTTACATGTAATTTGTGATAGGTACATTTTGGGCTAAATTTCCCTTCACCACCATCCCCATCCCTGCCCTCAGATTAAATAATCAAAGCATCACTAGACATCCTCACTGCCCCATGCATCTCATAAAGGGCAATGTTTTCCATGGACTAGACAAGAGCAGAGGAGAAATACATCTGACTCTAATTTTGAGGCTCAGAAATTTTTTTAGAGTGATTGTTTTGCTGAATGCATCATATTCTGTAGTAAAAACAGCTCTTTTGATTTATAAGGAAGTGTTTAGTTAGAGTTTGAATATGGGATTCTTCTGTTTATTATATTAGTAGCCTAATATTGCTTAACATGTATTAGAAGGGGTTTTTGCTTTATATATTTGCTACAGACATTTTATCATATGATATTATAGAAGCATGATGTATAATCTATAAGAATTAGAAAAGCAATGGAGACTTGGACAATCTTATTTAGTCCCTGGGAAATCCTCAGGCCAGCCACCCACACTCTTTCCCATATAACTCATAGTTTTTCTCATCTTAGAAAATTACTTAACAGTTACTGTAGATTTACAGACTCTCAGACTAATGCATAGTTCATTTGTAAAACATATTTCTACATGAAATTAGGTGTGAAAATATGTAAGGATTTTTGTAAGTTCTGAGTTTATCTAACTTTTATCCTCTTCTCAAGATGTTATCTACAAGTCATGTTATAGAGACTTCTAAGTCAGTTAGACATGCACCTGGTGGCACAGGGTACAGCCTGTGTTTCACACATGTTTGAAGTGAAAAGAGCCACATGCTTTAGAATTTTCTTGGCTTACTTTGTCCTAGGCTGTCAAACTCTCAAACAATCAACTAATCATTTACTTCAAAGTACATAATCCTTGTCTGTGCATGACATAACCTGCCCGAATCTCCCTTATGTGGTGTCTATGAATAACATTTACTATTGTGTCAGCAAACATAAAATCTAGATTACCAAAAGAGAGAGAAAGCCCCTTCTCCTCATCATCATTTTTACTTTGTTTGGATACTGAGTCTTTCCATGTGGCTCAGACTAGACAAAAACCTCAAAATCCTCTTGCCTTTGCCTCTTGAGGGTCAGAATTATAAGTGAATGCCACTCAGCCTGGACAAAAGGCACTCTTAAACTCACAGAAACCTAGAGTTTCCAAGAATACAGAATAAGCTACACTGCTCTAGCTATAAGACCCAGAGCTCAGCTGCCCTCTCAGGTCAGTACTCAGTTTTGAATGAAGCTCTATAAACGTATAACTGGAATAAGTCCTGATAGAGTAATAAAAACTAGCAAGAGACTAAAAACACTTTTTAAAATTTTTCCCATGGAAATAAAAATGGAATAATTTTATAACATAGTTACTAAGAAACAAGCACCTAAGTGTCACTGATGACTTAGAGATACATCAGAAAAATTTTCTGATCATTTGTTTAAAAAGGACTGACTAGTTTGGTCATTCTCTGCAGGCTCCATGGTTTTCTGAATCAAATAGCACACCAAACATTTTCTTAGTTGGCCATTGGCTTTGGGTTATCAGTTTAATTTTCTTCATGACTAAGTAAAGAAGAAACATAAAAGTTGAAAGATGGTAGAGTGCCATACCTAATTATTTGCAGTTTGTTGGTAACTTTATCCTTAATGAAAAAGGACACACAAAATCTTCAAGTAGTATAAAAATCTATTGCACATACATTCTGAGAATTCTATGATATTTTGCATAATAATTGACATTTTCATTTGCATGTATACGAAAGTTAAAATAGAATCAAATATTAGACAGGAAAATAACAGGTTATTTTCATCTGGACATATATAGACATGCTGGTTTGTATTTTATATTTTTCAGAATGGTGGCTTATTTTCTAAAATTTTCCAAATAAATAAGCACTCCCCTTTTCATTGACATACAGCAAAAGCATAACATAAAGGTAGAGAAAATGTAGAAAGAATTATTCAGTAAATGAGACTGGAACACATGACAAACAAAAGATTTTCTGGAAAAATTAACTTAGGTATATCTGATGCCTTATATTGAAATGATGTTAAGATTTAAACATTACATGTATTAGAACACAGAGATATTTAATTTTCATAATCTTAGAGTGAGAAATGACTTCCTAAAGATAACATAAAAGTGAGAAGCTATAAATGATTGACAGCTGTGAATATATAAGTATCTTAAGTATTTATATATACTGAAAACACTATAATTGAACTAAAATTCAATGTGAAGTGGGAGAAATTGTTACATATATTTCATAAAATAATGTGTTTCATATAATACGACACTAGTATATATAACCCACAGAGCATTATAACATGAACAAATGAATATCATCATAGAAAAGTAATGAAACAGCATAAATAATAATTCACTAAAGAAGTTAGAAAGTGAGATCCACTAGAATAAAGACAAATCAACGAAGCTTGTCAATCCATGCACCCTTGTAGTTTTAGTGTACTTAAAAAAAAACATTATCTTTTGGTAGTGGTAGTAGTGGTGGTGATGATAGTGATGGTGGTGGTAGTGATGTGTGTGCACATGCACCAAAGTGCAATACAGTTGCCTGATGCCCCTAGAGGCCAGAAGAAAGAATCAGATCAGACCCCTTGGAAGTAGAGTTAGAGGTTATGTGAGCTCCTCAATAAGGATTCTGGAAACTGAATTCTGATGTTCTGCAAGAGCAGTATATACTCTTAATCACTCAGCCATCTCATCAGCTTCCTTTTCAACTTTATACTTTAAAACTTTCAAATACACAGATAGTGAAAGAAGTGTAACATAAAGGCATGACTACAGTATACTTACCACTTTTTAAAGAATTTAAATATTCATACTTCAAGCTCATTTGAATTCTTCCTCTAAACATTTCCTAGATATAAATATATAAATATGTGTGCTTACCAAGATGACAAGCCATACACAGACACAATGGAATATAATTCATTTTTAAATTATAAATAACTCTCATAAATTAGAACATCTAAAAGAAACGAATAGATGTCTTGGCACATGGGGTCTAACAAAATTAAACCAAGAGATGTAAACAATTTAAATAGATCTATTATGAACAAAGAAATTGCTTCAGTAATAAACAATCTTCCAACTGAAAGCAAAAAATGCCCAGGCACAGATGGAATCCATGTTTAATTACATCAGACATTAAAGAAGAAAAATACCAATGCCCATCAAAATATTCCATGAAAGAGAGAGGGAAAGGATGCTACTAAACTCTGTAGGATTAGATTTTTCAAAACCTACCTCCCTTCTAACCCATTGACCAGAAGTAGGGGAGAAAGAAGGTTAGTAGGAAAAGAGAGTTGTGGACCTGTTTAGAAGTAGTTCCTTGGGGGCAATTCCACTCTCTTTGTTGTCAAGATACCAGAAGTCCAGTCCCATAGCAAACACCAAAAAGCAACACAAATCAGTAGTGGCTGCACGATCCAGCAGAAACAGCAAGGCTCCACCAAATCGGCATGAGTCATTGGAAGCAGGAATGATCAGCCAGAATCCCAAGAAATACCAGTGGAGCCTTGCATGGAATGGCAAAAGTGTCATCTCACTGTCTGAGGGGTTCTATTGATATTCTTTCTAAACATCATGCACCCTCTCATGTGTCTGTTTTCAGTATAACATCACATGCTCTCTCACAAGACAGCTTCCAGAAAAACATTAGGTGCCCTCTCAAAAGACAGCTTCCAGAAAAACATCACATGTCATAACAGAATTTTTAAAGAAATCAAAAACTTCCACTTCAAAACTCATTTATAGAGATAATAATATTACCTTGATATCAAAGTCAGATAAAAGGACACGAAGGACTGCAGAGATGACTCCGTGATTTAGAACACTTGCTCATGCTGAGGACCAGGGCTCAGTTCCCCACACTCACATGGCAGCTCACAACCTTCTGTAATTTCAGATTCAGAGGATCTAGGTCCTTTTCTGTCTTCTGTGGATATTGCATGCTCATGATACACAGACATGCATGATGATAAAACACCAATATGCATAATAAAAACATAAAAAATTCTGTTTTAGAAAATGTACATTAAAATGCTTGCAAAACAAATTCAGCCTCTCATCATCAAGATCATTAAAGATAACCAAAATGACTTCTTTGAGGGATGAAAGAATGATTCCACATATACAGATAATGTGATACAAAATCAATATTCAAAAAATTGGTAGCTTTTCTTTATACCAAAAAGCGAACATGCTGAAAAAGAAATTAGGAAAATAATCCCACTTATAGAAATAAAATACTTAGAAAATAAGCCTAACCCAAGAAAGCAGAAGTTTTCTGCATTGAAGAATTTTAAAACACTGAAGAAAGAAATTGAAGAAACTAAAATTTGAAAAGATCTCTCAGGTTCTTGTATTGACAGAATTAAAGTAGTGAAAATTACTATATTACCAAAATTGATCTACAGATTCAGTGCTATTTCCATAACAATCGAAATGACATTGTTATCAAAAAAAGAAAGAAAAACTACCTTAACATTCATATAGAGGGGAAAAAAAAGCCTTCAGATAGTCAAAGAAACCCCTAGCAAAATTACAAAATACAATGCTGGAGGTAGTACAACATCTGATTTCAAGTTGCCCTCCAGGGCAATAGTAACAAAAGCAGCATTGTGCGAACACAAAAACACACTCAGAGAGCAATGGAATGGTATACAAGACCCCCAAATAAACCCATACTTCTACCGATACCTGGCTTTTTACAGTGATGCTAAAAAAAAAAAAACATATACTGGAGAAAAGACAACATCTTCACCAAATGGTTCTGGGAATGGAGATGTCCACATATGTATAAAGATAAAAATATATTACTATCACTAATTGTGCAAAAATCAGCTCAAAACGGATTAAAGATTGTAACGCAAGAATTAAAACTCCAACACTGTTGGAGAAAAGCACAGTAAAAGCATGGCAAAATAAAGGCACAGGAAAGAACTTTCTGAAAAGGGCTCCATTAGTTTAGGAAATGCTGTCTAGCGTTGATAAATGGGATTGCAGAAACATTTAAAGCTTCTATATGGTGAAAGGATCTGTTAACTAAGTGAAGAAACAACCTACAAAATGGAAGAAAACGCTTATCTCACAGAGGATTAATATGATAACTATCTAGAACATATAAAGAATTAAAAAAGAAACATCCTCAAGCCAAATAAGTCAGTAAGTAGTCTAAATAAATGAACAGTCCTTAAAAGATGAAATACCAATGACTAATTAGCATGTAAACATTATTCAACATCATTAGCCACCAATTTAATGAAAATTAAAATTGTATTGAGATTTCATCTCACCCCAGTCAGAATGGCTGTCAAAGAAATAAACAGCAAATGCTGGTAAAGATGTGGTGGAAAGGAAATTCTTCTGCATTGTCATTGGTAACAAACTGTTGCATCTACTGAGGAATCAGGATGGATGTTCCTCAAAAAACTAATCAGAGAACTATCGTATAACCCAGCCATGGCACTCTATATTCCAAGGACTTTAAACCAGCATACTACACAGATGCTGGCTCATCCATGTTTATGGCAGCATGATTAACAATAATTCAAATTATGAAATCAACCTAGGTGTCCATCACCAAATGGATTCACAAAAATGTGACATATAAACTATTTTTATTCGGTCATGAAAAATGAAATTATAACTTCTCCAACCAGAGACCATTATATTAAATGAAGAGCCAGATTCAGCAAGACAAGTATTGCATGTCTTTTCTTATCCAGGGCTCCTATATTAAATATAGATACACAAACCCACACAGACACACAGATACACGCATACACACATGTAACACATATGACATGAAAGGAGGGAGCCACTGGAAACAGAAAGGAAGAAAAGGAGGGGTTAATTGAGAATGCTTGTAACTGGATGGCTTTGCTCTTTGAGCCTTGCGTTTTTTATTTTCTGTTAATGCACATGTTAAGTTGAAAAAAAACCATGGGTTATTTTAGTAAATCCATACTGGTCTGAAAAGAAGAAAAAAAAACATAATGATAAAATGACTCTTAATGACATCCCGCTATACTCACAGATCAGTGCCTTGCTCAGCAATCATCAGAGAAGCTTTCTCCTGCAGCAGATGGGCGCAAATACAGAGATACACAGCCAGACGTTATGCAGAAAATCAGAGACCTTGGAACACTCAACCCGAAATGGGATGTCTCCATCAAATCCCTACCCTCAGAGCCCAGGGAACCCCAGTGGAAGAGGAGGCAGAAAGAGTGTAAGAGCCAGAGAGGATGGAGGACACCAAGAAAACCTCTAAATCAGTGGTTCTCAAGCTTCCTAATGCTGTGACCCTTAAAGACAGTTCCTCATGTTGTGCTGACTCCCAACCCCCCAAAAAAATCCTTTTGTTACTACTTCATAACTGGAATTTGCTACTGTTATGAATTGTAATGTAAATTTCTGTGTTTTCTGATGGTTTTAGATGACCCCCGTGAAAGGGTTATTTGATCATCACAAATCGGTCTCAACACACAGGTTCAGAGACACTGCTCTAAATCAACATAAGGAAAGGTCATATGAACTCACAGAAACTGATGCAGTATGCACAGGGTCTGCACCAGGTCCTCTGTAATTATCGTGGTTAGTGTTTATATGAGAATGCTGTGTACAAACGAATCTTGTGCTTTCTTGGGCTTTTCTCCATCTGTTTGCTTTGTCCAATTCCAATGTGTTAGTTTTTGTTTTGTCTTATTATGTTTTATTTGTTATATATTTTTTGAATGAAAACTTAACCACTAAGGTAAAGGTTAAAAAAAAAAAGCTGTCGAAGATAGTGGCACCAATCACACACTGCATCTGATTAGCAGGAAAACCAGGATTGCACAGCGACCTAAAGACCAAACGGAGAGTTACAAAACACCAGTGCTGCTGATTCCCAGGTGATAGGGATCCCCATTGTGTGGGGGCATGGGTGGGTCCAAGCCCTGGCCACCTAGCTAACCCACAGAAAAATCCCAGGCCACATTAGCTGCCATCTTGGGAAGGACTGTGGGATATCTGTGCAGCTTTGGGCTCTCACCACCTGTCTACTGCTTACCAGATCTGGGACAGGGAGAAGACAGGCAGAGCTGAGTCCTGACATTGGACACAATCCACATTAGCTGCCTCCCGAGAAAGAGTAGGGGGCACCCAAGCACCATTGAGCTCTGATCTTTCTCAGCTCCCCCAGCAGCTTGGTGGCCTAGCCTTTCTGTGTCAAAGAGCAGATAGGAATACCCCTGCCATCTCAAGAGGGTCTATGAAACTTCTGAGCAGCGTGGAGTTCCAATTTCTCTCACCCCAATCCCTGTTGCTTACCAGCTGGGAGCATACCTTGTGGCCAGCAGACAGCAGAGCTGAATCCAGGCACCGGCCGCAATCCGCATTAGCCCCCATTCTATGAGCGACTTTAGGCCTTGGTCTGTCTCTGCCCACCCGCCTGAAGCATACTGCTCAGATACAGATAAGACACAAAGCAAAGAGCCTGAGCAGAGACCTTCTTGGGCCACAGTCCTCATTAGCTGCTACCCTGCTAGCAGCTTCTGGCTCTGATCTCACCCTGCCCACCTACAGCCTATTGGCCTGATCCACCTAGGTCACAAAGCAGAGACCTGTGTGAGCCACACCTCACAGTAGCTGCTGTTTTGTGAGCAGCTTTGAGCTCTAATCTCTCTCAACCACCCAGCGGCTTACCTGCCTAATCCAACCAGGCCACAGAGAAGATAAGCACAGCCCTGTCATATCAAGAAGGCCTGTAGATCATACTAGCAGCTTTGGGCTCTGGTCCCTCTCAACTCCCCAGCTGCTTACCCTCCTGACCCATCTGGGATACAGAGCAGATAAACAAAGTCGAGTCTGGGACAGACCAGGACTCACATTTGCTGCCATTTCAAAAAGGTCTGTGGAACACCTGAGCAGCTTGAGTCTCTCACAGCCCCCCCAGCTGATTACTAACCTAGCCCATCGGGAACACAGCAGATAGGCAGAGCCCTGCCATCTCAAAACGGACTGTAGGGCACCTCAGCAACTTTGGGCTTGGAAATCTATCAGCCCACACCTCTCCTGTCTGACCCAACTGGAATACAGTCAGGGAACCCAGCTGAGCTGGGTACAGGCTCTAACACCCACTGTCCCAACACCCTGAGGAGGCCTCAAGAAGCCCTAGCAAACAACTTTTGGCTTGGAGCTCTCTTTACTTCCTCCCAACCTGCCTGGCCAACATAGGACACAAACAGCAACCTCACTGGAGGAACCTCTAGGCCTGCTAACACCAGAGACAGCCAGATGCCTAGAGGAAAGTCCAAGAAGACTAACAACAAAACTGAGAACCATATAACAACCCAGGAAACCAGTGATCCTAACACAGCAAGCCCTGGAGATATGAACACCCACAAAGTGCTAGGAGAAGACTTTAAATCCAAGGTGATGAAAATGACAGAAGCTTTGAAAGAGGAAAATAAATCACTCAAAAAAAAAAAAAAAACTCCACGAAAATACATTCAAACAGATGCAAGAATTGAATAAATCCTACAAAGAACTACAGGAAAATACATACAAAGAGATTAAGGAATTGAATAAATCCTATAAAGAATTACAGGAAAATTCAATCAAATGGGAGAAAGAAATGAATAAGACTATTCAAGACCTAAAGAAGGAATTAGAAACAACAAAGAAAACACAAGCTGAGGCAACCTTAGAGTTGGAAAACAGAGAATAGGAAGAACAGACGCAAGCCATGCCAACCAAATACAAGAGATGGAAGAGAGAATATCAAGTGTGGAAGATAAGATGGAAGTTATCAATACATCAATCAAAGAAAACGTTAAATGAGCCTTGAGCTCTTTGGCACAGGAGACAACTTCTGAACATAACACCAACAACTCAGGCCCCAAGATCAACCATTAATAAATGGGACCTTATGAAACTGAAAAGCTTCTGTAAGGTGAAGGACACTGTCAACAGAACAAAAAATGACAGCCTACAGACTGGGAAAAGATCTTCACCAACACTACATCTGACAAAGGGCTAATAACCAAAATACATATAGAACTCAAGAAATTGAACACCACCAAACCAAATAATCCAATTAAAACTGGGGCTCAGAACTAAACAGAGAATTCTCAACAGAGGAATATCGAATGGCTGAGAAACACTTAAAGAAATGCTCAGCATCCCTAGTTATCAGGGAAATGCAACTCAAAACAACTCTGAGATTCCATCTTACACCTACCTGAATGGCCAAGATAAAAAACTCAGGTGACAGCACATGCTGGTGAGGATGTGGAGAAAGGGGAACATGCCTTCATTGCTGGTAGGAGTGCAAACTTGTACAACCACTTTGGAAATCAATCTGGTGCTTTCTCAGGAAACTGGGAATAACTCTACCTCAGGACCCAGCCATACCACTCCTGGGAATATACCTGAAAGATGTTCCACCATACAAGGACATTTGCTCAACTATGTTCATAACAGCTTTATTCATAATAGCCAGAATCTGAAAAAAAACTAGATGTTCCTCAACTGAAGAATGGATAAAGAAACTGTGATACATTTGCACAAGGGAATTCTATTCAGCTTTCAAAAACAAGGAAATCTTGAAATTTGCAAGGAAGTGGATGAAACTAAAAAAATTATCCTGAGTGAGGTAACCCAGGCCCATAAAGACATTCATGGTATATACTCACTCAAGGCAAATATTAGCCACATAATACAGGTTAACTACACTATAACACAGAGACTGAAACATCAACATAGGCCATGTACGAGGTAGACGTAGGACCTCTGCTCTGCTCAGATGTAGCAGCACAGTCACCTTGTGGATCCCAAAATGTGGAGAGTAGGGACTACTTTAGAAATATACTCTGGCCACAGAACTTAGATCACTTCCCTCTGTCAGGACAGCCTTGCCAGGCTACAGAGGAAGAGGTTACAGGTAGTACAGATGAGACTTGATAAGCTGAGGTCAGATGTTAGGGGAGGAGGACTCCCCTTCCTGAGTACTAAGGGAGAGAGGGAGAGGGTATGAGGAAGGGAGGGGGGATTAGGAGAGAATGAGGGATGTGAAGAATTTAAACTGCAGAACAAGCAGGTAACTTATATTACTAATCCCACTATATGGGAATAGTTCTGAGACTGTCTGAGACATGAATGCTTAGGCATAGATAGTGTTTCTTATTGGCTGCAGAACCCCTATGAATTACTATTAGATGTCATTCTTTATATGGAATGAATGAATATTTACAGATGTCTTTTTTTTCCTGCTCATATAAAGAGCACAAAACGAGCCTTAATTGTTCTGTAGATCACAAACACCTTATACACTTATAATTTTAGGACTGTATAATGCTTGTGAGAAACTGTATGCTTTCAGAACAAAAGAACCAGACACTGGGATCAGACCTGACAGGATGCATTCCTCTCAACATGCTGGACACTGACATCCTATATCCTTCATGTTCCAGCACCAAGTGCTTCAATTGCTGCTCCTCATCAGAATAAAACAGCTCCCAGGACACTTTCAAAGAAAGCTTCCAATCTTAATTGGTCCATCATTTCAGACTGTCCCACACAGGACTCTAATTAAGCCTGGAATTTTCAACATTTAGAAACTGGACCACAAATGCTATTCCTAGCTTGTTTAACCATTTCTGCAGTTGTATTTGGGCCCCCATAGAGGTATTATTGTCCCAAATCAGAGGGAAGAAACATTAAGAAAATGACTCCCCACTTCCTTTACAGGGGTCAGGTAGGTTTTTTGTTGCTTTCTTGGGCTATAGAGGGTTATTATCAATGGGAGCTGGTTATAAGTTATTATTGGTCTTGTTCAGAGAGAAAACAAAGTTATACTTAGCGATGTCTCTCTTTTCCTTTATCTTACATTCTTAGGTTTGGAGATAGGGGTTGAAAAGAAAAAAGGGGGAATACAGAAATACATAGGGAAGATAGAACAAAAAGTAGATTAGTGAATCTACTCCTCAACTTAATGCCTCAATTGTCACTCACAAGGTTATTTTTAATTTTTAATTCACTGGTATAGAATTTTGTATATAGATGAAAAATAAGTTTAATTCTAGATACAGTGGTATAGAATTCAAATGTAAGATTATTTTTCACAATACACTATATGTATTTCTACTCTAATATGAGGTATTGTACCCATATAACTCAATTATAATGCAAAGTTTACTTCCAATGCCTTGAAAGTGCTATTGCAAGCTGTTTAGTATAAATAAGTTATACAAGCTAATTGAGTTCATTTTTAGTTGATCAAATCATGGTCATGTCAATTGCTAGTCTACTTTTATCACAAGAATATACATCTTAGGTACAACAGATAGATATGATTTTACAGAAAGGTAAGGTAGGATAGTTAGGTAAGGTCTTCAAAAATACCAGAAACATGCAGAATGTGGCATTTAAAATGTTTTTATTATTTTAAAGATTCACTGACAATGAGACAGGTTAACTCCTGGCAACACTCAGCTTACCTCAACGAGGATGATGAGCATCAAAGAACCTCCTTATGGAAATGGTTTCAAATATGGCAAACAAGCCACTGGCCAAAATGTCTTCATTTCTACTACTGACAGAATTCTGCCTAAAAAATGGGCAAGCTTGGATGCAGGCATAGCCAACAGCCAAACTCTGCCAAGACAGGGTAACCATGTCCTCAATAATTCCTGCCTCAGAAATATATCTGTCAGATATATTCAGCCAGAAGGCTGAAGAAGATGCTCCAACGTTATAGAGAGTTTTGGGTGACTGTTCAGACAGCAAAGTGTCTCTGTCATCTTCTCATTTGGAAAGCTGCTAACCTGAACTTCCCATATACTCGGGTAATCAAGTTTATTTCTTCTCAAGTCTCTGGTGGGGTTGAAGACCAGATAGTTTTGTTTTACAATGAAGCTTAGTTGTTTAGGGTCTAAGATGTTTTTAGGTCTAGATTGATGTTTTAAGTTGATAGAGATGAGATATGATAGATCTTTACTTACATTCACAACTTTAAACTTACCAAGATTGGAAAGATATTTTCTTCAAGGCTATCAAATACAAATAGCCAAAACACTATGAATGTAATATTTATATAATTCCTGATTATTTCATGGTCCTTGCTATAGCTAGTCTATTGTATACCTGTGTAATAGTATAAATGTAAAAAATAAAAAAATGTTTAATTAATAAAAATATCTCATGATAGCGTATCACATTAACTCAGTATTTAAGAAGAGGATCAACAGGACACCCCAAGACATATAGGTCTGATTCAGAGGACAGAAAAGTTTTGACTTTCAGATACCAGGATTGATTGCCAGTTACCCAAAGTTTATAGATTGTCAGCCATATCTCGGGGAAGAATGGGATTCAGTTTTCTTAAAGACAGGGAGAGGGCTGAAGCCTGTGAACCAACATCAGCAGACGTACAGCTTTCTGGGATTATCAGTGAAACCATATCTCATTCTGTTCTAACCTGTGTCTCTAGGACCAGAGGTTCAGGTACACATCTGTGTCTTCTTTCAATTACCAAACTCAAATAATGAAAGGGAGTGTACTTAGTCTAGAAAGCAGAGGATAACATCAAAACTTTGCTTGTAGAGGCATAAAGAGGCAGTGCCTATCCATAGACTTTACGGTCACTCTGGTACTTTTAATCAAGACTTAACCATACCCAGAGAAAGTCCAGAACAGGATTCTTGAAGATCAGCTCATCTCTTCAGAGACCCATGGAAGCAGGAGTTCAGAGTAAATGAAAAGTTTATTGTGTGGAGAGAATCACCATTCAGACTAATTGGAAAGCGAAATCACCCTTTAGCATCTTCCCATTCTTTCCTGGAGCACTGCAAGGTGCAATAGGTGTAAGGAGTCCTTTCCTTAATAAACAATCTCCATGGGCATTTCTAAAAAAAAAAAAAAAAGTCATGTATACTTGCCAGGAGAGGGAAATAAGCTTTCTGTAATAAAGTGACACTGAGTACATCAACCACTCCAGGGCAGGCCTCATGTTCAGGAGTAGTTAACCAACATATAATGGATTCCACAGTTTTGTGTGTGTGCTTTCATTTGGTTATAGTTTGGTAGTTTTTTTTCTCTTTTTGGGTGTGGTTTATTTAGTTTTCTTGGTTTGGGGGGGTTAGTTGTTGTATTGGGTTTTTGTTTTGTGAGAAAGAACTTAAAGTTGGGTAGGAGGGAGAGGATGTGGAAGGATCATCAGGAAGGTGAATTGGGGGGGACACTTGTTTTTTTTAAATTATTTTTTCTTTATTAATTTATTCTTGTTACATCTCAATGGTTATTCCATCCCTTGTATCCTCCCATTCTTCCCTCCCTCCTCTTTTCCCCTTATTCCCCTCCCCTATGACCATGTCCCCTGGAAGGGGAGACCTGGTGGCACTCAGAGGAAGGACAGCAGCTTACCAAGAAGAGACTTGATACCCTATGAGCATATACAGGGTGAGGTAATCCCCCTCAGGGACACTTGTTAAGTACAAAAGTTTAGTTATAAAGATTAATAAGTAAAAGGATGAATAAATGGTGGCGCACGCCTTTAATCCCAGCACTCGAGAGGCAGAGGCAGGCAGATCTCTGTGAGTTCAAGGGCAGCCTGGTCTACAAAGAGAGTCCAGGACAGCCAAGGCTATGCAGAGAAACCTTGTCTTGAAAAAAACAAATAAACAAAACCATGAGTAAGTTTTGGATGTCTAATGCGTAGCATAGTGATTATAGATAACATATACCATTTTGTATACTTAAAATACTATAGAATCTAACTATTCTCACCATTACAGGTAGCTATATAAATTCAAGGCTATATTAATCATATTCATTGTTATGGTTGTCCACAATGTATACATATACTGAGTCATTTCATACATACATATATAACCACATTTTATATTATTGTTTTGCAATTTAAAATTTTTTCAATTTAAATAAACACGTCTTTTCAAGAAACATTAAATATTCTCCAAAATAAATACTTATGCCTTAATATATGTTTTATCCATAGGTCACAATTTTCATAATGTATACCCTGTAATATATTGGTTATTTTCCTATCTTTTCATGGTGAAGAAAAGCAAGAGATAGCAGTGAACATCTACGTATCTTTTGGCTCTATACAATAATATCTTGGGTAAACTTAACACTGGGAATTAAGAGGTTAAAAGGCATGTACATTTTACCTTTTGCTTAATCCTACCTTTGAGATAAGATTAATGGCAGGCAGCTCTGTAGTTTACTTTAGAGCATTACCTTCAGAGAATGAGTAGTTAGTTCCTCCATGTAAATAAAGCTATTAGATACCTGGAAGATGCTTACTTTGACACCAAAATTCTTAACTACTTAAGCTACAGAGTGTTTATCAATGACCTGATAGTCAACACTGCTTAATAAGTTTCTGAGTAAGGATTCAAGTTGTAGTGTATGGTTATCTGGGATATTTGCTTCCAACATTGAATGACGCCAACATCTTTGCACCTAGGCCCTTGGGTGTAAAGAAACCCAGCATCCCCTAATTTTTCCTTTCACGTGTGCCTCTTCCCACTTCAATAACGTCAATTATGTTACAAGGTGGACTCAGGGAAAGGTGATTAACAAAACTTCTTAAGTCATGGTATATATCCAATTCAAAGTCAATAGAATCTGACCTGCGGCCATTTAATTCCAAAGTTGCATACTGTTTTCTAGAATCTGGTTCCATGAACTTTTCAGTTGACACTTTTTCATAGGCACTTTTCTCACACTGCCAGATGTTATTAATCATATCGAATGATATGATTTAGGTTTTGGTTATGCCTTATAAAGATCCCTTTTATTATTTGCCTTGAGTCAATTTTTCCCCCAAGACTAAAGACTCCAACCAAAACAAGGAAGTATTGGAGGGAACAATGCTCTGTCCTGAACAGTTTCGCTAGAGCATTCTTTCCAGTAATTGTCTCCCATCATGTATTAGCTTGAAAGCTCTGTGCGTTTGTTCTGTAAATTGGAGTGTATGTCCCTGAAATTGACTTATAAACATAGTCTGCAGACCACATTTTATGGGGGAGAAGGAAAAGATGACCATAGAGCAGGGAATTATCTGAACTGGTAGCATGACAGATACTTAAATTCACTCAAACTCAAGCATCAACTGGGTCTACCTAATCAAAGTGAAGTGGAGAATTACAGCAATTTGAGATAATTCAGACTAGCAAAATCTACCCCCAAAAACCTTTCACGTAATTACATCAATTATCTAATTGAAGCAAATCTTCAGGGATTAGGGCTTGAATTATTCTTATAATTGATTTAATTTTCGTTTAGCTTGTGTATTAAAATACACCCACACACAATCTACCTTAAAGCTTCATATTTAGTGGCTAGCTAATGCAACTCCCATCTGCCATAATTTGTCACTTGTGGTTTCCTCCTGTTGGCATATTCTACCTGTGATGTTTTATTGGCATAGTCACCAAGCAGCTATGAAGGGAAACATGTATCTTTCTACAACTTAAATTATATACTTAAGTACTGCTTTTTGAAACAAGAAATCAAATATTCCTACATTTCTAAAAAGACTTTGTTCACTGATTTCGTTTCTTGTGTGTTTAGCATGTTTTAGGAGAAGCTAGGAATACTTAGTTGGAGAACTTATGGTGACAGAAATTTATTTTCTTTTCAAGAAATTGTTAATATATTGTCTCCTTATAGAATTGAAAAGACTCTACACTGAACCAAACTTAAAATTCTCTACTTAACTGAATTCTCCAAATTAACAAGCAGTAAGATCCAAAACTTAGAAACTTATTTCTCTTAAAAGAAATAACAACTGAAAAAAGTATTTTTTCCTACTTTTTCCCTAGTACTGGCAACTTTAAAAGTTCAGGATCATTGACAACTTTTCTCTTCAGACATTGCTACTAATGGGTACATGCAGAGTACTCAATCCAAACTAACAAAAACAGAAGACTAGTAATAAATTATTAAATGCTAGGATGATGGTGAGAGGAGAAATGAAAGAGAAACCAGAATAATATGCAACAAAACATGGTATAAATATTTCCCAGCACAGGGAGGGAACTACAGTTTATAAGGACTATTGTATGACTCCATGAAGACCAGTCATAAAGGAGTTCAAAGACTAAACAAAAAAGATATGCTAGAGAGAGAAGAAGTAATGACATTGATTTGGTCAATTCTGACCAAATACTAGACAATATACAAAAGTCTTGAAAAATCCCAGAGTGCCTCATAAATAAAAAAATAATAATAATAAAATAAAAATACCACAGAAAGATACCCACAATTTAAAACAGTATAGTTTAAAGTGGTGAAAGAGGAGGATGAGGTGTGGAGGATATATGCTCAGTATACAATATGAACTTGTATGAAAATATTCTTATAGAAAACAATACCATGTGAAATGAATATATACTATGAAAATTATTTAATACATTATAGAAAATTGATAAAGTATGTTGCAATTTTCATTAAGAAAAGAAAAAGACATAACTATAATTTCTCAAATGGATTTTTAAAGTCTGTAGTCAGGTATTAACCTAATTAATCTCTAAAATATGAGATTCTAAATAATTTTAATTATACTTTTTGCATCTCATTTTTATTGGTTGTGATAATGAACTTTTAAAATTCTACAATAAAATCCACTTTGTCTATGAACACAAGCGCACATGCACAGATAACTGTTGGAGTTAAGTCATTTAACAAGTACTTCGTGAAATTGAGCTGGACACTGGAATAGAAAATAGACATAGCTTTTGTCCTTAAAAGATGCCAGATTGAGAAGAGACGTAAGTTGGTAAATTTCAACTGAGTCTGAGAGTATTCTGAAGATGTAATTGGTTATAGGGTACTGAGGGTGCACATAGGAGGACCCCCAATCCATGCTTTAGTTATAAAATTATAGGATACTCCCGAAAGGTTATAAACAAGAGTGTAAGCACTATAAGATCATGGAGCTTGAAAGAAATATTAGGGAATGGGACAGATGGCAAAAGCAAACTAAGGAAGACCAATTTCCAGGTGCTGTGGTGGTCCAGGCACGAGAAAATACAATGCACTATGGAGTAATTGATGAATTGAGAAAGTTATTAGATCGAGAAAGACTAAACACAATTTATATGGGAAGGGAATGAAGACACAGAGAGATATATCCAAGTGGACTTACTGAATCTTGCATGAGATAACTGTATCCATTGTGGTGTCATTCACCACACAAGACATACGGGAAGGAGGAGCTAGTTTGGTACAGGTAAAGAGATTAAGTTCAGTTGGGATTGAAAGAGTTTGAGATAAGGCAACAGTAATTCAAGTAGAGGTCTAGTCGAAGACATTTGGCCATACGAGACCTAGACTTAAGCATAAACAGAACATGGAGGGATGAATCCTCAGTATATAGCTTGCTAAAGCCATGGATGGGGGCAGATGACACATTCCCAAGGGAAGGCATATAGGAGAGTACAGACATGAGAGTCTCAGGAACAAATGGAAGGGATACAGTTATATATATATATATATATATATATATATATATATATATATATATATATATATATATGAGAGAGAGAGAGAGAGAGAGAGAGAGAGAGAGAGATTCAGAAACAGAAACCCACAAAAAGGCAAGTGAAACCAGGGAAATGAAATGGAAAAAAAAGTCATCTGATAGAGTCAGTGACTTGATTTGCTGGCAATTACCAGTCTCCATATATAAACAACTTTTTCTTTCTTTCTTTCCTTCCTTCCTTACCTACTTACTTACTTTTTTGTTTTTGTTTTCCTAGACAAGGTTTCTGTGTCACCTTGGCTGTCGTGGACTCACTCTGTACACCAGGCTGGTCTCGAACTCACAGAGATCCGCCTGCCTCTGCCTCCCAAGTGCTGTGATTACAGGCATGTGACACCAGGACCCATTTCTATTTACTTTTTCTATATTCATTTTCTTAACCTTTAGTATAATAAAACATGGGAAACTGCTTTTATGTTGTTAGGGTTAAGTGGGTAAATGCAAATTTTTCAAAAGCTCATGGCATAACACTTTACAATGTTAATCATAAAGAGACAACTTCTTACGCCTTTGATGTGGGAGAGACAGAAGCGAATGTGTTTTCTGCTTTCTCAGATCACTTAATAAAACATTACTTATTAATAGCAAATTGCCACTATGTAAAATAAGTCTCTTGAAGTTATTCCTCTTCTCTACCTGAAATTTTGTGTCAGCATCTTCCAAATCTTTCCTTGATCTGGCCTCTGTTAAAAAAATCTTGATCTCTGTTACTATTAGTTTGGGTGTTTCATGCTTCATAGAGGAATAAAACCAATCAGTGCTTATCTTTCTGTTCCTGTTTTTTTTTTCATTTAGCATCATGCACAGTCTCACTGATATTGTCACAGAAGATGGAATTTCCTTCCTTTTAAAGGCTGCTTATATTCCATGTGTGTATGTATCACATGACTATTCATTTAATTATTGATGGACATAATGGCTGCTTCTATATCGTGGCTACTATGAATAGTGCTGAAATTAACAAATTGATTTTATATCTTTGTATGTATGCCTGGCAGTGGGATTGATGGAATATATGCTTGCTTGCTTTTGATTTGTCTGATAAAATTTCAAATACTTTTTCCAAAATGAATTATTCATTTTGTACCAAAAGGCTGGGTACCTTTGTGCCTACATCCTCCAAATCTTTATAACAACATTCTGGTGGGTGTGAAGTGATATTACATTGTTTTATGATTTCTTTTTATGAGACATGATCTCACTATGTAGCCCACACTGGCCTCCAATTCACACACTTCTTTCCTCTCTCTCTCTCTCTCTCTCTCTCTCTCTCTCTCTCTCTCTCTCTCTCTCTTTTTCTTGAGACAGTGTTTCTCTGTGTAACATTGGCTGTCCTGGACTCTATTTGTAGACCAGGCTGGCCTCGAAATCCCAGAGATCCCCTTGCCTCTGCCTCCCTGAGTGCTGGGATTAATGGCATAAGCCACCACACCCAGCTCATACACCTCTTGTCAGCTGACCCAGTCGGGATAGTACCAGTATGTGGCAGATATGTGCCTCACTGTTGTTAAGATTTGCATTTCTTGCAAATCAAAACAACTCTGAGATTCCATCGTACACCCATCAGAATGGCTAAGATCAAAAATTCAAGTGACACCACATGCTGGCGAGGATGTGGAGAGAGAGGAACACTCCTTCATGGCTGGTGGGAATGCAAACTAGTACAGCCACTTTGGAAATCTATCTGGTGCTATCTCAGAAAACTGGGAATAGGGCTTCCTCAGGACCCAGCTATTCCACTCCTTGGAATATACCCAGAAGATGCTCCAGCACACAACAAGAAAATTTGCTCAACCATGTTCATAGCAGCCTTATTCATAATAGCCAGATCATGGAAACAGCCTCAGTAGAAAAATGGATAAAGAAACTGTGGTACATATACACTATGGAATACTACTCAGCTATTAAAAACAAGGAATTACCTAAATTTGTGGACAAATGGATTGAGCTAGAAATGATCATAATGAGTGAGTTAACCCAGAAACCGAAAGACTCAAATGGTGTATACTCACTTATATCTGCATACTAGCCCAAGGGGCATGTCCCATGAAAGCCTTCACTTACCAGGAAACTGGGACAGAGGGGAGGACATCCTACTGGGACTCTAGATGAGAGAAGCATGGGAGAATAGCAAAGTAGAAGGACCCAGAGGGTCCTAGAAACCTACAAGAAGAACATTATGATAGGCAGATTTGGGCCCAGGGAGAGCTCAAACTATGGCACCAGCCAAGGACAATACGTGCCGTAAACTTCAAACCCCTACCCAGATCTAGCCAATGGACAGGACATTCTCCACAGTTGAGTGGAGAGTGGGGTCTGACTTTCACACGTACTCTGGTGCCTCATATTTGACTATGTCCCCTGGAGGGGGAGACCTGGTGGCACTCAGAGGAAGGACAGCAGGTTACCAAGAAGAGACTTGATACCCTATGAGCATATAAAGGGGGAGGAAATCCACCTCAGTCACAGTCATAGGGGAGGGGAGTAAGGGGAAAATGGGAGGGAGGGAGGAATGGGAGGATACAAGGGATGGGATAACCATTGAGATGTAACAAGAATAAATTAATAAAAATTAAAGAAAACATTTGCATTTCTATGATGATTAGTGATGCTGAGGATTTCCCACAAGTTTTTTTGGTCATTTGCATGTGTTCTTTGAGAAATGTCTTAGAAAAGGTCTTCGCCTCTGTCAAAAATTGGTTTATTTACTATCTTATATGAATTGTCCTTATGCATTCTGGACATTATCCCTTTATTATACGTATGGTTTAAAAATATATTCTCCCATCCTATAGGTTGTTTTCTCATTCTGTTGATTTTTGTCCTTAGCTATGCTTGTGTCTACTGTTTGTACACTTTTTTGTTGCCTACGCTTTGGAGGTCAAATTAAATAATCATTGTAGGTGCTAAAGGGATGGCTCAGCAGTTAAGATTTGTGTAGTACTCTCACAGAGATTCCTATTTGGTTCTGGTACCCATATCTAGCAGCTCACAATCATCTGTAACTCCAGATCCAGGAGTTACGTCATTCTCTTCTGTTTTACTAGGACACTGCACTCATATGCACACATACATGCACCTGTACATGTGTACTGACTACTCCACTCATCCAACAGACTTGCCAATTCGGAGATTCAAATTCACAATAAGTTATTGAGGTAAATGTCCATGTTGATTGTCTAACACAAGTTAAACTTACAGTTAAGAACAAATAAAGGTGCAGAGCTATTGATTTATAAGAAGTGATGACTTAGTGTGAATGGCTGGCACGCGAATGGCTACTCACAGGACAATGCAATCAGGCATTCAGTAAATGTGTAAACTATTGCTATTGTTGAGTCCAAAATGTATGATGGTTAACTCCATCTCCAATAGTATACACTTAGTCTATTAGAGACTCCTTGATGCTTTGTGAGCAGGACAATGACTTGGTTTAAAAAAAAGATAGGAAAACAGGGGTAGGGGACATTTCATTTCATCACATCAACCATGTCACCAACCCTCCTTCAGGACTTGCCGAACTCATATTGTAGTGCATCAAACATTTGACAGTAATATAAAAAATAGCCCAAGGGGCATGTCCCACGAAAGCCTTCACTTACCAGGAAACTGAGTCAGAGGGGAGGACATTCTAGTGGGACTCTAGATGAGAGAAGCATGGGAGAATGGCAAAGTAGAAAGATCCAGAGGGTCCTAGAAACCTACAAGTGGAACATTATGATAGGCAGATTTGGGCCCAGGGGTCCTGCTCAAACTAAGGCACCAGCCAAGGACAATACAGGCGGTAAACCTTAACCCCCTATCCAGATCTAGCCAATGGACAGAACATTCTCCACAGTAGAGTGGAGAGTGGGATATTACTTTCTCACATACTCTGGTGCCTCACCTTTGACTATGTCCCCTGGAGGGGGAGACCTGGTGGCACTCAGAGGAAGGACAGCAGGCTACCAAGAAGAGACTTGATACCCTATGAGCATATACAGGGGGAGGTAATCCCCCTCAGGAACAGTCATAGGGGAGGGGAGTAAGGGGAAAATGGGAGGGAGGGAAGAATGGGAGGATACAAGGGATGGGATAACCATTGAGATGTAACAAGAATAAATTAATAAAGGAAAAAATAGCATTGGCATTCTTGAAAGATAGGCATAAGCGGAGAGAAGATAGATACTCTATGTTGATATAGTAGTGCACGCCCACAATCTCAAGATTTAGAATGCAGCAGCCAAAGGATTGCCTCAGGTTCGAAACCAGCCTACTTAACAGAGTGAGTCCCAGGCTAACCAGGGCTACATAGTGAAATCCTATATAAAAAAGAAAGAAAAAAAATGAAAAAACACTTATACCATCCTATTCATATTTCTATTATTTTTTAGATACGCATATTCTGAGCACCCAAAGTATATGCCCTGTAACATAGTAATGATTTAGGCAAGTGGCAGCAATGAATTTTAAGTAAATTGTATTGCTCATATTTGATAATTATTATTATAATTAAATATCATAAGATTCCTATAGGTCATTAAGTAGTTATGTATAGCAGATTATTATGGCTACCATGTTACACAAAAGTAGCTAAAATCCAAATTCCTAAACTAGGGCAATTTTAATGTGTGAGGGGCAAGTAAAGAGAGATATGTCAGAGAATACCAAATAGCAGCACATACACAGGATGGACAAGTTGAGAATAATCAAAACTATCCTAAATATTTGAAGTCGGAAAATTCATACCTACATATTTCAAAACTTGTAGCAAGTAAAAAATCAAGGGCATATAGGGCGTGAAGCTACAGCAATCCTTGCCTAGAGTGCCACAAAGCCCTGATTAATTCCCCAGTACTGCGTAAACTGGGTGTGGTGCTACACACATGTAATTCCAGAATTTGGCAAGTATAAGCAAGAGGATCAGAAACTTCTCATTGTAAAGTAAAGGTACTATTCAATCTCATAAGGAATTCAAGACCTACCTGGGATACAGGAGACTGTCTCAAAAGAAAAAAAAAGTGACACTTTAATACAGCTAGACATACAGATCAATAGAATCGAATTCAGTGTTCAGAAGTAATATCTCTCACTCTCAGTGACTATTTGTTTACATAGGTACCAAGATGATTCAAAAATAAAAGAAGGATCCTTTCAGCAAACAGTGCTGGAATGGACTTGTTTGGACGGTCAACAACAAAGCTGGACCTCTGTACCCGGTCATATTAAAAAATTAACTCAAAAATGTGTCAACTTTCTAAATAGGAATCTATATCTTAGAAGAGACTATGAGAAATAAATTTTTGTGACCTTAAGTTAACAGTTGTTTGTTACATATGACACCAATAATCTAAGTTAGGAAAATAAAAGTAGAGAAATTAAATGTTACCAAAATGAAACACTTCTATGCTTCAGAAAAACACCATTAGTGCAGTTGCGGGAAGCTGGGTGTGGTGATAAGTGCCTGTAATCACAGAATTCAGCAAGCTGGTATAGGAGAATCGTGAGTTAAGAGGCCAACCTGGCTTACACTTTGAGAGTCTATGGGAGAGTGCACAAGGCAGTGACAGAACGTCTTTAATAATGACAGAAAACACATGTAAAACACTTGGCGAATGAAGGGATGAGAGTTGGGAAGATTGCACACTACGGAGTCACAATCCCACAATGCAATTGACAGGCTTCTATGTAGTAAGTAGGACTCCAGGCTTTAAGAAGCAGTCTGCAGTAGGTGGGAAGACCCTGCTCATTGGAAGCAGAGGTAAGGCACTTATCCAAGCACATGATTGGGCTAGAAGAATGACAGTACAAGGAAGACTCCCAATAGTGTGAAAAATCCAGCATAAACCAGTTTCCTTGTTAGCACCAATAACAGTTTGAGGAGTCAACATCCTTGAACATGAGTACTTTAGGTTAAAATACACATTTATTGAAGAGTGTTCGTAGTATATGCCTATGTCCTAGCGTTTGGGAGAGATGGAGGCACGAGGTCCAGAAGGTCAAAGTCATCTTAGCTAGCCTTAGTTCAAGACCAGCTCGGGTATATGAGACTGTTTTAGTGAGTGTCTTATTGCTGTGAAGAGACACCATGACCATAGCAACTCTTCTAAAAGAAGACATTTAATTGGGGCTGGCTTACAGCTTCAGAAATTCAGCCCATTAACCTCATTTTGGGAAACATGGCAGAGTGCAGGCAGGCATAGTGCTTCAGAAGGAGCTGAGAGTTCAACATCTTGATTAGTAGGCAGCAAAAGGAGACTGTGAGCCACACTGTGTGGAGCTTGAACATAGGAGACCACAAAGTCCGCCCCTATAGTGACATACTTCCTCCCACAAGGCCACACCTCCTAATATTGCCACTCCCTATGAGCCAAACATTCAAATACACGGGCCTATGGGGTCCATACCTATTCAGTCCATCACAGAGATCCTATCTTAAAAAGCTAAAAGCAAAACAAAAACTATTTCTTTCATATTAGATAACATAGTCCATAAGAAAGAAAGTACCTTGTAGCACAATTTCAGGAACTATCTGTATTTTTGTAATCACTAATAGATAATGCAACTAATTGTGTGTGGTGGGGATATATGGAAAGGGTACTTTGATGTGGTAGTAGAAGTAGGCTGTGAGTTTTTAATATTGACTAAAATGATATATTTTGTACTGGTTCTGGGGTTTCCTTCTGCATGTCATACTTTTACACTGGATATTTGGATGGTTAACTCTTCTTTTGATTTTTGTCTTATTTATCAAATGACACTTGCTTTAATTTTTTTCAAGACGCCTTTATTTTCTTCTATGTATATGAGTGTTTTGTGTGCATGCTGTATATGTGTCACCTGTGTGCTTGGTGCGCACAGAATGCACATGAGGCTTTTGGATATCTCCTGAAACTGGAATTATGGGTGCTTGTGTGCCATCATGTGGGTGCTGGGAACTGAAGCCTGGTCCTCTGCAAGAGCAACAAGGGCTCTTAATAGCTGAGCCATCTCTCCAGCCCCAACTGTCACTTTCTTCATAAAGTCTATTGTGACCATTCTATTCTACAGAGCAACCTACCCAACCCATGTTGCATTACCAATCCCTTTAACCCTGCTTCAGCTCTGTCGACAGCACCATAACACTTCTGTGTATCGAGCATAATAGATTTTGATAGTTTTTATATTTATTGGTTCTTCCCAGTCTTTATCTCCTGGAATATAACCTCCTTGGGATTAACAATATCTTCCTTTTGTTCAGTGATGGTGTCACAATGTTTGTAGTAGAGTGGAGCGTGACGAATAGCAGAGCCTGACACTTATCTGTCCACATATAATACAATAGAACCTGACACAGGAATCTCTTGCTTTTGATAACTGGCGTTACTTTCAGTATCTATGACAGAATAGGGCCTGACACGTAAGAGTGTAGCAAATATTTGCTGTACACAGTTAATTCTTATCCCACATTCTATAGCTAGTTTCATGTCCTTCTGAGAACTCTGTGAAACTTGGCAGCATTGCAGTATTGTCTCAGTCACTTGGAAGACTGCAATGTTAAAAGTCCATCCTGCTTTTCCTCCACAGCCATTACCCTCAACAACTGCATGTGTACCATGCACTGTATTTGAAAACAAATATGCCTGGCTCTTAGTAATGCATAGAAGACTATGTACAGATTTTTAAAAATGAATATTAAAAACAGGAAACCAGTTCTGGCATACCTTAGATAAAAAGCCATTGATTACTGGGTGGAAAGACTTCTGTACAATAAATGGCAAAGAATATGAGGTATTCTATGTTAACTTAGGAGAGTTCTCAAAAATGCTGAGGTTAGCAGAATGAACCTGGTTCAGGATGACTTAAACTCTTCTGAAGAAAAAACTACAGGTATTTCCTGATGCTTCTATGAATGAAAAACTCTCTCTCTCTCTCTCTCTCTCTCTCTCTCTCTCTCTCTCTCTCTCTCTCTCTCTCAATCTCTCTCTCTCTCTCTCTCAATCTCTCTCTCTCTCAATCTCTCTCTCTCTCAATCTCTCTCTCTCTCAATCTCTCTCTCTCTCAATATCTCTCTCTCTCTCTCTCTCTCTCTCTCTCTCTCTCTCTCTCTCTCTCTCTCTCTCTCTCTCTCACACACACACACACACACACACACACACACATTCACACAGAGAGATATATACCAAAAAGAGCCTCGACACACTGAAATGTTCAGTTTCGGGGTTATTGTCATGAATTGAAGGAATGTGGATTTGCACTGGGGAGGAACTGATCATAGTGGTAAGAACAGGAGCATTGGGTCTGAATGAAACATTCAGTTTTGACTCTGCCAATGGGATCTTACCTTGAACACATTCTGAACTGAAAAATGAAGGTGCCTCTTAGATGTTTAGGGAATCACAGCTTATGGTCTACAATTATGAAGGTGGTCTGAGATAAGTAGTCCTTATTTAGATAGAAAAAGAACAATGTATTCACTGGCTGAGCACAGTGATCTACATCAAAGCCAGTACAACATACACAGGGGACTAGCCCCTTACCAATATTTCTTTTTTTTTAAAATTTATTCATTTTACATCCCAATTGTAGCTCTCTCCCTCATTGCCTCCCAGTCCTTCCCTCCCTCAGCCCTCTCCCTCCGTCCCCTGGTCCTCAGAAAAGGGGAACCCTCCTCCCCTAACATATGACCTAAGCCTATGAAGTCTCATCTGGACTGCCTGCATCCTCTTCCTCTGTGGCCTCGCAAGGTCGCCCTGCCAGGGGGAAGTGATCGACTTGTGGGGGCCAGAGTCCATGTCAGAAGTATCCCCTACCCCCCATATTATGAGACCCTCGATGAGTCTGTGTTGCCTATCTACTACATCTGTGCAGAGTGTCCAGCTCCTCATCATGCATGGTCCTTGGTTGGTGCATCAGTCTCTGCAGCTCTGCCATCCCCACCCCACATCCAAATTGTTTTGGCTCCATTTGTCTTCTTGTGACGCTCCTGTCCCCTTCAGGTCCTTCTATTCCCCAACTCTTCCATAGGACTCACTGCGTTTTACTCTAAAGTTTGGCTGAGTCTCAGGGTCTTCTTTGATCCTCCACTAGGTGGAGTCTTTCAGAGAACGTCTAGGGTAGGTTCCCATCCCATTCCTTCTCTTCAACCACTTCTGGTGTCTATTCTATTTGCCCTTCCGAATGCAAATTAAGCATTCTCCCTAGCATCCTCCTTGTTATTTAGCTTCTTTAGGTCTGTGTATTGTAGTGGGTTGTCCTGTATTATATGGCTAATATCTGCTTATATGTGAGTATAAACCCCACATATCCTTCTGGTTCTGGGTTACCTCATTCAGGATGATTATTTCTAGTTCCATCCATTTGTCTGCAAATGCCAAGATTTTCCTTGTTTTTAATAGCTAAGTCGTATTCCATTGTGTAAATGTACCACAGGGTTTTTTTTTTAATCCATTCTCTGGTTAAAGGACATCTAGCTTGTTTCCAGATTCTGGCTATTACAAATAAAGCTGCTAAGAACGTAGTTGAGCAAATGATGCACTGGTGGTTCAATGGTAGAATTTTCACCTCTCTTATCAGTATTTCTAAAACATAGAGCATGTAGGAAGGCACTTCTGGGTCATAAAACCAAGGGAAAACATTGAAAGGCTCCTTTTCCTCTCTATCTCCTTCTCTTAGAAATTTCCCAACATAGAGTTGTCATAGTTACAAACAGAAGAGCAGAGTACCATTCCTTTCTATACATTTATATTGTAAATGCAGTAAATGGGATTGTCCTGAGACTCCTTGTCTCCTAGGCCACCTGATACTTAGGAATATGAAAATGTATGGAAGTAAAACTGATGAGAGAGAGAGAGAGAGAGAGAGAGAGAGAGAGAGAGAGAGAGAGAGAGAGAGAGAGATTGTCTTTAGCTAGTTAATTTTCTCTAGTTATGAATGCATGTAGCCCAAGGACTCTCTGCCCAGCTCACACTTTTGCCTGCCTCTGTTGCCACAACCTGGCATTATTTTTGCAACCATGTCTTCATGTCACTTCTCTCTTGAAGAGTTGAGGTATTTCCAGTTTCTATACATTAAAAATTGTGAACATGTCCTAAATGTGTACCAACCAGAGAGCTCTAATATTAAATGAGTAACTGGATGCCCAGATTATTTCAAATTGGAAATTGAGCCTTGTGAAATTTTTCCTTACACAGGTAGGTTTCAACAAAGTGTATAAAAGCAATGCTGTACCAATAAGGCATAAATATAGTCAATGAAAAGAAAAAGTTTCTTTTGTTATTCTTTTTTATATTAATTTTTATTTTTTAAAATTAATTTATTCATATTACATCTCAGTTGTTAGCCCATCCCATGTATCCTCCCATTCCTCCCTTCCTCCCACTTCCCCCCTATTCCCCTCCCCTCCTCTATGTCTGTGTCTGAGGGGGACCTCCTCCCCCTGTATATGCTCATAGGGTATCAAGTCTCTCCTTGGTGACCTATTATCTTTCCTCTGAGTGCCACCAGGCATCTCCATCCAAGGGACATGTTCAAATATGGGGCACCAGAGTTTGTGTGAAAGTTAGATCTCCTTCTTCACTCACCAGTGGAGACTGTCCTGTCCATTCTTTTGTTATTCTTAATATCAAATTAAGCAAGGTCATTGTCACTGAAAATTCTTTTTCTTTTTCTGAAATAATATTTTGTGAAACACAGTTTAACCATCCAAAGATAATTTATCCACAGAAAGTTTATCAGATAAAAATTTTTTTTTTTGTTTTTGTTTCTTTTTTCAGGACAGGGTTTCTATATGTGTAGCTCTGGCTGTCTTGGAACTCTCTTTGTAGACCAGGCTGGCCTCAAGCTCACAGAGGTGCTTCTGCCTCTGCCTCCCAAGTGCTGTGAGTAAAGGTGTGGGCTACCATGCCTAACTTTAGATAAAATCTTTTATCAGAAGATAAATTATATAAGGCATAACTGGATTATTTTTAATGCTTTGCCAGTGCAAATATGTCAGATTTGGCACTTTGAACTCTTTAATGGCCATGGTTCTCATTCTCCCTCAGGTGATTAAACAGCAAAACTCTACCCTCAATTGAGACCCTTCATGGGAGTGAGGTGGAAGAAATATTACTCCACATATTGACTCAAACTAGAATTGCTATTTAATACCCGTTTTATTCATACATAAAATCCAATACAATTTTGTCAAAGAAAGTGGCTTCCCCAAGGCACTGAATTCAAAAATCCATCCATGTTTTGGATATGGAGAAGAGGGCACTTCATTTTAATCCTACGAACCTGAATTCTATCATTATGTTGTTTTGGACATATCCATGTGCCTGAGGGGTGAGACCTAATATTTGAGGTAATCTTTGGGGATTGAAAAAGAAACTCAAGAAGGTCCATACTGTCTTAAAGAAGTTTATCTTTTATAGACTCTCATCAGTGAGGCTTTTAAAGGACGCCATGAATAAGAAGATATAATAGAGGGCTTCCCTTTTCTGAGAAATAGGGGAGGGGAAATGGGTGAAGGAGGGTGGGACTGGGAGGAGAGAAGAAAGGGAGCAATGACTGTCATGTAAAGTGAATGAATAATTAATGAAAAATAAGATAGAATGGAGTTACAGGGTGGGATCCTGAAAATAAGTAGTACTTTGGGGTGTGGAATAACAAGATATTTATTTCAGTGGACTCAGGGGTCAGCAGTGGGAAACTAGAATAAATTTAATACATCTTTTATTCAATTTTGGTCACTGGATCTATCACTCCCTGATGATTGTAGACTATTTGAGATCAATCAGTTTCTGTTTGGTTCATTGCTGATTCTCCAAGATATAACACATAATAAGGACTCTTTGTGTTCTATAGATGCATAAGCTATCAAGCAAAATAAACTGCACACTCGCTAGGACACAGGGACTCTGTACTTTACGTACCCTACAGTAGTTCCTTTGCTACCCATGGAGAATGGATTAGCCATTGTCAGCAGAAGGGTTCTACTACTAGAAAGCCTACGTATCCCACCTTGAGGCTTCATTGCTCTGGAGTGGAATCATCAATAGATGTCATCTACTCATCTTTCATGGGATTTTGCTATGTGGCTACAATTGAGAACCAGTGTCCTAGAGCAATACCTGAAGACGTCAATCTACTGGTGATAGTGGGGTGTATACATTACTATGCCAGAGAGTTCAAATTTTATTTCTTTTAATTTTTGATTTTCAACATTTCAAAAACATATTCAAGTTTCATTTAAACCTTTCTTGATTCCATCCTAAGAGATCCTGAATTGGTGTCCTTGTTAAGGTGTCCAAGAATCTGAATTTGTAACAAAGTGTATTATTCTAATGCAATAGACTGGAAAGCCATACCTTAAGAAAAAAAAAATGTAAGGCCATTATTTGTGTCATATAAAGACACTAAGTTTTGAGAAAAGAAAACAAGTAAGTGGTTTTAAAAAATACAGAAGAAATGTTCTCTTCCTTAAGCCATTAAACAGACCCATTTCTCTGCTGAATGATTGCAAAGTGGCAAATTTTTACCTACCTAAGCATTGCTTAGCACCAGACCAATCGAAATGTGGGCTGCGTACAAGCACTTGTTACTTCTGTCATGCCATTGTTCTCATTAAAGCCTCACACACTCTCAATCCACTGGCACACAATGGATACATTTGTTCCCTTTGTACATAACAGCTTTGCAAATAAGGTCAAGAGTACAACATCCTCATTTTAAAAGATGGAGACATTGAGGAAGAAACTGAGCTGAAGGCAATAGATAGATTAGATTGGGAAAAATCAAAGCTTTGATTTGATTTGAGTCAAAAGCACTTTAAGATCTCTGACCTAATTTTATCCTTACTAATTCTTTTATGAAGCAGGTGGGAGCAGGTGACATGCTCCTTGGAGCTGAACTTCTCCATGAAAGAAAAAGACAAGCAACTATTGATGGGCTCGGAAGGGCATCTAAAAGCCCCTCTGCCACATTCTCCACAGTTGAGTGGAGAGTGGGGTATGACTTTCACATGTACTCTGGTGCCTCACATTTGACCATGTCTCCTGGAGGGGGAGACCTGGTGGCACTCAGAGGAAGGATAGCAGGCTACCAAGAAGAGACTTGACACCCTATGAGCATATATAGGGGAAGGAAATCCCCCTCAGGAACAGTCATAGGGGAGGGGAATAAGGGGAAAATGGGAGGGAGGGAAGAATGGGAGGATACAAGGGATGGGATAACCATTGAGATGTAACAAGAATAAATTAATAAAAAATTAAAAAAATAAAAATAAAAGCCCCTCTGCCAATAGAACTTTACATCTGACACGCCTTAAATTCTGTCCTGGGCAATCATTTCTTTTGGTTAAACTTAGTCGTCTCCTTTCATATGTAGATGTTCTAGCAGTGTCCTGTATAACACTGGAAATTTTTTCAGATGATTTCTTCTGCGGTAGGAGATAGAACAGACAAGAAGAGAGCAGTGAGAATTAAAAAGATAGGAAGTACAAGTCACAAGTGGAAGAACTCACAAATAAGTTGGACAGGTATATGTGCTCATGACATATTCCTCATTAATAACAAAAATCAAGATTTCACAGGAAATAAATTATCATAGAATTCAGATATCATCTGTTCATGCCATTGTTCTTATTTTATTTAACAAGATTTTTATTTTTAAATAGTGTATGTTCATTGTACATGTACTGGGCCCTGAGTTTCATAAGTGTATTTTCATACAAATACATAAGACATTTTCTGTGGTAGCAGGTGCCAGTAGGCAAGTGTTGAAGAGGATGAGGCAGGAAGGCATTGAGTTTAAGATCAAGATCTGATAGTAAGTTGTTAATGTTGGGCAATCTAAAGTCTTTTAGGGGCTAGCACAATGGCCCAATGAGTAAAAGCACTTGCCACATAAGAATGAGGACCTGAGTTCAAATTCACAAATCTCATGTGAACGTCAGAGAGGTAACATGAGTGAGCACCTGTAACCCAATGCTTCCTTGAGGAGACAGGAGGCATAAACAGAATAATCGACAAAAGTTCATTAGCCATTAAGCATGGTGTATACAGTAACAAGGAGATCCTGTCTCAAACAAGGTAGAAGACAAGGATCAATACTCAAAGTTGTTCTCAGACCCCCCCCACATGCAAATTCACATACAAACTGCATGCATACAAATATACACATAGCATGCATGCACATACACACAAACATTTCAGAACTAAATCCGTCTTGGTGTTTTATTCTCTTTTCTGTTGTTATAACAAAATCTACAGGAGTAGATAATTTATAAAGAAATGTGTTTAGCTCATATTTTTGAAAAGGTAAGGTAAGGAAAATCCAGATCAGGTGATTGGATGTATCAAGGTCACCTCATGCTACACCATAACATGGAAAGTTGAGAGACATGGTGGGAACATGTGCAAGAATGATAAATAGGTATGAATGGAAAAGAGAGTGAGGTCAAAAAGACAAGCCACTTTATAAGAGCCCATACTTGCAACAATTAATCCATTCCCACAAGAACTAAACTCAGTCTCAAAAGAAAGACATTAATCCCTCTTAAGAATCTAAAGACCTCCTAAAGACCTAAGCACCTCTTAAAAGGCCCACTTTCCAACACTGCTACATTGGAATTCAGAATTCTTCATGATGGCTGGAAGGGAGAAAGCACATTCAAAGTGAGGCACTGCGTGATACAGAATTACACTTGCAATGTGAGGAAGATACACTATGATTTTCTTCCTTGAAAAAGGAAAGCTTTCCTTTAAATTTATTCCTCATTAGTGTTAAAGAGTCTACAACTTTGCTTCTCACATTGTCTTTTCCATGTCATTATGGTCTTCATCCCATCAAATAAAAGGTGAGCAGATTATGGCCTCAGCGGTGATAATGAAAGTTTTCTAGGACCTAACAGAGACATCTGGACTTAGGATCCAGAGTTCTGGGAGAGTCTAGAACAGCTGTTCTCAACCTGTGAGTTGCAACCCCTTTGGGGGTTAAATGACCCCTTCACAGGGGTCGCATATTAGATATCCTGCCTATAAGATATTTACATTACAATTCACAACAGTAGTGACTACAGTTATGAAGTAGCAACAAAATAATTGTATGGTTGGGGTCACTACAACATGAGAGACTGTATTATAAAGATTGCAACATTAGGAAAGTTGTGAGCCATTGGTCTAGAGTCTGGAAATTTTTAAATAAGTGGACCTCACTATACATTTTTCATTATAGGAGATGTTAATGAGAAGATCGGAGTCCTTGTGGCTGGCTCAATGCAATCTCTTGGGGAGAGCATGCTTTTCACTGAGATAAGTAGAAAGGACAGGCACCAAGTTAAACTTGGAGTATGAAGGAAGTCAAGGTCAAAAAAGAATAGTCTTCTAAAGATGAAAGAATGTTGCTTGCAGGAAAATTCTCTCCTATACCCAGCAGTGATAAGATTACCACACTGTTCAACGGTGGGAGGGTAAATATCCCTATTCGTCACCTGCAGATAATAGCAGCCGGCACCTTGAGCCTGAGATACAAATGACAGGACAGGCTTCTGAAGAACTAAGTGACTGGGGGAGAAGAGCAAGTCACACACTCAAGGATGATCTCCAGGGACACTGGACATGGCACTGGCATAAAATCATAAACACCATTCCGTGGAATGAAATAGGGGACCTGGGTAATCACACACATTTACAGCCAACTGGTTCTTGAGAAAGGTGCCAAAATCACGCAAGAAAACACAGCTTCTTGAGGAAGTGTTGCTGAAAAACAGGATGTTTCCATGCTGTAAGCATGGCCATATCACTCCATATAAACAACCAACTCAGAATGGTGTTAAGACACAAGACCAAAAACTAGGAAAAAAAAACCATGAGGGAAATACTTCAAGACACTGGTATAGGTAGTGTTAAGACCAAATCAAACCAAAACAAGAACTTAAAAGCACAGGAAATAAAAGCAAAAGGGGACACACTGATTTATAACAAATTAAAAAGCTTCTACATAGCCAAAGAAACAGGGTGAGGAGACAATCTATGGAATGGGAAGAAAATTGAACCTATTCATCTATCAGAGAATTAATATTTGGAATATCTGGAGTATATGATGAACTTATATAAGTCTGGATACTCAGATCTGGGTAAGTTTGTAATCTCAACACTTAGGAGCCCACTAAGTCAAGAGAATATCAAGTTTGAAGCCAGTCTGGGATACCTAATAAGATCCTGTATCAAAAAACAAACAATAAACCTAATATCAGAAAAAATTCAGATGGTCCAGTTTAAAATATGTAGAGGATAGGAATAGCCATTTCACAAAAGATGAAATTTGATATATCTAACAAATTCATAAACATTGCAAAATACTATTTTTTAAAAATGTAGTGAAGTATCATCTCACTCTAGTGAGAATGGCTATTACCCAAAAGACAGAGCATGACAGTGCTGGCAAGAATGCTCATAAAGGGGATTTTCATGCACTGTTGTCAGCCACTGCAGAGAACAATATGGAGGTTACTCAGGAAACTAAACAGAATTACCATAAGTTCCATCTATAGTGCTCTTGTGCATATACCTCAGGATTCTGAGTCAACATATTATAGAGATATTTGCACATGTTTATTGCCACCCAAGTCACAATAACCTAGCTATTGGATCAGCCTCCATGCCCATCAATAGATGAATAAATATAGTTCCCTCATTATATATAATCGATGAAGCTTTTTTCAACCATAAAGAAGAATGAAATCGTGTCATTCTCAGGGAAATTGATGGAACTGGAGATCATTGTGTTAAGAAAAAAAAGTTAGACTCAGGAAGACAAGTTTTCTAAGTTCACTCTCACTTTTCTGTGGTTGATTTTTAAAACATCAGTTGACACCAGGCAAGGTGATACATGCCTGTAATCCCAGCACTGACACAAGACAATGTTAAGATTCAGACAACTCTTGGATACATAGTGAGACCTTGTCTTGATCAACATCCCTGTTCAACCAGAATGTGAAAAAGTGGTAACAAGAGGGTGGAAATGCAAATAAGGGAGGATAGTGAGAAATTGTATAATGGATATATAAACACTGATAGGAATAGTAAACTCTAGCGTTGTGCTCTGCAAGGGAGATACTATATAATTCACAACATATTACAGTGGCTCTCAACCTTTCTAACACGATGATCCTTTAATATAGTTCCTTGTTTTGTGGTGACCAACCACCAATCACAAAACCACTGGCATTGCTGCCTCATAACTACAGTTCTGCTACTGTTATAAATTGCAATGTAAATATCTGATATGTAGGACATCTGATATGCAACCCCCAAAGGAGTCATGGCCCACAGGTTAAGAACTGCTGGTTCTTATGATTGGTGAATAACTAGAAAATAGGAACTCGCAGGCTTCACAAAGTAATTCTAAGGAGATGGCAAGGTTAACGCCCCCAATTTGATTGTTACTTATTGACCCAGTCATAGGACACCATTATGCTTTGGATGGTTTTTTTCTACCATCCCCTTAGCTTCTGGGATAGTGACCCATAAGACTCATTACATATTATACCAATACCTAGATAATATAGATAAGGCTCTTCTCTTACTAGCTCACAATTTAAAATAATGCATTATACTAATCTACTTTCTGCCATGTGGGTAGTTAACTGAGCTCAGGTGCCATGCCTCCATCTTCTTCACATCTTGCCAGCTGAATCCATGCCCCAACCAGCACCTGGCTCTATCCGCCTGCCAGAAGTCCCCACCTATTTTCTGCCTCAGCCATAGGCCATAGGTTTTTTTTTTAATTGACAGGTGTTGCATTCGTACTATACATAAGAGATTCCTTTTACATATTGAAATATCACACAGTACCTCATAAATATATACTATTATTATATGCAAATACAGCCTTTGGAAGGCAAAGGGCCACTGAAGACTTGGATTCTTGGCACCAGATCTGATTTGAGCTTGATAAAGGCTATAGGCAATCCAACTATATCTAGGAAAAGGGGGTTGAATAAATCAGTTATGCTAAACCATAATGTTACACAGCTGGGTCATAGTGCTTTCTTATTTTCTCCATAGTGTAGAAGTGTTTGTGACCTTGCCACATGGAGGGACATGTGTTCTGCGCAGAATCAATTGTTTAATTGTGAAAGTTAAGTAAAATGCTTGTAAGTTGCCTATTGAGCTCACAATTTCTCACATTCTAATGTTCTATGCATACAAATAACTAAGGAATTTGGTTCAAAGGAAGATCAAGATTCAGAGGATCCGAACAGAGCATTCAAGGCAATATCAGCCCCAGGGCCATATAATGGATATCTAAATGGTAGACCTTACAAGCTATTCTATTGCTATAATAAAATACCATGGCCAAAAGCAACTTGGCAAAGAAAGAGTTAATTTCATCGTACAGTTTGTAGTCCTTCCCATGATACTGGCATCTCCAAAATGCTGGGGTCTACAATACAACTGAACTGTATCTTTAATACCCTTTGCTAGGCTCTCTTCAGGGACACTGACCCTGCCACCTGGTACCAAGCCTCAATCCACTACCCCTTCAATCCTGGGGCTTTTACTTCAACTGAGGTTGTAACTTCACCAATGGCATCTCATGGTGCCAGGCTTTGGCTGCTCTCTGGGGCCCATGCAGACCATCAAAATCAGAGCTACCGGGGAAAATCTTGCCCCATCTCCAAGTTTGATTGTCAGCTCAAGATTCATCCTGGCCCCCAGCAGACTGCAGCTTCTGTGTGCTGACCCTGAGGAAACAGAGTTTTGCCTCAGTGATGCTGGTCTCAGCCCCAGCTGACCAGTATCAATTGTCCCAGCAAAACAAAGGTTTCATTTCAGTTGTGCTGGTCTCCTGCTAATCACACATGCTGACTCTTCAGCTCCAGCTGATCAGACACCACTTATTCTTAACACAAAACTTCTTGACCTCTGCAATCCTGTGATCCATGTAATCACTCACTCTCTTCCCATCTGCTCCTCACTTTAGGTCAAGAATAGCTCCAGGGGTGCAGGCTATCCTGATGAGACCTAATAGGCTGTTGCCAGACAGTTGGGGTAGGATGGCCCCCCCTTACCAGAGGTCTGGGGGAGGGGAAGAGGCAGAAGAGGGGGGAGGGTGGGAATGGGAAGATAAGAGGGAAGGGATAACAATTGGTATGTAATGTCAATAAATTACAATAAATAAAATATACATAAAAAGAATAGCCCCAGATACAAGACCTAGGAGGGGGAGTCGGCTGGTGGAGGCCTTTAGCAAAGTGAGGAATTAGGGATACCAGTTCCCCAGGGTGTTACAATTGTCCTAAAAGGCTCATCATTTACGAGCTGAACTAAACATCATACCAAATGCCATGGCTGGGACTTCACTATGGTATCTGCTCTTAATTTCCATGGCACTCCTTATGACATCATAAGGACAGAGTTGGCAGCAACATTATGCCTGAAATTCCAGAGCATTTAACTAGAGCCACCTATTTTCATTATAGAAGCATGCTCATAAAGGCAGTAAGAGACATCCCTGGGAGGAAAAGTGAAATCGTGTGTGAAATCTTCCTAGGTCTTCTCAGATTAATACAATCACCGTAATGTACTTTAATGTTTCCACAAATGACTGCCTTCCACTTTAGTTAGTTGGCTTACCTTGCTGGTTGACAGGGTCTAAAAGAGGACCCAAGCATAAAGCAGTATTTGTCAAAAGAATGGATCAATCAAACCAGTGGAGCTGGGGTTTGCCTGAAGGACCGTTCTTTGGAAAATAGAACAGCAAGAGACAGAGACCAGGGAGGGCTGGAGTCCTTAGGTCATCGTTGTCTGAAGTGTTTCTGCCCTCACACTCCCTTTTGTTGTTCTGCAATCACAACAGGATGCACCTGTGCAGCTTTGCGACCTAACGGGTAGACAGGAAAGCTGATACCAAACCCCTGTTAATTAAAAAGCATTTGCCAATGGACTGGCCTTCTATTCGACACAAGGTACCCTGCGTCCTGATGGCTTTAACATTCATAAGCTTTGAGAACATATACCGAACAGTCCCAGGATTACCCACTAATCCTTCACCTAGCAAAGGAAACAAGATCTGTCCAACGCTGTCTACTTGACTGGTATTTATCATGTCAAGAGCAAAAATTAAACTGATGTACAGCCAGATGGCCAAGGAGCCAAAGTACATTTTGTACAGATTTGTTAGTGAAAATGAAATTTAATGCTTTTTTGGCTCAAATTTCCTCTGGTTATGTACTCCTTAGTCCTACTTATCTCTGAATCTACAGACAAGTAACTGCACTGATGATCATGCTAGAACTTTCAATGTGACCCGCTCAATAAATCAGCAAAGTTTTCAAAAATCAAAGCTTAGTTACAGTTGTAAAGACCTTTCTAATTTACCCAATGCAAGACTGAAGAGAAAACAAATGCGGGAAATAGGGAGGTGGGGTGTATGGGGGGGGTGAATTTCCATAAATCTTACTTTGAAGTCATCCAGGGAGTTCACCTTGCCTCTCTCATGCCTATTAGTTTGTAGCCAACTTCTGACCCTCATTAAACAGATTTACCATGAGGATAAAAACAGCTTGCCTGTAGCCAACCCAAACACATTCCTGATTAGGGGAGGTGAGCCTACACAACTCTCTTGAAATATTAGAACAGATCAGAGTTGGTCCCTGGCTTAAAAGAGGTCTCTTTGGCTGCCTCTTGGCCCTACTAAATGATTTGGGCATCTAATTGAACAGCATGAACTTCAAAGGACCGAAGAAATCAGCAAAGCTGCCTGATTAGTGTGAGCTTTCAATTGAGAGGTGAGTGTGCTCCCCTGTGACCAAAGCCTGAACTGCAGTCCAGGTGAGAGGGACCCCGAAAAATTCTTCCTGTGGAAGAACTGTGGGATCTTTGTTTCCCAGGGCACAGGGGCAAAGGGAAGATATATATAAAGGCACTTTAGAGGAAGGATGTAAATTCTGCATCCAGTCTTGCCTATTTTTCTGTTGAAAATTAGAAACCCTTTAGCAAAAGCATGGCTAGAGCTCCATTAGGGTCTGTGTATGCCATAGAATAGCTAGCTTCTAATGGCCCTTAATGATTAGAAAGTGGATTGCTCAGAATATTACTCATTTAATAAAAAATAATGGCTGTGTCACTGCAGCCAGGAGAATGATGCTAAGTGGCCTCTTCACATGTTTTCTCCTTTTAATGCTAGCCTTTGTCAGAGCATACACACTTGAGAGATTCAGCAAAAAGGATTCATCCTCACCTGGTAGCAACCACTACAAAATGCACCCTGAAATTGCTTGCAATCCAGCTCCTGTTAGGAAGCTTCCATGGTGCTTCCAAGTGATTCTCTTAGTGTTCAAGTTAGAGCCCACGGATATAATGGAAAGAGACCAAAACGTAATGAAGTCTAATTTCTTTTCTCCTGTACCAAAGCTCCACCAAGCAGAGTGCTATCAATGATGACAACTTTCATCATTTGGAACCTGAGAGGCTTGAAATCAAGAGCATAAGGGCCAGTCCTTGCAATTCTGGGTTTCAGCATTCTTAAGCTTCTGTTTGGCCAAATGGAAAGGTGATAACACTCCTGAAACATGGCATCAACTGGCTGATTAAAGGCAAAAGCCCATTGCCAGTTTGTTGGCATCTGGAATTCTTCCGCTTGCCAGCAATCATTGCACCCTCTCATTCTCTTTGCCTAGAAAGCACTTGACAGCTGCTACCTTTTTGTTCTTGCTCATTAGATTATTCATGTATTCATCATATAGCAATCCCTATTGTGTGGTGTGAACAGTTGCTTTGCCAGAGTTCTTTACTTCATTCATGGTACAATTAACAAGGTGTGCCTGAATTAGTCCTGCCAAAAATGGTGTCCTATCTTTCTACCACAATCACCGTGACTATTACAAACAGTCCTTCCTTCCTTCCTTCCTTCCTTCCTTCCTTCCTTCCTTCCTTTCTTCCTTCCTTCCTCCCTTCCTTCTGTCTGTCCCTCCCTTCCTTCTTTCTTTCTTTCCTCTTTTTACTTTCACATTTTTTAGGAGATAGGCAATTATGCCTTTCTGCAAACACCTTCATGTCCCAACTTAAAGTCATGATCTCCTTTACATCTTTTAGCAAAGACTGCTATGACAAGTCTTGTCTTTGTTAATTTTGTTTTGTTGTGGTACTGTTGCTCCAAATAAACCATTAACACTATTTTTAAACTCTGTGTAAGGAATAATCCTACAATTCAGACAAAAGTGATTACAAGTTAAGAAGTACAGTTGGAATGAAAACAATAAGGAAATGCACATCTTACAAAAAAACTAATATAAGGTATCCTGATTAGTTTGGAGAGTTTCTTAAGCATTACATAGGGACCAACTTTCTTTTTTGTTTTTTTGTTTTGTTTTTTTAAATTTAATTTTATTAATTTATTCATATTACATCTCAATGGTTATCCCCTCCCTTGTATCCTTCCATTCCTCCCTCCCTCCCATTTTCCCCTTAGTCCCCTCCCCTATGACTTTCATAATAGGTCAGCCTGTATTCTCAAAAAGGAGAAATAATCTCAGATATTAGTTAAACCTTCATTTGTATTCACATCGAAGTGTGTAAGGTCCATGTTATAGTGCTGACCATGCTCTCTTCCTCTATGTAATATGAACAAGATGACTGTGATTCCTCCAACAAACTATCCATATTTTATTCATCTCAGTGTTTAAAGTTCCTAGCATAACGCCCAATTCACTAGTTCAATAATCACATATTGAATAAACACATCATTTACGCACATTATTCTATAGAAAATTGAAATAATGTTTTCATTGTTATCAAGGGAGATGAATATACCCATTAGCCAATGGTGTCATTACATATTGATACCTTTTTCCAGGGCTCAATCTGTATCAAAAGCTATTAAATGTTACCAACCTCACATACAGTAAATTTGCTGCTATCAATTTCTCCTAAGACACTAGTTCAAAAGAAGAAAATGCACACACACACACACACACACACACACACACACACACACACACACTTAAAACAGTATAATGAGTAGAATATTGAAATCAGCTTTAAAAATCCAGCAATAGGGTATTTATTAAGGACATAGTATCAAATTGGCAGAAAAGTATCCAGACACTGCAAATTATAGATAGGATATTGTGCAATAATAAAGAATATCTGTAAAACACTGCAAAGTTTCAAAAGGAGAATTCAGCATTGTACTTCCTATGACTCCAACTAAGAAAATTCTCTGAGCATAGAAATAAAAGTTAGGAAAGGTTGAGAAGAAAAGAAGAATTATATTTACCTTGTAGAAGTTGAAAATCTTTCAGAGCATTTCCTTTAGTGTAGTTATGACATTATATCAATAAGTATTAATTTGCTTTGATTTTTGCTTTGCTGGAAATGATCTTGCTGCTACTTGCAAATGTTCTATCATGGAGCTAAATACTGCCAATCCCTAATATATATATTTAAACCATGTTACAAGTGAACCATATTTCAAAAACAGATTTCATTCCTGAGATTCATCAATAAGTCAGGTATCTGTCACATAGAAATATAGAGGAGAGGAGGGAGGGGAAGTCCTTATTGTGATGCAAAGTAAATTAATTTATGGGAAAAGCAAAACAAATGGAAAATATCAATATTGAGTATTGAAGTAAAATAAGCCAGTCATGGAACAATAAACATTGTGTAATTAAAAGAGTATTCTGAGGTCACCACACCCATAGAAACATAAAACAGCATCATGATTGACAGGGACTAAAAGAGGGGTAATAAATAAATAAATATTAAAATTCTCCAAGTCCTAAATCCATTATTTGCGAAAAGGAGCTTGTTTGGAAATAGTGTCTGTGTAGATGTACTTTCTCATTTTCCTATGTTTGCTTTGTTTAAGACAAGATCCCAAGTAGCCAAAGTCATAGCAATTCTCCTCCCTCAGCATTTCCAGCACTAGAATTACAGGCAGGAGCTACCACAGCTGAATTACAAATTCTGAGATAAGATGCTGTGCAGTGCGAGCGGTTCTCAGTGGCAATCTCCGTTACTGTCTTTGTCGTGTAAACACCTCCACTACAAAGTTGACTAAAGTACCCAAAACCTGATGAAAAGAACTTCCTGTAAGGAGTATCAGAAGCAACAGCATCATGAACGTTCCAGTTTGAGAAGGGCCAGGATCCTCTCTCTGTACACCCAAGGAAAATGGGGCTACAGTCACAAGCAAAGTGCTTATTTTTCTTTTAAAGCCAAAACTCACAGAGAAGATCATGTCTAGCCCAACTGCTGATACTGGCCTTCAGAGACATGACATTTTGAGCTGTGACAAACAAGAGGGAAAAGGACCAAGTGATCTGATTCTAAAACTGCCGTGTTGTCTGAGAGGAAAATGTTGAAGCTGCAGAGAAGCCGGGCATGGTGTCGCATGCCTGTAATCCCAGAGGCAGGCAGATCTCTGTGAGTTCAAGGCCAGCCTGGTCTACAAAGCAAGCTCCAGGACAGCCAAGGCTACACAGAGAAACCCTGTCTCAAAAAACCTAAAATAAAATAAAAAGCAAAAACATGAAAAGACATAAAAAACCAGAAAACCAGCTGTGGTGACACAGGCCTTTAATATCCACACTTGGGAGGCAGAGGCAGAGGCAGAGGCAAATCTCTTTCCAGTTCCAGTGCAGCCAGAGCTACATAGCAAAACCTTGCCTAAACAACAACAACAAAAAGAAAGAAAGAAAGAAAAAAAAAAAAAGAAATGAGATCGTAAGAAAAAGGGAGAAAGGTTAACAGGTACTTAATGGCCTCTAGAATTGTAAGAGAATAATTTTCATGTTTTGCTTAATATTGAAAATTTACTAATAAATATACAGGCCATGTAAGCACATAAACATGTAAACAAACAAAGAAAGAAAGAAGGAAATATTGTAGACTGTTTATAGATAGCCTAAAGTATTTCAAGCAGTCTTATTGTATACAGATAACAAAAATATAGCCAAATACCAAGTTGTCAGTAGGACACTAGAAAACACTACATTGTAGCAATAAAATGGAAAGCAGTTATATGTTTCTATATTTTTTTATGTTTGTGGCTTTTTAAAAATAGGCAATTTAAATTGTGAAGATTAAAAAGGTAGAAAGGAATTTTTGTTGAGATGCTGAAAGGGTTTTTGTTTCAAAGTCTTCATCAGATTAAGGTGTTGTTGGTTTTTTGTGGAATCGTGAATCATAATTTATGAGTTTCCCAGTGGTTCATTGCAGCCCTTTTATTACTCTTACACATTTTTGACATGTTTTTTCCCCTTTGGTGCACAAATGAGGTGAGGATGGAGGAACCCAGAAAAGAAACTCTCCTGAGAGAAATTAAAAAAAAAAAAAAACTAAGGAAGAAACATGTAAAAGTAAATTGAAGCAGATTCATCCAAGAGTACAGGAAAAATAAAATAAAATATCACAAAAAGAAGGACAAACTAATTTTGGTGGTTTCTTCACTGACTCTTACTTTAAAAAAAAACTAAATTCAAAATGTTGAATGAAAATAGTCAGAACATCTTCACGATAATATCAGAATGGACAAAAAGTTAGTAGTCATCGGGCCAAAATGTGCCTAAAGGGTAGAGTTCAGGTCTAGCTGAGGGCTACTGTTCCACTCAACCATCAGGATGCTTACTGAGCCTGGGAGGTTGCCATCCTTGTTTTCATGAACTTCTGAGGTGTGTGTGACACACGATTAAGCACAAAGTCATCTTTGTCTGGTTAAAAGAAGAGAAAATTGATATTGTATTCTGTCTACCTGTACAGCTAACTAGCTGTCTTAAGAGAAGAATACATGCAGCTATTGTCTAGTCATTGGCCAAGAAAGTAAGAATGCAGTTGAATATTTTCATAGCTTAGCATGAGCGCTGCCATTTCAAAAATAACTACGAAAAGAACAGTGTGTCGCTCAATAGAGAGCAAAGTGGAATAATAAATCCAATCCATCTAAAGTCATTCTGAAAAAAAGCACAGAGCAAGTAGCACAAATGGAAAGAGCATGGATTGGGCAATAGAAAGCACAAAATAATACAGGACATAGAACTCCAAATAGAGGTGAATTACATGACATATAAGTGGACTAAAAGCTTTGCCTAACAAGAAAGATGTTGAGAGGAGATTAGTTAAAAAAAAAAAAGTCTGACTCAATGTTGTTTACAGCAAAGCCACCAAAAAAGTAAAGGTTAAAGCAAAAATTCAACAACAATATATACCATGAACATGTTAAAGAAATAAAATGTAATTTAGTCAAGTTAATAACCATTAAAATATTGTTAGAGATAATAACTTCATAATAACTATAATCTTAGGATGCTTTAAATTAATATTTACTGATGCTATAGTCTTTTAAAATATATTTTATTAATTTATTCATATTACATTTCAATTGTTATCCCATCCCTTGTGTCCTCCCATTCCTCCCTCCCTCCCATTTTCCCCTTATTCCCCTCCCCTATGACTGTGACTGAGGGGGACCTCCTCCCCCTGTATATGCTCATAGGGTATCAAGTCTCTTCTTGGTAGCCTGCTCTCCTTCCTCTGAGCTATAGTCTTAAAATGTGTAAGTAGATAGTCTATAAAAGGAAATAGAAAAGCCAAATAGCAGTAGGAATTTAAAAAAAGACAACCCCCCTCAATAATTCAAAGAACAGGCAAAAATAAGAATATGAAATATTTAAATGATGTATCTCAAAAAATTCTAAATATAAAAAGATAAGGACCCTGATTCCCAACAACCACAAAATACACATTTTCCCAAAGATAAATGATAGAACTTTTTATAAGGTTCAACCTTCAACAATTTTCAGTCTTCAGAACCACATAGTTCACTTTCCTCTACAAAAATGTGACCAAGCTAAAAAACAAAAACAAAATAATACAAAAATATGTGGAATCAGCAGCTTATATTTAGGAATATATGCGTGCATAAATACATATATGCATTCAATGACAATTGATGAAAAAGGCCATGAATTTGAATTAGGTAAAAAAAGGAGTATACAGAGCATTTGGAGGGAAGAGAAGGGAGAAACATTGTAATTGAATTACAATTTCAAAAATAAACGAAAAATTCACATATATTAAATAAAGCATTTTCAAACTTTAATGAACTCCGTCTTCCTCAGGAATCTTCCATAGGATCTCTACTTTTTTTTTGCGATAGGGTTTCTCTGTGTAGCCTTGGTTAGTCTGGACTCTTTGTAGACCAGGAAGGCCTTGAACTCACAGAGATCCGCCTGCCTCTGCCTCCCAAGTGCTGGGCAGATCTCTACTTGTTGTTTTCTCTTCTCTTCTCAGACAGCCCCCAGTCTCTAGAGGGCACTTACCTGCAGTGTGCATTTTAGTTTGAGTTGTAATGCATCTGACAATTTGATATACACTCTTCTAGAAAACATACAAAGCTTTTTAATAATTATTATTTATATTTATCTGTATTTTAGTACCACACAGAACATAGTTTTCCTGGGGCTAGGCCTACATATTTAGTAGCTATATATGAACTTCAGCAAATGACTAAACCACTCTAAGAATCAAACTTTACAGTCTATAATCTGGGCCTACTACCTCTCTTAGAGCACTTCTTTTCATATTGGGACAATTTATTCCATTCCTTGGCATAAGGCCAATATGTAATAAATAAAAGTGATGATGATGTGAATATGAATTTCCTACTGTCTCCATCTTCTTTCATATTTACTTAGAAGTGTATGAGTGCTTGTGAGTATACAGTACTCCAGGTGTGATGACTTGAGCCTGTTGTCCCAGCATTCTGGGTGGTAAAAGCAGGATGTTTGCTCATGAGTTCCAGTTCAGGTTACATGGTAAGTCTATCTCTCAAGGAAGGAAAGAATGCGGGAAGGAAAAGAATGAAAGGAAAGAAGGGTAAAGGGAAAAAAGAAATAAGTACGGAAGTACCTGAGACCAGGAGATTTACCCAGATATTACCATTTCTTAGAAATTCACCAGAGGGGCTCAAAGAGATGGCTCAGCACTTAAGACCACTCTTCCAGATAGATTTCCAAAGTGGCTGTACTAGTTTGTATTCCCACCAGCAATGAAGGAGTGTTCCTCTCTCTCCACATCCTCGCCAGCATGTGGTGTCGCTTGAGTTTTTGGTCTTAGCCATTCTGATGGGTGTAAGACGGAATCTCAGAGTTGTTTTGATTTGCATTTCCCTGATGACTAAGGACATTGAACATTTCTTTAAGTGTTTCTCAGCCATTTGATATTCCTCTGTTGAGAATTCTGCTTAGTTCTGAGTCCCATTTCTCAATTGGGTTATTTGGTTTGGTGATGTTTAATTATTTGACCATGTCCCCTGGATGGGGAGACCTGGTGGCACTCAGAGGAAGGATAGCAGGCTACCAAGAAGAGACTTGATACCCTATGAGCATATAAAGGGGGAGGAGGTCCCCCTCAGTCACAGTCATAGGGGAGGGCAGTAAGGGGAAAATGGGAGGGAGGGAGGAATGGGAGGATACAAGGAATGGGATAACCATTGAGATGTAATATGAATAAATTAATAAAATATATTTTTTTTACAAAGAGACCACTCTTCCAGAGGACCCAGGTTCAATTCCCAGCACTCACATGGCAGCTCACAATTGTCTGTAATTCCAGTTCTATGGGATCCTACACTCTTAGAAAGACAGACACTCAGGCAAATACACCAATGCACATAAAATAAAAATATTTAAGAAGAAAAAGGAATTCATCAAAACCCAGTCCTGTTATTGGGCTCAGCGTGTAGAAGCTCTTGCACACCAGTGCCAGGGTATATCACTTTGAATGCTCCAAACTTACCTTTCTGGTTTGTTGGCATTAATGAGGCTAGCCAGCTATTAGCCTACTTTGTCCTTACGGTCAACAGGAGAGACCTCATTGAAGTTCACCGACTTAGTTTCCACACTGCTGAGACAGAGGTGAAGATGGAGGAGTACAGTAGAGCAGCAGCAGCAGCAGCAGGAGGAGGAGGAGGAGGAGGAGGGAAAGGCAGCAACAGTTTGACAAAGGGGGGGGGTGAGTTAGGGCAGAAATCTCTAGCTCTGTAATAGTCTTGGTGCTAAGACTGCATGCAGCAAATGCCCATCATTGAGTAGGCTGCATGGCTAAACAGGCAGTCAGCAGTTTTTCAGCTGACTCAAATGGTACTCAATGTGTGCATGGGTGCAGGCTAAGCTGATGTCACAAGCGGAGCTTGCGGCCTTCTACTAATTTGTACATGTCCCATGAGTCATAAAAGAACAGCTTCTTCATCTGTAACAGAGGAATGACATCAGTTAAGGCAATCACAATGACATGTCTGATATTAACAGAACAGAAAAGAACTGTTTCTGGACAAAGCTATTGCTGACTTTTTCTTTGGAACAAGAGTGCGGAAGTCCAATAGATACCATTTCTGTTTCCTTGTGTTTATTGCAAATGATTGTTCCATTGGATTCTTTAGGAGCATGGCATCTTCAAATGTAAAGAGGAAACTGGGGAAACACCTTCTTTTTCTAATCCCAGACTCTCTGTCAGTGAAATAAAAAAGATGGCACCACCCCTGCTGCCTTCTTGGCTACAAATTTCTTGGCAGGAGAATTCATACCAGATTACTTGCCTAACTCTATCCCAGCCACCACCATGGCCCACCTTGCAGCAAGTGCCTGAACCAGGTAGGAAAATCACTTGAAAGCAAGCAAATGGAGTGATAGAAGCCTGAGACCCTGACCTAGACACACAAACCTAGGCAAAAGTACAGCTGGCTTGAAGGCATTTCAGGTGTGCTGGTCCTTATGGCTGAGAACACAGGTTATAAAGTTAGATTAATTTGAGCTTGAATATTACTCTTAATTAGTTATTTGACCTTTTATATACACAACTGCCTTGGGGAAAAGAAACATAACGCACTCTACAAAGTAGTCATGATATCATGACCCATGTATGGGGCTTGGCATAGTCCCTAGAGCAAATTAAGTGTTTGATAAATATTAGCATATAGTATTATTATCAATAGGGCCAGTGTTGCTACTGAGGGCAGTAGCTTTGGCCCAAAGCAGGCTGACTGATGGTATATACCATCAGGGTCATCAATGTAGCTGCAAATGAAAGTTGGCCTTGGAGTTTCATAGACTGTAAGAGAGCTAGAACATTTACAACTTTAAGTGTTTGTTTTCCGCAAAGCCTTAGTCATCAGTTTCTAAGAGGCGGGTTTGATTAAGCTAGACCTAATGGCTCCTGACAAGTATAGGGGGGCCAGGATCCAGAGTGTTTCAGGGTTGTTGTGGGGTGATCTTCTGCTACAGTGGTACCATGTAGCTGGCAGACAGACATATACAGCAGGCTCTGACTTTCCTGTTATTGTGGGTCCTGCAAGAACCCTAACATAAGATTACACATGAAAGGGTTTCACTGAAAAGAACAAATGTAAAAGAAAATAGGACTAGAGCCAGACGTTGGGAATGGTCTCAGGGTGCCGTGGAAGCCTGACCAAATTAGTCAAGGAGGGAATTCAAACTTGGCAGAGCATCTCCAAACACAGCAGCTGGGGCATGTGGTCCATGTTTGTCACAGTTGGAGATCTGCCATGTACACTACCATGGTCATGTCACCACAGATACAGCCACAGAAAGAGGTGGAAAAGAACAGGCAGTGAAAGTTAGAAATAGCATTTGTATTAGTTACTTTCAGTTGCTGTGATAAAATATTATGACCACAGGCAACTTAAGGAAGTTTGTTCTCATGTGTGCCTCCAGAGGGACAGTGGGTAATGGCAGAGGAGGCAGGACAGCAGGAGGCTGGAGCCAGAAGCTGAGAGAACAAACAGAAGGTGGGTCTAGGCCACACTGGTTTATAGCCTGCTCCTTCTTCCAGCAAGGGTGTGTATCCTAAAGGTTCACAAAGCTCTCCAAACAACACCAACAACTGGGAACCAAGTATTCAGATGCATGAGCCTATGGGGAACGTTTCTCATTTAAGCCACTGCAACACTGTGCAATTTTCAGTGATTTATTCTTCTGGGTGTTTATGTGGTTTACTTTTATTTTATTTTGTGGTGCTGGTGATTGAACCTAGGATCTCACATGTACTAAGCAAGTGCTCTACCACTGAGCTACATTCCCAGCCCTCTTCATGCATTTTGTTTGGAGACAGGGTCTAACAAATTTGCAAACGGCAGCCTTGAACTCACTCTGTAGTACAGGCAAACCTTGGACCTGTAATTCTCCCATATTAGACTCCTGCATAGCTGAGATTGCAGGCATGAGTCACGTCAATTGGGCTCCAGCCAGGTTTTGACAGCATCCTTTTTCAACAATGCCTATATGCAGTATGTCCGAGGTTGTAGCACAAACTCATCAACTTCCTGGGGCATTTCATTCTATTCTTTCTCATCAAAATCTGTGGTTATACAATCATAAGGTTTTGACAGCTATGAAAATTAGATTATGTTACTACTTATTGGCATGAAAAAGTATTCAAGCTGTGTTTTTAATTGAAAAAAAACCACATTTTAAGCCCTGTACTTATAGCATAATTTCCGTTCTGTAAAAAAAATTACATATGCATAGGAAAAATGTAGAAGGATAAATGTGGAAATATTAACAATGGACACATTTAATGTTTTAAACAATCAATGCGTTTCTATTTTCAAATGTATTGCTTTTGAGATATTATTCCCAATGCCTTAGAGATATTTTCCACTTCAAAATCCCAAGCAAAAGGTTGAAGTATGACTATCACTGGCTTGACCTCTCTGAGAAAGAAATGAAGTGATGGAGCAGCTTCTCAAGACTGGTTACCATTTAAGGCTTGGGGCTTGGCAGTTGAGCACTTGCCTCACATCTGCAAGGCCCTGGATTATTCCTCAACACTGCTCTCCCCAAATCGATAAGACCACAGCCACTATTTCAACTACCTTCGCTATTGGCTTTTTTGTGTTTTCTATCTCTCTGTGTGTCTCTGTCGCTCTCTGTGTCTCTGTCTCCCCCATCTCTCTTGATATATATATCAATCGATTTTTTAGGAGCTGGGGTTAAATTCAGGGCCTTTTGTACTATAGGCAAGCCTTATCCCATAGAACTATACTCCCAGCCCAATATTTTAATCTTTTGACTTCCTTCTAACTACTGAGAATTAATTTACAACCTCCCTGGCAAGGTCTGCATATCTCTCCGGTGTTTGTATCCCTTACGTGACTTAACTGGGAGTGGTCACTGGGTTGTTACTTTTGGGATTCAATGGTAGCAATAAGACTATTAATGGACTTTATCTACTTTCCCTGCTTCCCAAAGACAGTAATAATACCTAAGATTTAATCACACGTTTAATACATTGCAGGCCCTGTCCTCTATACCCTAACTGTGTTGACTCATTTCATTCTCTCAGTAACTGTAGGGTTGATAACGTGGTTATCCATATATATACCTCTGGTCACAGCTAGAAGCTACAATGCTGTTGGTTGCCCAGGCCAAGGCATAGGGTGGGCATGGATCGTTAACCAACTTCTCCTACACCCCAGAAACTCCTCACTCCTAGCAGCTGATCCATGCATTCTTGACCATGCTACCCTGCAGGAAACAAATCTTCCTGCCAATATATATATCAGTTAAGGCACCTATGGCAACAGAGAGATAAATGAAATGGACAGAGTTCATACACAGCCAAAGAGTAAGAGCACAAGGATGCTTACCTATCTTCGTCTGGAATGTTCATTTTTTTGTTGTTGATGATTCTTGGTCTTACCTCCAAATGATTATCTCTCTCAACCACCAGTGGCCTATATTCAACTGTGAAGGATCTGTATGTATCTCTTATCCAAGTAAATCACCACAGGAAGTATACACCAATGACTTTGAGCAAGTTGTTTTAGTTCTCTAAGCCTCAGTATACCTATCTGAGAAAAAGGCTGGTATTCCTTGGCAGAATTCTTATGGATTGAACGTATTATGTTACAAGACCCACCTAATGCCAATTCTGTGCATAGGAAAAGCAATGATTAAAGAAGAACTAGACATTTCCTGCACTTAATATAAAAGACCAACTTGGTATCTGAGCACACCAAAACATTCCTTTCACCTGTAATCTACCTATTGAGTTCCAGGCTGGTCAGGGCTACAGAGTGAGACCCTATCTCGAAAATAAAAAACAACACAAAAGGATGGAAGTACAGAAAGGAGGACAAAGGAGATAAATGAACTGCCAGGAATACAGGTAAAGGAAAGAAGAAAATATAGGACTTAGAGAAGAAAGGAACATCAGGAGACACACAAGACTGAAAGACATAAAGGACTGACAGAGAGGGGACCTGGAACTAGCTGCAGGGTAGGCACTGGAGATGAAAAGCTTTCTTCTCAAGGACCCCTCAAAACAGAAGCAATAACTAGGGTGCAGCAGGATGATCTCAAAGTCTCAAGCAGGCAGCAGGAACATAGAGAAGGTGATGAATTCTGCTGTGGGGTTCCAGGCTGAGCACTACACTGCATTTTGAAGCTGCCAGTGTGCCAAAGGACAACAATCTGAGAATCCCTTTCAACAGACTCCTGCTGCAGTTTGGAACAACCTGGCCAGCACAGAGAGCTCACAGAAGGAGAAGATAGAAGATGCAGTGTGTGGGGGACCGACCTGTCATAACTTCCCAGCACCACAGATTGGCCTCTAGGACTCACTGCAGCTGTGGTGAATTCCCACTCCTGAGGGTCTCTGCTATGGTTGAATGTCTTTAGCACATGGCCTTCCTTCCAATAGGACACAATCTTCTGGTCACAGCCAGAAGCTACAATGCTGTTGGTTGCCCAGGCCAAGGCATAGGGTGGGCATGGATGGTTAACCAACGTCTCCTACACCCTAGAAACTCCTCACTCCTAGCAGCTGATCCATACATTCTTGACCATGCTACCCTGCAGGAAACAAATCTTCCTGCCAATATCTTCTTGCACCAACACACCCTAATCCTAAAGACTTCACAAATTATCCTTCATATCATGAGCACACACATACCATATTCACGCATGTGCTGACTTTGTACTCTAAGGAAATGGCAAGAGTGGTGTGTTGGGGATCTCTGGTATACACTAGTAAAGCCACCCAAAGGGAGACAGCACACGGTAACCAACACTGTCTAGGCCCAAGAGAGCATGTGGCTTCTTTTTCAAAGAGACTACATTTTACATAGGTAACCCCCAATGTAAATGATTTATACAGTATCTAATTATACAGAGTAAAACGGCAAAGTTTCGCTTTTTGTTTTGCTATCTTTTTTCCAAGAATATAGTTGACTTTTCAACGTTTTATTTGTACGTGTTTGGTGTGTGCATGTGCATGACACTGGTGTGTGTGTGTGTGTGTGTGTGTGTGTGTGTGTGTGTGTGTGTGTGGTGTACATTTGTGTGTGTGTACACAGGAGTGAAGGACAAAGGATAACTTGCAGAAGTCACTTCTTTCATTGCACCACATGGGTTCTATCATATTGGGCACTAGGCACATTTACCTGCTGAGCTATCTTGCTGAGATGTTTTCCCCTATGAATTTGTATGTCTATGTGTTAAATAAACATGTATATATGGTAAAAAAAAAAAAAAAAGAAAAGAAAAGAAAAGAAAAGAAAAAAGGTTGTGTTCAGAGTAGATGTTAAGATGGGCAGCTTCCAAGATTTAGACATTTGAAATCATAGACAGTGAAGGAATCACATGACTGTGGACTCTAAGGAGCTATTGCAGGGCAAAGGAGATTTCAAACAAGGAGAGAAATAGGAAAATAGTTCTGGAAAAAGAAGCATGCAGAAGTCTAAAGAACAAATGGTGTTAACCAAAGAATATGGTTAGGGCTTTACCAATGGAGCAAATTATGTGCACAAAGACCCACAAACGACACTTGCATCCTCTCCCTTGTCTTTGAATAATTTCTGTGAAGCTAAATGCTTTCTATGTATTATTTCAAATCTCTGTAAGATAAACATCACTATGGTCATTTTAGAGATAAGAAAGCTGAGATTAAGAAGTTCCATGCATTCCTTCCCTCAAACACAAACGCATGGTACTGCATGCAAACCCTCCCTGCAGATGTAAGAAGCTATAGTATGGAGAACTGAAGACAATTTAGTGGCACTGGTGGGTATCTGGCATGGAGAGCAGAAAATGAGGCTAGAGGCATGAGTAAGGTACAAGTCACACAAGTCTTAGAAGAGCATGCTTGGGAATTTAGACTTTCTAAAGGAACTGGAAACAATAGAAGGATTTGTGGTGATGAAAAGGAAGGATTGTTTCTCTACTGTTAAATGGTCCATTTGATAGCAGCATAGGTATTGAATTAGATCAAAATTGGTTGTGGGATGGGGCTGGAGGTATTGCTCAGTGGTTAGGAGTATTAAGTGCACTTCCAGAGGATTTGGGTTCAATTCCTAGCACCAATATGGTAGCCCAAAACCACTTGTCACTACAGTTCCAGAGAATCTGACACCCTCCACCAGCTTCTGAGGAGACCAGTTCACACATGCATGCAGGAACACATAAAATAAAAAATAAAGAAATCATTTAAAATAAATAAAAATCCATTAGGTGTGGGGGATCAGTTCAAAGTCTTCAAAACCACTTGCTGATAAAAACCTGAGAAAAAATGGGCCCAACTCATTCAAGTATCTGTGTTGATGAATAAATCAGATAGAGACATTCCATAAAGTTTGAATCATTTCTTTACAGAAACTTCTCAATGTTTTTCTTCCTTTTATTTATTTGCTCCTTTCCTCAGGATAAACGTCCAAAACAGAGAGTAGGCTTGTAGGACTTGAAGCTGGCTAATTCCTCTAGCCTCATTTTCCCTTCACTATCCCGAAACAAGTAGTATATTTAAAATTCTGTGCTTAACAAAATCTAAATTACCATAATTCCTAAGACACACATGCTCATACTATGATAATGCCATGTACCCTACTCACACAAATTATCTCTGACCCTTGACCTGCCCAATTCAATTCCTACTAAAGAGTGGCCTGACTCTCAGCAAGCCACCAAACTTTCCTGAACTTCCACTTATTCCAAGTATGAAATAGGTATGAATTCCATGAAACAGCTTAGAGAAATTCTGGTCCTTAGCAAGTGCTCAATAAATCAACAATTATCAGTTATCATAGCATCATTATGCTTCCATCTACTTCTGCTAGAAAGAAACGATTAATAGAGTAGATTTCCAATCAGAAATAAAAAAATTTCATTTTTGTTTTGGTCTTTGTATGCAAAACTCTAAGGATGAGTTTGATATGTTTGCATCCACTAAGTTACGCCTCCATCTTCTGCATCTTAAAAATTTTTTCCAAGACAAGGTCTCTCTGTGTAGCACTGGCTGTTCTCGACTCTCTTTGTAGACCAGGCTGGCCTCGAACTCACAGAGATCTGTCTGCCTCTGCCTCCCCAAGTGCTGAATTAAAGGTGTGTGCCACTGTACCTGGCCCATCTTCTGCATTTTAACAAAATTATATAGCAATGGGAGAAAGCTCAAGAGGAAAAGCCACAAAATTGGCTTGGTGTGTATTTATTTTAAAAGAATCATTGCACTGTCTGGAGAAATGCATGTGGTTGCTACAACTGGCATTGCTAGTTTAAAAGTCTGTATGGCAAGCCTCACTTTGGGCTATGAAGGGAGCTCTTTCAGTATTCATCCTCCACCCTGGCACAAATCCCTGGAAAAAACAATCTCCTGTCTTCAATTGGAATGACAAATCAACCATGTGAACATTAGGAGGAGGATTTATTTAGTTAGTTACTCCTCAGTTTTCACAAAATTCATACCGAGTGTTGATGCTGAACATTCTGAATGATGTCATAGAACTTTTATCCCCAGTTGTACAGGGAATCATGTCTAGATTCTGTGAAGGGATAAGAACGTATGAACCCCTTTTCAGAGACTGCAAAGAGATAAAAAAGGTTAAGACAATTCACTCACAAGATGACTTCTTCCCCTTAAATTACCCAATCACAATTGTGGGGAATGGTACGGGCAGCACATGCTGACCCAATCTACTTTCTGCTGGTAATAGATGGTGAACTTAATGGATTTAGGGGTCCGCACAAAATAATGTATATTGACTTTAGAAAGGCTTTTGATTCTGTTCTTGGCCATGACCTACTCATTAACTAGCTTGAAAAATGTGGTTCAGATCCGACACAATTGGTGCTAGAGGATGATATTGACAAAGTCGTTTCTGATAGCTCAATAAGAACCAATGCTTCAGTGAGTGAAAGATAAAATACACCTGCTAATTACAGGAAAATAACGAATGGAGTTTTTACCATGGAGATATGAGATTGCACTATACATGTCCTTTAGCCATAAGAGCCAAAGGAAATGGACTTAGCCGTGCATAGGGGAAAAGGGCTAAGGAAGACTAATCCTTGATACACACTACCTTCTAGGGTCAGATTAAATGTTGTTGAGGGGAGGAATTAAGGACAGAGAGCAAATAAATGATGCAGGAGTGAGGGGGTCTCTGGAAAGGAGTTCTTTATAGATGAACAAATCACGGGAGCTATTGGAGAAATATCACTGCAGGTCAGAATCTGAGTGTGATGTGTGACTAGCAATCTCTAGGCTTGTTGTAAAACAGCACATTGGGCCACAAATCGCCAAATATGCCCTTGAAATGTGTTTTAGGTACCTGCTCAACAAAGAAGGTGAAGCAATCAGCTGAAATGAACAGCATTCATCATGACTTGTATCTTTTTCTTGTTCCTGGGAAGGTCAATAGTTAAGGGTTGGATGTGGGTGGAACCCTAATGGAAAGCTGCCATGCTATGGGGACATACAGCAGACTCTAAAATCAAGAGCATGTCACTTAGGGAGGGAAATTGTTTTCAGCAAGCCAAAAAAACCAGGAGAGAAAGCCCCCAGGTAGTCAACAGGGAAATGGTTCTGAAATAGAGTTTGTCAGTAGTAGTTCGTAGGAAGAAAGAAGCAGAAAAGATAGCAAAAGATGGAGTTGGCTCTGGTGCAATTTCCCTAGAGTCCTGGAAAGCAACTTGAAACATTTCCCCAAATGTCCAGATCAAGACAGAGCACAGAGCTCTGATGACAAACACTAAAAAGTGCATACGGGTAAATATGTGTGGTCTGGAAAGTCCTAAAATGAGCTAGGATGTGAGAAACCAAGCACAAAACAGTCTTCAGTCTGTGAAAGCAACAAAGGAGACGGACGGAAAGAAAACCACAATTTTCTAGTAACTTCTCTTGCTCTGCACCCCAGCCTTTGACATGATTCCTTGGAGAGTGGCTGCCAGCTGCCAGGCAAAAAAAAAAATCTTCTAATGAAAGTGAATTCACTGTCTGAAAAGAACAAACTTAAGGGGCATCAAGAGCACATAGCTGAAAATGTCTACCTCATGTCGGTCTTAGCTTTGTGCATTTGTCATTAAGGATTATTTGGGCCCATTTGAAGCTTTGAGACGAGAAATTATAACTTTTATAAACCTAATAATATCTTTCAAGTGAATTTGGTTTTTAAGTTTTGTAATACATTAATACCTGATCATTATTAAAACGTAGAAACGAGAATATAAAGCGAAGCATTACTGTCTAGGGAACAAAGGGACTAACGGGAGGGAGGGGAGGGGAAGGAGGTATTGGGGAAGGTGCTCACCATACATTGTATACTTGTATGAAAATGTCTTTATATAACTGAGCCACATTCAAAGAATATGCACAATGAAAACTTTATAAATGAAAGAATTAACTCTAAACAGGTGACATAAAGACAAATGCAGTTACGGTCCTGCACATTGACAAGCCCTACACCCACTACCAGATTTAGAGTGAATTAGTATTTTTAGTTTATGAATTTTTTTCCTTTCAGATGTGTTTCTGTACATTTACACACACACACACACACACACACACACACACACACACACACACTTCTTTAATTACATATTCTCAATATCAGCTCATGCCAGCATACACACTTCAGCTTTATTTCTTTTAACAGTGGCATGTTGCATGGAATTAACAGACCATGTTTACTTATAAGTGATTTAGTTCATAGCTAATTATATTGGCTCTTTTTCTCATATAAACAACATTATGATGAATATATTTGTATGAACAAATGTGGGCATGCGTTAGGCATTTATAAAGAAGAGGAGATATTCCTGAAAGTTGAACTCTTGGCAAGCACATTAGAATGTGTATTAGAAGCTACAAAATTTCAATTCAGAATTGCTATTCTAATTTAATATCAAAGGTTTTACATCATCAAAATCCCTAGTATTATGCTTTAATTTTCTTTTCTTTGTTTCTTTTCTTTCTGATTTAAGAGGGGGGAATGCTGCTTTTATTTGGCTCTGCCTTTCTCTGTCATCACTAGCTAGGATGACTGAGCACCTTTTCAAGTGTTAATTGGCTATTTATATTTTCCTGTGAATTGGTCTTTAATTACTTTTATTTGGGCTTTTGTCTTGTCTTTCTTTCAATTGGTGTATGTGAGTTACTTGTATCTATGGATATTAGCCATTTGTTGCATGGTAACTATTCTCTTGCACACTATCATCTGTCTTTTGTGTATTGTAAAGCAAGAGCTATCTTCATCAAAGGCATTTCATGAAAAAAAGAAATCAACAATTTAAAAAGCCACGTCACTAAGTCTTATTCCTAAGTAGAATAAAATTGACCTTGTTTTGTTTGCTCTGTTAAATCCAATCAATTTTCCTAACCAGTGAATAAGTTGACAGTAAGCCAGAACTGACCATTTTCCCTTCTGTTAATTAAGTTGGCTTGCACTTACTTTGAGGTCCTATCTTTTCTAAAATTCGAGCCACTCACATGCCTACTTCAACAATCATATCATTAAGATGAACTACAAACCTATCTGTGTCTACCCTGTGATGCTCCTAGTAGACATGACATCCAAAACTATTTGAAAATAGACAATCCATTTTGTGATGCTGTATTATATATATGCATTTTAAACCATTTTGCATAGAATTTAAGTGGCCTAGCATAAAGGAACTTCATAATCTAGGCTTCAAGAGATTTGTTCACGGTTAGAGGAGGAAAAATCTATGTCCCATTCCAGGCCACAGCTCACCGAGCACATCAAACTGGAACAGAATCTGTTGTATAAAAACCGCCAATATGGCCCATAGTTGACTAGCTTGCTGTATAAGTGAAGAAGCAAAGAGCTCATAATTAACTGGCGTTTACAGATGGCATACCCAGTAGTCTTCACCAGGGTCCCAGAGCCAAGTATGAGTGTAAATAGATTTTCTTCATTCTCAAACACCATAGACAATATTTGGCACAATACTCAAATTCCCTGGCTCTCTTCCACATTTGCTGTCTTCTCAATGCTTAGGCTCCATATGGAAAAGCAAGTATGTTGAATATTTAGAAGGTTTTGATTACTTCCCTGGAGTGCACACCATATGCACGGTCACTACACCACCGTGTGGCCATATTCATGAACTGCCAACTTCTCTGCTATGGGACAGTAAGCCAAGATTCCCTCTGCTGAAACTGCAAAGTTTCTTGTCCTTTTGTCTCCTTCCAGCTGCCAAGTCAGAAAAGAAAGGGCAAGTTGTTAAATGCTGTTTCCACACTGTATTTTCTCCCCCACCTTCTCCCTCCCCCCCCTCTCTCTCTCTGTGTGTGTGTGTGTGTGTGTGTGTGTGTGTGTGTGTGTGTGTGTGTGTGTGTGTGTGCCTGTGCGTGCGCGCGCACGGTGCCTGGTACTTGCATGTGTATATTCAGTCACAACTGCTCCAGTGCCTCAGCTAAAGGGGCACATTGAACAAATAGTTCACAAAAGTGCTAAATAGCACTGAAAAGTTTTGTCACTAAGAATCGTCCAAGTAAAAGTGCTCATTAAAAAAAACAGCATTAGGGACTGAGATGTCACTCGAGGTCGAGTATTTCCTAGTTTGCTATGAAGCCCCAGCCTTGATCCCCAGCAACACACACACACACACACACACACACACACACACACACACACACACACACACACCAATAAACGAAATTGAGCCTAACTGTTTCGGATTTTTAAAATTACCTTACTAAGGCAGTATAAAGCATGCCTGAGGAATGTCACTTCAAGGACGTGATAAAGTAAAATGTTTTAAAGAGTTTTGCTCAAAGTACCCTGAGGCTGGGTCAATCAAACATTCATCTCACATGTAGGAAAAGCTGACAAGAACTGGTCGTCATCTCAGACCCTGAGCAGGTAAAGAACTTTTAAGAGCATAGTGGCTCACAAGAGTGAGGTCTAAACCATATCCCTCGTGCTAGCTTTGTGATGCATTCTAATGGCTAGGCTGAATTGTGTATATTTCCCAGAACTCCCCTTTCTTGTATGTTTTCATTAGCATGATTTTGTTTGTATGTAGTTTTGATATACTGGAGATGGAACTCGAGGCATTACACATGCTAGGCAAGGAATCTACCAATGAGCTGCATCCCTAACCCTGATTAGAGTGTTTCCTAAAACATCCACTGAGCTGGGAGATTTGGAAGGCAGAAGGAATGCCATAGCAAGTTTGCAGCACACGGACCTCAGCACCTGCAGCACACTTAACTGCTGGCTCACCTTGCTGGTCTGAGCCTGTGACTGGCTGACCTCTCTGTGTATCATACAGCTTTTGATGTCTGGTGTTAGGATCTGTCCCATGATGTGCTTGATTTCTACAAATTAACGTTAATCTCCCCTTCTCAAACATATATTTCAAGCTCCAGCATAAGATCCCAGACCACTAACTACCTTACGGAGCTTGTTCACTGGCTCTTATGACAAGTGCTGTCAAATCCCTGATACTCTTCCTTCTACAATGTCTTTACAGCTACAGCTACATCTTGTTCCTCTGTTGCATTACAGATGGACTCACACAAAGAACACAGAGGTTGGAGTTACCTTTGATCTCTGAAATCTTGCTAGAAATACAATGCAGTGATGAAAACCTCGCTCAATTTTTTTTAACAGGAAAAATTTAACCCAAACATACACCTTGAGGGGCTGCTGTTGACAAACCAAGTAAATGGGAGATATATCACGTTCAACTGTAAGGAGTCTACTTATAATTCAGCAAGGGGGATAAGGCTTGCCCACACAGACGACATGTAAGGCAACATGTGGTGGTAAGATCTGTAATAAAAGCTCAGAGCACAGACAAGTGATGCTGACCATCTTAGGTTCAGCTACACAAACAAGGCTAAAAGCACCCTGCTTCACTACCATGGATACCACACTCAGAATTTCCAAAGGGTATGGAAGTCAGGGTAGGCTAACATCTTAGCCAGTCTTGTGACAGGCTGTTTGTATCTGGAAGAAAGCTGAATTGAGAAACTGCCTTAAGCCTCCAGTATTTCTGGGCTTATCAGGAAACAGGATGACAGGATGATTGACTTGGGGCGCCCTCTGGTGAAAGCTCTTGCTATAACCGCAGAGACTACTGCCTAAAAGGCTGAGATTAGCTTCTAGGACTATTTGTGGAGGAAAAGCGAAACTCCATCGCTGGTGACCCTTCACAACAAAGGGCTATTGGCAGAATAATTCTTTTAGAATCCTAACAATCACTTACTAATTCTTTCAACAAACCTTTGCCCTATACATAAAATGCATTTCCTCTCTTCCCAGATATGATGCTTTATCGCATGCCCACCACCCTTTTTCATCATTTTATGCCTCAGTTTAAACGTCGCTTCCTGGGGCTGTCTTCCTTTCTCATCCTATATGTGTCACCACAGCATACACCAGCACTGGTGACTGTTCACAAAGCTGAAAACCTGGAGCACGTGGCTCAACCGGTCTCCTTCAGGCAGCCCAAGTGATCTGAGCCTTTTACAGGCAGCTCAGCTGTTTCCACTTCTTTCAGGTGACTTAGCAGATCTATTTCCTTTAGGCAGCTTAACTGATCAGTCTCTTCCAGGCAGCTCTGTATCTCTAATGGTCCTTCAGGCCACTCAGCTTGTCCACGAGTGTCTCTCAGCAGTCTTTATAGCTTGCATACCCTTGGGAAGGGAGGATGTCAGTTTCAGGGACTTCTTGAAGTGACCGAGTTATTTTGTTTTCTAAGCTTAGGGATCTTCTCTGCAGGATAGAATGTTTCACCTCCCCTTAAAAGAGCCTGTTGTTTTATAGCCTTTCTCATATCATTTGCCTTAAAGAATTTCCTTGAAAGACCCTTTGCTATTGAAGGAAACTGCTACACAACAGTGCCTGTATGGTGTGTACGTTGGATGTGATTGGGCAGGAAGTAGACAAGGGCAGTGTGTGAGAAAGAAGGCAGATGATTAAGGCGAAGAGCAGCTTGTACTTTATAGGTGAAGTGAGAGCCAAGAGCACAAGTGAGAATCTCAGCGAACACCCTTGGGGTGGTGCCTGGAGTGGAAGAGTTGAGGCAGATTTTTCCTCAGAGCCATATCCTGAGGGCCGTTTGATGCTAAGCTAAAGAATTAGGGCTAATCCTCTAATATATTCATTAGGTGGACTTTGTTTATACTGGTACGATTTTGTGGAATGTATGTCACCAGGCGTTAAAATGAAATGCACGAAATATTGCTAACATTTAGCATAATAACTCCAAATGGCGTTAGATTTCAGTACAAAGCCAGGAACGTGGGTTGACAGGAGAGTGAATTAATGAAAGTTGTGGTTGTTACACTGTACGGCTGGCGCATATGTGTGGCCTACATACTATTCCACACATAAGGAATTTGGAGTCCTGAGCATTGGGTACTATGTGCATCTATTAAATAGTATTCCTTATATTATTGAAAATAATCACTGTCGTTATTGTTAGGATGAAAGAAAAAGAAAGGGGCTAGTAAAATGCCTCTGCAAGTCAGGTGCTTGTCACCAAGCTTGACAACTTAAGTTTAGTCTCAGGGCCCCACAAGGTGGAGAAAGAGAACCATCTCCAGGAAGTTGTCCACTGACTTCCATGCACATGTCATGGCATTCACATCCACCCGCAATAAATAAATGCAATAAAATTTGGAACCCGAAATACAGGATAGAAATTTGTTTTCTTCAGAGGCACGATGTAGAAGCATTTTCTTTCAGGTACTCAACTACTGGGTAATTTATCTGAATACAATGAATTTAAAATGTTACCAAGGAAAGCAGTGTAGGCGTTCCATAAAACTATACTGAATGAATAAAACATGTAAGTTAGAAATAATAATCAATTGCTCGCATGCTAGAAATGTTTTCCTCCATTACTTCATTCGAACTGTCATGCCCCAGAGATCTGCTTTAAAAGTACTTTGCACCAACGAATCCTTAGAAAGTTAGTCCAGGTGAGAAACAATACATATTTTATCTGACTGGTGGGTGGGAATTAGAATGGAGAGTATCATTTCCTTGAAATCCACATGGGATGATTTACTTTTGAGAGAGCAAGAAAGCAAACACTCTTATCAAACTCCATAAAAGCCTCCCATGTAATTCTTGCAAACAATATAAAGCATACACTTAGTAAACTATTTTACAAATGGAAAAAAAAGTACTTTGCATGCTTTAACTCCCTTAAGCATCAGGGGAAATCTCTGGGATAAATGCTGATAACTTAAAATTGGAAGTGAGGACATTAAGGATCCCAAGCCCCACAGATGATAAGTGGATAAGACATGCATAAATGGCCCCAGAGACTGTACTTTTGGCCACAATAGTCCCCTGGTGGGAGGCTGAGACAGGAGTTTGCTTTTGGTTGAAAACAAATAGTCAATGGGAAAGTAGACATGTTAGCAATCTGTTTAGAACTGTTCAGGACATGCTTGAACACTCAAGAGATGGAAAACATTGTGAATCTGAGACCCAGCTCTATAGGAGAGATAAACATGTTTTTGTGTTGATCCGAAGTGTGGAATGGGGAACAGACTTGTGAGAGAACAGGATGTTTTTCCACTTAGAAGTCTAACCACTTCGTGCGGGAGCTTGGATGGTGCCTACTCTGAGAGTATATATATGTATACATGCCCAAAACAAGAGGCTTGATAGAGGACTTGGGATTGTTTTGGCTGTTCATCAACACTTGGAGAGATGCTCCTAGAGAGAACTGCTCCAAGGAAGGCTTCAAGGCTTTGGGCTCCAAGTGAGGCTCTGGGTTCCAGCAGCCACCTTGGCAATTTCGGGTTTGCTGAGGTCCTGCTTGCTACGCCAGGAGAATCGTTCCTCAGAATTGATATCCTTAAGGTTTCATTATTGTGTTCTTTAATCTCCTCCTTTTTTATTGTTTAGGTTAGTCAGGTTGTATATGAGGTACGTGGTGAGTTCACAAGAAAGTATAATTGTTAAGAAAATTGAGCCTACACAGCTCTGTCAATTTGCCCTCCTAGGTCCTCAATATGAACCTGGGAAATGATGGAGGAAAATGAAAATGGGCCGTGAGTGTGCTGATGGTGATAGAGGAGAAAAGCTTTCAAAAGAATGTTGCTGCACTAGATAGATCTCCAGAGCACGTGCCTTCTTCAGTTCCCTGTACTTCAATTCACTGTACTTCAGTGACACTGTCCTTAGTGATGGGCTCTAATCAGAAATGCACTGTATACAAAACAAATGAGAGGATTAGGTAAGGAAGGCAACTGGTGGGAGGGGCAAGAGACACAAGGGAGAGCCACTGGGGAATGGGAAAATGAGAACAAGATACAGGTCCTCCTCTATTCAGGGAAGGTCATCCGGAAGCGAGCAGCTTCAGAAGGGATGCACATGGAATGGTGAGGGAGGAAGGGGACACAGCCTAGTCAGCCAGGTTAGCCGAATTGCATCGGGCCCAGGGCAGTCTGCTCAAACTATTGTACTAACCAAAGGCAATACAAGTAATAAACATCAAACCTCTACTCTGATCTACCTAATGGACAGGACATTCTCCACAGTTATGTGGAGATTGGAGACTGACTCTGACATGAACTCTGATGCCCCCTATTTGATCACCTCCCCTTGGTGGGGAGGTCTGGTGGCACTCAGAGGAAGGATAAGCAAGCTTCCAGGATGAGACTTGATTGGCTGTGACCATATAGTGGAGGAGGAGGTCCCCCCTTTGTCTTAGACCTAGGGGAGGGGAATAGGGTGAAAGCGGGAGGGAGGGAGGAATGGGAGGATACAAGTGATGGGATAACAATTGAGTTGTAATCCGAATAAATTAATTAAATAATAAAAAAAGAAAAAAGAAAAGAAGAAAAAAAAGAAACAACAACAACAAAACCCCCACCAATCTCCCCCACATGTTGGTTCGACTTCTAAGGGAATAAACATCACTTGCTCTCTCACAAGTCTTTTTCCCATCCCCACTTGTGATCCAAACAAAAAAAGCATTTTTATCTCTCCTTCAATTGTGTTCACATGTGAGCACTTGCATGTATATATGTACATATGTACACCACGAACCTGCTTGGCACTGGAGCAGGCCGGAAGGGGGAATTGGATCCCCTGAACTGGAGTTATAGCTAGTTACAAAGATGCCTGATAAGCATCATGGGAGCTGAACCCAGGTCCTGTGCAAGAGCAGAACCTAAGCACTCAGCCTTAAGGACCAAGGGTTTTTATTTCCACTTGCAAATCTTTAAAGCTCTTTTTTTTTTTTTTTTGGACCCAGTCACACTGAGCTCAAGGGTTAGAGTCTCCTATTGTTCCTTCAGTGGTAAAGACACCAGGCTGTTCCTTCCACTGGCGTGGACAGAGTATGTCTGGCACCAGGGGCATGTGATGAGCAGGGTAGTGTCTAAAGAACCTCAGGAAAAATGCTTACTTTGTGAGTGTACCTAATTGGAAGAGCCCAGTGGGTTCCCATGTTGACTATCCTCTATCTGTGGTACTTAAGAAAACTTCAGTTACAGAAGAGACCTCCAGGTAGAGTATAGAGAGGGAAGGTCTTGGAGTTGACAAGCCTGGCTGTGAGAACCCAGGTTCTCACTCAGGATGTAGCTGGCAGATATGGTCTTATTCTCTCTCTCTCTCTCTCTCTCTCTCTCTCTCTCTCTCTCTCTCTCTCTCTCTCTCTCTCTCTCATCATTCTTAAAATACTTTATTTATTTAAATTATTTATTTGGATTGTTGTCCCCTCACTTGTATCTTCCCATTCCCCCTTCCCTCCCTTCCCTATTCCCCTCCTCTAGGTCTGTGACAGAAGGGGACCGCCTCCCTCACCATATGATCACAGCCTACCAGGTCTCTTCCAGGTAGCCTGCGTACTCTTCCTCTGAGTGTCACCAAGGCTCCCCACCAGAGAGAAGTGGTCCAATTGGGGGCACCAGAGTTCATGTCAGAGCTAGTCCCCACTCTCTACACAACTGTGGAGAACGAGCTGTCCATTGGCTAGATCTGAACATGGGGTCTAGGTTCACTGCTTGCATTGTCTTGGTTGCTAATCCCAACATTCTGGAGGCAGAGGCAGATGAGTCAAGATGTCAAGGCCAGTGTTGGCTTTTTAAACAAATAAAAGAAAAAAAAACCTACTTTTTAGCCCCTACACCATACCTTTTAGAACTTAACCTTACTTTCCTATATAATGGGAAAGTTGTTAGTAGGGGTTTTGTTGTTGTTTTGTTTTGTTTTGCTTTGTTTTTACAGAAAGAAAAAGGTGGCAAGGAAATGAAATGTGAGCAAATGCTGGTAACAACTAAGGCTGAGCGATGGGGAAATGGGCATTCCTGATGCTCCTCCGCTTATGTCGAAGTTTCAAGAGTCCCACAAGAAAATGCCTTACATAATGAATAGCCTAAAGAGGAGAATTTTGGATTTAGAATGAAGTTTGATCCTGAAGATGTGGGTTAATGAATTAAGTTTCCCCAAGCCTTGCCACACTCCTGTATAAGATGTGGGAAGTAATTATTCCTGACTCACAAAGTGGTTCTAATTATTAAGTGAGGTTATGCATATGAACGACTCTGTAGAGTGTCTGGGCTATAATAAAATTTCAATAAGTAGCTGCTATTATTATATGAAGAGGCAAGTAGAGCATGTGATACGCCGTAGGTATTTTGATACATAGTATGGCCCCTCATTATGCTCATGAGCCCCATTGAGAGGTGGGTTCTTTGTGTCTGGCCAGAATGAACAGCCAAGCTGAGCTAATCTCCTCATAGGGTCCCTGAGGTGTCTGCACCAGGTATATGTTTTCCTACAGAGGAGGGGGCTGCACAGTTGCCTGCAGTCCAACGGATTCAGGAACTTCCATCCAAGAGCAGGACCCACTGAGCCCTCATAGTGGAACTGGCAAAGCCTTCTCACACAGAGCCCCTGTGAGCAGGAGGCAGCTGTGCTCACGCTGGCAGTTCAGAAGCCGGCTTTTCCTTTCATGAAAGGCACACAGCTATGATCAGACCTTTTAGGACAGCCATTCTCCTATGTCCAGGAGCACTTAGACTCCCCTGGGATTTCTCGCAGAAAGACAGAATCTCTTACACCTCAGAAATTCCACTGCAGAATGTGAGCAGTGGGGGTCCAGGGACTGAGATTTTATTTTTAATGCTGGGGAGGATTTTTTGAGGCCCCAAGCATATGGATCTGGTTTTAAGAAAGAGTTTTAGGAAGAGAAGTCTGGCGATGAACCAAGGGGCTAAAAATGGAAGGACAGTGACAAAGACAACCCTGGCCTGGAGGGGGAAATCAAATGAAGGCCACTTTCTAAATTCTTACAAGATTGGGAGATCATATTTTCAGCTGAAATGGGCTCTAGAAATTGCTTGGAAGTTTAACCTGGGTCAGTACATATTGGTGCATTTTGGTCAAATTCATTCTTGGTCAATTACTGTTTAGCTGAACAGTTCAGAGTGCAGGCATTCCTTACTATTACTCCCTTTGTTATCTAACCACCTTTGTGGAACCTCAATAACATTCATGATGTCTTTGCTGTCTTTTCTCACTAGCCTCAATATAGACAAGAGTTCCTGCTCTGGGTAGCTTTAGGGACAGAAATCTACCGTCAGACCAGAGGAGGTAAGCCACCATGAAAAGGCCAATTCAAACTGGCTCCAGAGAGTAGTTAAGCCCTATCAAGCTAAGGTAGCACCTTCTCTTGTAGAACCTGACAATCATGCTCAGGTCCTCCCAAGTCACACGAACCCCAGTGCAGCATGATCATAAACACTGTTAAACTTGTCTTATACACAGGCAGCCATCATCAAAGTTCACCAAGATTAGTGAAGTCCTAAGATGGGGCTAAACATAATGAAAATAGACAAGAAAACTGTATGATGATTATCGACCCTCATGCTATCCTTAAAGCAACAAGACTGAAATGTAAGGATGCAAATGAGATCAAAGCAAATGTCCTTTCCTTTTTTTCAAAGTGCAGTGAGGTACCTGAGTTTAAAGGCTAGTCTCACTTTCCCTGAGAGCCCATATTAACTGCCAATCTGATTAACTAACATACACTACTCATGGGTTATTCTCTCATCCCTCTTGGGTAGTACATAAGCATTTTTGAGACAAAGTGTCACACATAGCCCACTCTGGCCTGAAAAATCTCTATGTAACGAAGGGTAGCCTGGCTTTACACATCACCTACATAGAGTCTTTAAAGTATTGGAATTCCAGGAGGCAGGCCAGACTCACTACAAAGGCAGCTAGACCTTTGGAGCCCCTGCAGATCCCATGAATCTGATAAGCCTAATCTCTGGAGATGCTGGGTAAAGAGATGGGTGAAGAAGGAATGAAATCACAAGCTCCCCTGGACAAAGCATGACAAAGTAGGTCCCAAATCACTTAGGGTTATCAGATAATCCATCTTACAGTTGGAGGGTGAGTGCTTCACTTTGGCATTTACTGGGTAAGATATCTCAGAATGTCTTGTGTCATTGGCTACATCCAAGCTTAGAGGACATTCTTAAGAAAGGTTTGGGGGCATATGATTTTATGAGTGTATTTTTACTCTTTTTGAGAACACGTCTCACTCTTTAGCTTAGGATGACTTGTAACTCACTATATTACACAGGTTGGCCTTGAACTTTCAGCAGTCTTTATGTCTCTGCCTCCCAAGTGCTGAGATAATGGATATAAACTATCACAACCAGCAAGAGACTGGTTCTTAGATTAGTCGCAATAGGACAACATCTAAGCATTTGCTTAATTTATTGCCATCATTTTCACTTTTTATTCTCATTTTATTTGTTCATTCACCTCAGACCTGAGGCCAATTCAGGCCTATGTCCATTCTAGGTAAGCACTATACTCCCAGGCTGCCTCACAGCCCAGTATTTTCCAATCTTGATCTCAGAAGACAGGGGCATTTGGCCCACACTTAGCCTTTATGCTACGAACAGCAATAGTAACCCTACTATCAAGTATATAAGCAAGGCTACCTGCACCACTGTTACTCTCATAAAAGTATTATAGACAGTTATTGCAATTCACACAGGGATTCCAGAAATGTTGGCTCTTGCTTTCTCCATTGGTAGAGAAGGAAATGGAAACATGGAGAGGATAAGGATTGTCTCACAGATTAGAGTTGGCATTTGGTGAGAGGTTGGGACCAAATCCAGACAGTGTATGGCTGTAACCTTTGTTGTGAACCTCTAGCATCTGCAGCAGTAAGTGTGTAGGGTAAGGATGAGTCATCCACGGTAATCCCAGGGGAGCGTCAAGAAAGAGAAGTGATGAAGAGCAGAACAAACTATTTTACACAGTTTATAAATAGCATTTAGGATTGTGCAAGTCAGAGAAGAACAGAAGAGAGGAAGAAGAAAGAGAAGAGGATGAGAGAAGACACGAGAGGGAGAAAAGGAGATGAGGAGAGATTGGAAAGAGGATGGGTGGATTTCAGTGTAATTGGGATCAAGAGAGTTGCAGTTCTTTTGGATGAATGGGGCTTTTTCATGTAATTTCACTGTTTCCATGAAATTATCGGTACCAAAAACAAAACAAAACAACCCCCCCAAAACAATAAAACCCTTATGTTTACATTTACATCACATACTTATACATAGTTTAATTCTTACCAGCACATGTTCAAGGTACCCCCTCCCCTCAGAACTGATGAACATCATGCAATCAACTTGCACAAATGAAGACCAGAGGTTTTGCTCATACACATTGACACACCACCTGGTTTCACTGTTCTCAGTTCTAAGAGTAAGGACCAGCGTCTTGCTCTGGTGCCTGAGGAACCACTTCTGCTGGCATACTCAATAAAGGTAGTTTGTGGTGTGATATGCTTGGGAAGCATGCCATCTGACCCACACCTCTGTTCTCTTAGGCTCTGGGCAACTCTGCTAAGTTTTTAAACTTAGGGAACTTAGACTTACTCTATACCTACAAGGTCAATCAACTTCTTGTCCAAAGGGCAAGAAAATAACTATTTCAGGGCCCAGAACTTCATTTTAATGACTCTACTGCTGTGGATTTGAAGCACCAGAGAAAAGAAAGAAATGGTTGTGCTATATTCCAGTAACACTTTAATTTCTCAAGTTTCTGGGGCTTTGGGCATCTGTGAAGATCTGAGTGACGCATGCTGCCATGTTTCTTCCTCAAGTCAAATTCCTTGAGAGAAGTGTCAAGATATTTCCTCTTTCACATGTAAATAATGAGAAATTCAAGTTCCTGGTGGTGACATTGGGAGTCAGAATAGCCTGGTTTGTTTGTTTGTTTTTGTTGTTGTTAGTATTCTCTACAAGCACTCAGTCTTTGTTTAGTGCAACCCAGTGAGGACAAGAGTGAACAAAGTCCTGGTTCATTGCTGCACTATCCTTCCTCTTCCCAACATGTTAGTGTCAGGAGCCATGTCATCAGGACAGTGCCAGAAAGCAGTGGTTTGCATGCACCTTGGTATCCAGGAATATCCCATAGTTCTATTGTCTCAACCTATCGTGTTGTGCTTTTGTCTTATTTCCATCCCCATGAAAGAATGCATGAGGGATGCACCATTCTTCTCTTCAACCCCACTCCTGATCCTATTTTGTTATAATTCTGGAGGTGTGACAGTTTAAATGTGAAATGTCCATCAGACTAAAGTGCTAGACCATGTGGTCCCTGGATCCTGGTTTTTTTTTGTTGTTGTTGTTGTTGTTTTGTTTTTTTGTTTTTTTGTTTTTTTGTGGCATACTGTGGGATATTTGAGAGGCCCTGCTGAGGAAGAGTGTAGCTCACAGGGTAGACCTTGAGGTTTAGAGCCTGGCCCTTGATTTCTGTCCCATCTTCATTTCCTGGTTGGCGAGATGTAAGCAAGTAACCTCCCAGTTTTGCCACCATAATGGACTGTAGTCTTAAGCCATGAATGAAAAAAGAATATCCTCCCTTCTTTAAATTGCACCTATAAAGTCACAGTGATGGAGAAGTAACTGATACACAGGAAGGATCTCTGGCCTCTGGGAACTAAGTCAATTAGTTATTTTTTTCATTTCAGCTCTCCTCCAAACTCAAATAGCCCATTAGGACACCATTTCCTCAGTGCCTTGAAGCTATGTACAGGAGACCTGTTTGTTTTCCACCTCAGTGAGTATAGCCTGCTCTTCAATGATACCCATATTTCTCAAAGGAAAAATGGAGCTAACCTTTATTTACCAAGTGTTGTGGTTTAAAGACAAATGTCCCCCATGGTTTCACATATTTGAACTCTTGATCCCCAGTTGGTGGCATTATTTGGGGGAAGGTATATGTTGTACAGCCTCACTGGAGGAAGTATGTCACTGGAAGAGGGCTTTGAGATTAAAACCTGTCAACATTTTTAGTTCGCTCACTCTGCTGCATGCTTGCCATTGAAGGAGATCAACAGAGCAAACAAATCTGGGTCCCACCCCCAGAGGGGGGACGGGGCTGCAGCAACTGATGCACCAAGCAAGGACTATACATGGTGAGGACCTTGACCCTTTGCTCAGATTTAGTAGATAGGCAGCACAGTCTCCTTGTGGGTCCCCTAGTATGGTGAGCAGGGGCTACTTCTGACATGGACTCTGGCCCCCACATGTTGATCACTTCCACCCAATGGGGTGGCCTTGCCAGGCTACAGAGGAAGAGAATATAGGTCGTCCTGATGAAACTTGATAGGCTGGGGTCAGATGGTAGGGAGGAGAGCTCCCCTTTCTGAGGAGTAGGGGAGGGGAAGGGGGAAGAGGGAGGAAGTATAGGACATACAAGAGACAAGGGAGGGGGCTACAATCTGGATGTAAAGTGAATGAATTAAAAAATAAATTGATAAAAAAATAATAAAAAGATATGCTCTAGGCTTCCTGCTCCAGCTTCCATGCCTGTCGCTTGTTGTCACAACTCGCCACCATGATGGACTCTTATCCTTCTAGAACTGTAAGTCAGAATAAACTTGTTCTTCTAAAACCTTTGAGTTATATATTTTTTTAATCATAGCAATAAAAAGTAACTAATATACTGAGTAGTTCACATTTTAGGAGTCCACATCCCCCATATCCAGGAAGCATGGGGCCCTACAATGGACACCTCTGGGTGACCATTTTTCTGTGGTCCTAGGGTTGGAAATCATGAACTTATGCATGTTAAGCATTCTACAATTGAGCCATGCCCCAGATCTGGTTTCCTTGTTACTGGTCAACATTTGGAGTTACCCATAATCCTCACCCCAAGGACGTGGGAAGAAATGTGTATGCCAAAAATAATTAGAACCAACTATGATCATAGCCAAAATGTTAATGCTTCCCTTTCACCTTTTTCTTATAGATAAAAGGGGGAGATAGTCTATTAAGAGTGCTATTTCACCTTTTTGCATCCTATGACATGAAAACATCTACTATAGTAACTTTTACATTAAAATATGGGTTCAGTTCATTTGCATGGCAATCCTTGTATTTCACAATTTTGTTTTACTCAAATCATGGCCTCCAAGGAGGATGCATCTCAAATTAAGGCCATTTCAAAGGGAGGAATTAGAATGGGCCATCTCATTTTCATACTTAGCTGTCAAGTGTAAAGAAAAACACTGTTTTAGAAAATATTCCAGTTCTGGTTTGTTTATGATGTCATAGTGTCTAGTGGTTGTAAACTTTGAAATCATGAAATTACTCTCAGCCTGCAATTGAAACTTTATTTCACATCTATTGTTAAATTACACAAAATCAGTGAATGGTTTGTAAAGCTACACCACTGAACAGATGTTTACAGTTTGAAATCGTGGGATTTACATGATGATGACAAAAATGTATATTTATAACATTCTCTATATACAGTAATCAGTAGAGACAGAGAAAATGCACTTAATCTCTGCAAACCATGCACACCACAGCAATAACACATTTTTATTTTTCAGTAAAGAGCTTTTCCACTGGCTCAGACTTTGTCCTGCTTTCCAACACCATCAGTTTTAAGAGCAAACATTTTCAATTAAAACTAAAGAAACTGAAATGTCATAGTGATCTACAGAACACAGTATACACCAGATAGCTTCATTCTAAAACACTTCAACTTCAAGATGTGCTTTTAAAAATTCCTTCCAGTTGTTTTTGTTTTGTTTTTATTTTTTTAGGTATCATAATTCTCAGCACTGCAATACCACAAAACAAAACCTGTGAATATTATTACAGAGCTCAAAGTCAAGAAAATCCCTTTAGATCCAGATACTCAACTTCTTGTCCAACTGGTGGCCATATCATTACAGATGAAACCAGGCTGTGCACTTGGGCAGACTATGATAGATGTGACACTATGATCACACTTCTAAGCATGCCCACCTTGAAAACATAAATACCAGTTCTAGTCACCTTGTTTGATTGAAGCCAAGGGATTAATGTAAGTTCTTATAGAAGTAGTCTAGCAACAGCCATGACGTGGAAACAGTGCCAAGCAGTGTGATGTGTAACAGCACAGTGGTACATAATTCTTCCCTTGCTCAGTTTGTAGTTGATACCATCAAAATACCATTACATAGACTTATGTTTCTAAACTGTTCTCCTCAGCTTGTATGTCCCTGACATTTAGCTTCAGTGTGGAACATTCTTCACTTTTGATCTTTCATAAACAAAGCCCAGGTAGAGTGTTAACCTCAAGTATCAAGAGGCAGCTTTTGGTGTTACTGAGTAATTCTGGCTGTCTTAATACTTAATCTACCATTGTCTTTGAGAAAACTTGCTCTTATTATTGTGTACAAATCTGTCAGTACAAAAAAAGGAACCATGGGCCAGAAATAGCCAGCCAAACTGGAAACATTACAATAAACAAAATAATTAACAGTTCACATTCAGGTTCAATTCAATCTGATCAAGATTAATAACTTCAGCAATATTTAGAGACACGTTATCCTGTTGGAGAGTTCTTGTTAAGGGCCTTACTACATGGACATTGATAAGACAATTCTATATAAAGTCCTGACTTTAATCCAGGATGAAATACCACAAGAGTTTCAGCAACACGCTGTTTAGATGATGAAGAAAAATTCTATACATGGATTCATTTGGAATGAGCACAACTCGGAGAAGCCTTGAAGTGAATGAGAAGCAGCGCCAAAAAGATTGAAATTGTTGAAATTACAGTGCCCTGAAACCATCTGGAAACTGGATCTTTCCACTGGTATTCCATTTGGAAAGAAAATGCTTTGTTAATATGAGATATACCCTGTTTTAAACCTTTTAATCAGCAGAAGGTAGAAAAATTGAAAATTTTAAACATCTGTTAAATTACAAGACATGAATCCTGATCTATTTGAAAAGCCATTATTTTTACATAAACCCACCTACATGTAAGTGAGAAACTGTTTACTTTCCAGAGTTTGGCAAAATTTATCATCAGTTGTTTTTCTGTTTAAATAGACTCCTTGTTAAAATATAGAAGGAAATGAAAGGTTTTGAGCATCTTTTAGTCTGTTTATGTTTTTACTTATGCTTCCCTGGGGGTGGGGGGTTTGCTTTCAAGACTGGATTTTAAGAGAGTATCCGGAATCATTTAAAGTCTGTTTCTTAAAATTTAAATGGCCACATTCCATGTTTTCTTTGTGTCTCCATACCTAATTCAAGAACTTCTTAAAATATCTAAACTGCAATTTCTGGTGAGTCTGGTTTGGCTCTTGGATTTCAGAAATAGTTCATCCCCCAAACGACAATTTAATTACACACCGAGATTTGTTTTACCCACACACAGTGTAACACTGAATCAAAAGGCAACTGTAAAGGCAACATCTACACTTGTTTTGAACTTCCAAAATGAAGGAAGCAGGATGTGTTTGGACATTTTCATCTTGTAAGATACACGCCATCTTTTTGGTGGTGCTTTGGGAAGCAGTGTGCACAAGCCTTTCAGAGCCAGTTAGCGCCATGTCTCTACACTGCCTATGTAGTCATTGGTGCCATTGCTGATGCTGCTATCCCTCTGTTCCTGGCCCGAGCCCTGCTTCTGACTTCCTCGGTTCTCCTTCTGGCTCAAATTAGGATTTGAACTCTGAGTCAGATTCTGACTCAGATTCTGAGTCAGGTTCTGATTTGCGTTGGAATTAGGATTCTGACTCAGATTCTGACCTGGACTCTGGCTCTGGCCCTGACTCTGACTCTGGAAATGGGTCTGAAGGAACCTTCCCTTCAGAAACTTGCGTTGCTCCTGACGCTTCCGCCTGGCATCCTGATGCTCTTTCTGCCTCATGAACTGATACCTTTGCAGAAAGAGGTCTTTTGCATAGCTGTACAACTCCATATCCAGAAAATTCAGTCCCTCAATACGCTTTTGGATTTCCTCATTGATCTCTACGCTAGAGGCCCTCGTGGTATTATATTGGGTAAACGGCGAAATAAAGTTCATGTTGAAGGTCTTCTCAAACAGGTACTGCGTCTTGCGCTGAAACTCAGTGAGGCCAAAGAACGCCATGTGCTTCAGGTTGGATTTAGCGCTTTCCAGGAGGACCTTGTTTCTTTGCTTTTCTGGCATGACAGAGAGGTTGTAGCATCCCACTAGAGTCAAGTCAGACAACATGCGTACTTGGCGGTTGTTGGCGAGATTATAGGGACAGTCCATGAACTCTTTGAGAGGGCAACCAGACCAGTCATCACCAGTGTAGCAGCTGGGCAGTTCTTCGGAGGTTGGGGGCCTTCCATCACAGACGTGCAGGGATGCTTTCCAAGTCGCTCCTCTCTGGACATGCCTCCATTCGCTCAAGTACCGGGACACTGGGTCTCTGAGAATGGTGATGTAGTGGAAGTTCCTATGGACAAAGCATAAAGGTTAACAGTCAGAAGTGTGACTGATGTAAGTGCAGTCAGGAAGGTGGCATATGTGATGCTCATGGCCACTAAGGAAAGCAACAGAGGAAGGGAAGGTATCTGGTGGTAGTATTTGTCCTGTGAACTATGTTGTAGTCATCTCTTTACATCCACTTACCCTGACCAGATAGCAAATTTCTTTAGCCAGTGTCCTGACACTATATCCACAGAAGGCATAAAAAAGACTCTGGATAACAATGTGGTCTATTTTGCCTTCCTTTGTTCTCTTCCCAAGGATGCTATTAGCCCAGTATGCAGCCATTTTATTTCATGCTCTAAACCCCCAATTCTTTATTAAGCCAATCAGAAAATAGATACTCAATTGAAGCAAATGACTTATGGAGGTGAAATGGGTTGACAAAGGAACTAAAATTCTAATATTTCTTATGAATGATGCGCAAGCATTTTTCAAAAACTTGGTCTAATCTGGAAATGTTATGAAAAAAAAATAACATCAAAACTATTTGACATGATGCTCTCCATTCTGCTTATTGCCAGAATAACATGACTCATAAGCTAGAGCAATGGAATGTAGAGACAGGCTGAGCATCCCAGGGCCTCCAGAAATAAACACAGTGGTTACTTACAGATTAAAATAGGTAATAGATGCCAAATCTACCTTTCTCTCTCTCTCTCACCCTTTGCTTACACAGTATCATTCCCAGGAAAGAAAAGTTAACTCTATTCGTTTCAACATCTCCCTTTTCTTTATTCACTAAAAAGACAAACACATTCAAGAACTGTGGAAGCTTTGCTGGATGGCTCTTTCCTTTTGAGTTGCAAAGAGATAAAACTCTCTGCACAAATAGAAGAGTAGTGGACATTTAAAACTTACTGGATGACATGCTCAAACACATGCATAGTATGTATACATGTGTGTAGTCCATACCCCAGACACATCAGGGTCTGTGTGGTTAGGAATAATCAAAGAAAGAAATACCCCCAGGACAATTGTGGGGGTTTTTTGTGAGATATGAATTACCATTCATGTACAGCAGATGAAATATGGGGTCATTGGAATGGTAGAGTTGTGGTAGGAAAACAAGAACACATATCGAGTTTTCATATTTTTTTAAAGGAAACTCAGGGAATGGCTTGCAACTCTTCTGATTTTATTGTTTCCACCTGAAGGAATTGTGGATGTTCTATGAGAAGGAACCAGAGACAACTTGCTCACCTCCCTGGCCTATTAAATATTCAACGAGGAAAGGGTTCTCCTGACTCAGTGTCAGTCTTCTAGCACCTCAGTGTCTCCAATTCTATCCTCTGTGGCTCTGTCATGCACTATGTGTGGTGCTCCATCTGACTGGCACAATCTTCCTTCGTTGGCTAGAAGATGATACTAGCCACTCAATTCCACTCCAAATGGAAAACCCAGCCTACTACTTACTGCTTGCATTCCATCTTGCTCTGTGTTACCATAGCACTTCCGGACTTAGTCTAAAACCCTTCGTATACCAAATTACAACTACTTATTTGTATCCCCACTTAAACTGTTTTCTAATACATAGGCTCTGTCCTGTGTCTCCAAAACTGTTGTGCCTCCCACTCCAGCTTCGCAGTGTAGTCTTTGTGTCTGCCCAAAACAGAGTTTTAGCAGTCTCGTAACTGCTTACTTAAGGAACCATTCCGAGTAAGAGAAAAGACAGGGTTGGGGACATGTCTTACCACAGAAAAACTCATGATCATATCACAAATGCCTTATAAATATCACAGGATATATTCTTTTAAAAAAAAGTACCCTTATAAATTTTCATGGAATAAACAATCATCGGGCACTGAATCTGGGAGTAGGAATGAAGAGTGATCCAGGAGTATATTCGTTCATTTCTCCAAGACTTTTCTAGAATTGTAAGTGTGCTGATACCACTAAAAGGTACCTCTGAAAATACCCATTACTAGAGAGTAACAGTTTCCATTTCTCAGGATCCTTTAGGAATTGAGATAACCACACTACCCATAGACTCTCTCTTCCCATTCCAAGCTTTGCTTTTCATTCATTCTTTTGTTCATTCACAACATATTTATGGTGCCTTTCTGCAAACCACAAGGCAAGATTTTAGTGGCAACTAGCCTAATTGTTGGGGGGAGGGGAATTTAATCCGGTGATACATTTGGATTACCATTTTAACTATATTTTGCAGGCATGCACTGTAATGGGGGCTCCTGGGCAGGGAGGGATGTACGGGGGTAGTTAACCCTCATAATGAAGTCACCTTCACACATAGCTAACAGCCCTTCTGCCCTAGTTTACTCTGCTGATTTAAGTCTGCAGTGACATCTTCTGGCAAGTCTTACGAGTATACCGCAGTGCAAGTTTGGGGCTCTCCCTCCCCCAAACCTAACCTTTCAGAACAGATAGAGCCAACCACCAAGGTGAGTGTCTGAATCATTGCTTTATGAGTCCTACTCACACTTGAAAAGAGTAGAGTCCCTCACATTATACATATGGGAATCTAATAAACTTCTGAACCAAATGACACCTGTATGAAACAAGGACATGGACAGTGGGAGCAGTCTCAATTTCCATACTGTAGTATTATCTCTCTCTCTCTCTCACACACACACACACACAGAGAGAGAGAGGGGAGGGCTCCTTGATATAGCTACATAGATTCAGGTAGCAAACACTGGGGGTTGTTACTAGCCCCATTTTTCTCTGGGGAAATAGTCTCAGGGACCTAGATGGGTTCAATTGGCAGCACCTGATGCTGCTGAAAATATGACCCAATGGTGCGAAGGAAGATGTCTGATGGACTCGTCTCCAGTGCTCATTGGCCTCTGAAGTAAACATAATTCACTGGAAGAGGGCTCAGTTGGTAAAGTGCTTGCTTTGCAAACATGAGGACCTCAGTTCAGATCCTGGGATCCACATAAAAGGCCAGGTCCTGTAGCAGTGTGTGACTGTAGTTCCAGAATTGTGGAGCAGAAACAGATGAAGCCATGGAACTCACTGGACAGACAGATTAGTCCAATCAATGAGCTCCAGATTTAGTGATAGACCCTGTCTCAAAAGTAAGGGGGATGGTCACAGACAATGACTTCTTGGCACTTGTACAAACACATGTGCATGGATTGTTCACCCACACGAACAATCATACAGTAACACCTTGGAAGTTTTGCCAGACTAAGGATCTAGAATGTTTAGTACTTTGACAGGAGAAAGTGTAAGGAAACAGCCAACAAGTGACTTGGGGGAAGCCAAGAAGCCCAGAAACACAGCACTGTTCCAGGGGTGCGTACTTGCTTCCTCTCAGCACCTACTGTGTTTCTGCTTTTGGAGATGCAGATAGGGTCATGGTACAGGAATCTGAGGACCCGTATCAACACACAGTCTAGCAAGCAGGAGCAACCACAGAAGGGAAGGACAGCACCTCAAGGATATCTTTAGGCTTGACTAAAGAAGAATGAGACAAAGGAGGAAGAAGAGACCGAAAAGCATGAACAAGGGCACAGAGGGAAAAACCGCAACCCAGTTCATGGAAAAACAGTGGGCAACTGAGGTGAGTGGCAGGCACTAGAGAGGGAAGGCTGGAACAGGACTTAGATGCCATAATAAGGTATTCATATGCACCTATCACATAGTTGGCGACAGAAATAAATGGGCATGGAGAGGGAACATAAGGTAAAGGTATTTCCTAGGTTTCTGGAGGATAATCTTAGGAACTTGAAGTACACGTGATGAGACATTTGAGTTATGCATCCAAAGGCAGCATTTATGGTCTGGAAGCTTCTCTCTCCCTATTTTGTTATTTTTGGTTTTGAGACAGGGTTTCTCTGTGTAGCCGTGGATGTCCTGGAACTTGCTCTGTAGACCAGGCTGGCCTTGAACGCACAGAGATCCACCTGCCTCTGCCTCCCAAGTGCTGGGAATGAAGGCGTGCACCGCTACCACCCAGCCGCAAAGCTTCTCTTTATGCTGTGTTGTTTTCCTTATTCTCTACATGGTCTCTGGGCACGATCTTATAAATGTCAAGAAGGGGCAGCCTCCCTCATCTTGATCCTTTTTCTGTCCCTGTGCTCTCAGATCATGATCACAGTGACCCATTTGGAGGCCAAATCTCTGACATAGCAAACAAAATTGTTGTATTTTTTTCACATATATATCATTTTTACATTTATTCCTCCCTGTGTATGTGTGCATGTGGGCACATGCATAACACACATGCACACTGTACTGCCTGTGTAAAAGCAGAGAACAATTTGCAGGGAGAGGTTCTCTCCTACAAAGCGGGCCCTAGGGATCAAACTCAGGTCATTAGACTTGGCAGTAAGTGCCTTTCCCCACTGAGCCATCTTGCTGGGCCTACAATAGGAGGTGGCCAGCCTTAGCTTGCCTTGTGCCACTAGAGGCACCAAGGGCATCCAGGTGCACTGAACAATCAGACCATTCCATTAACTCAGAAAACTAATGAGGGGTTTTGAAACTTTGTCATCCTGGATGGATGTAGGTTGCTTGTGGCCTTGCTTGATCTCTTCCTTTTAAAGGAAACCTAAGCATCTTCAAATGCATCTAGATCCTGACTGTGTCCTCCAGTATCTTCAGCATACTTTATTCTTGTTGGCAATGTCTGCATCCAGGCACTAATTAAAATAGAACAAGATGTTGTAGGTCCCTGGTATTTGCTAGAAATCCCCCTTCAGAATGATACAAACCCAACTGGTACTGTGAAACAGACTGATTTCATTTTCAAAAAGCAAGGCAAACTCATCCCCAGATTTTCCCCCAGGAAAATCATACACAGTTGGTTTCACTCAGTAATAATTGGACAGTATTGTCTTGTGACCAAATGTGTCATTTAATTAAAATGAACAGGTTTCACACTGTAAAATTGGAGTCATGACTCTCATCAGTTCCCTGGCTTAATAGAAAGCCCGATTCTTACACAGTGCGCCTGTATTGCCCATGGTGCTTCTCGTGGCACAAGGCAGCCCTTGGCTGGCCCAGCTTCTCTTGCAAAACAGCTGCTCTCCGGGTGGCCTTGGATTAACCCAGTCTTCCCTTGTTTCTTGCTTGTAGCTTTTGAGATAACTGCAGAATGTGCTTGGAATGCAATATCCTGAGATAAGATGGAACTGCCTGAAATAGGCCCAGCCTTTCTCCTGCCCTTCCTAGAGAATACAACATCTGGAGTTAGGGAGGAACTCCCCAGAATTTGTTCCTTTTCCTCTAGTAGTACAATGTACTTCAATCATTTATACACGACACACATTGTCTTTCAGGTATAAAACCCAGAGCTGAAATCGGGGGTCTTCTACTGTGATCTAAGCACAGAAGTAATAGCTTTTAAGACAGGGTCTCACTAAGATGCTCAAGCTGGTCTGAAACTCGCTGTAGAGTCCAGACTGGCCTGGGATTCATGGTCCTCCTGCCTCAGCCTCCTCATTAGCCAGACGAAAAGCATGCAACAACACCACACCTGGGTCTGGCATGAACATCTGGAACGCTGTGCACCCCAGGTAGATTTTGTGGGTTTTGGAAGACCAGCTCACAGTGGATCCCGTCTGCTGGTGATTGTTGCTGCAAGTCTATGATGAACAAATTCAATTCTCATAACTTGTGAAGGAGTATGTGCTACCTTGTTGGGCTCAATACTGTGAGCTTGCTTCACATATGAAATGTCCTGTCATTGATATGAAAGTATGGAGACAAAAGGATCCAGTGATACAATCTGTGTAAGCAAGAAATTCATAGGTAGCCTGCGACTCCTGTCTCAGGAATTATTGATATCTAAACAATTCCCCACATCTTGCTGATCATGAATCTTAGTAGGTCTCTCAAATCCAATGTTTGTGCCACTACCCAGGTGGCAGCCCCTTAATACTTCTCTACTGGGTCAGTGCTGTAGCAGTGTCTCAGGACACTTTTATGCATCCAGTCCCATGCTACTTCCACAGCCTCACAAATACATCCGATCTGTCATTCTGCAGTAAGTCCTCTCTATGGTGCTCTCTAAAAGATAAAAACCCAGGTATTTTGCACCAGACATAGACACGTGGAGATCAGCTTTCCTTTTGCCCACTCTAAACTTCAGTGAGTATATCCTTCACTGTGCTAACTCTGGGGTATTGACAATAGGAAAAATTGTTTGGGTAGGTCCAACCAAAAGGAGCAGTTAGCATTGGTTTTTCAATGGGTTGACTCTAGAATGTTGCTAAGCATTCTACAAGGTCAAGCACTCTAAGACAAAGAATATCATCTGCCTCCCAAGTGGCAGCAGTTGAGAAATTCTGTTCTATATTTTATACTTCAAGAATATAAAAATACTTTTCATTGTTCAAGTTTGTCACAGTCAATGACTCTACAAGGCCCTTTTCTTTGTGTATAGTATACCCACTTTTTCAAATGGCATGTATTTGTCCTTTATAAACCACCTAGGGAAAAACCTCAAAACTCTATTCAAAAGTTTTCTCCTCCACAAAATCTTTCTGGATAAAATAAACTCTCTGCCTCTGCCCTGGTTGCCCTGGGATGCTCCTGTTCGAGCATTCACTACAATATGCTGTGATTATCTAGTGATTTTTCTGTCTCCTGCTTTGGACTATGAGCTCTAACAGAGTAAAGAATATGTATTGTTTATCAATATAAGCTCCTCTGGGCCTAGCATAATGTTTGAAATAAAGTAAGTGATTAATGAAAGATTATGGAATGAAGGCAGCCAAAACAGCAAAGCTTGGGGGTGGCATGTGTGTGGGGGAGGTGGTGGTGGGGGATGGGCGGGTTGCTAACAAGAAAATGTGTACCTTATTCTTTGATAATGAAAAGCCACTAGATGTCACTATTTAATAGCAGATATCCCATTTTGTACTGATGATGGAGCATTTAAGATCTGGTTATACTCAGCTGCTGTACCTGATTTCTCTAAAAGGAAGTTGGAAAGATCACACAGATATTTATTTTAAAAAAGTAAAAGGAAAGAACTTTGCTTTCCTCCTTGTTTTAATCTTTACTTATTCTCCAATAAGAACCTGAGCTGTAAGTTATATGAAGCTCGGATTTGTCCCAGGAAGAAGAAAATGCTGCACCAGCGAATCATCTGATTCACTTTAGAAGCAGGAAGAGGGGAGCAGAGGCCCTGAGAGATATAAGGCCTCACCCAGAATCCACAAGCTGCTGAGAGCCCCTGAGATTTGGGAGCACATTCAACCAACCTTTAAAGAACTCGCTAACCCCAATTAAGAAGCAAGTTCTGGCTGTTGAGAATAGGCACGTCCTCACCCTAGGTCCATAGCTGGGAGTGCTTTGTGTCTGTCACTCATGCGTTAAGAAATAGAGACTCTGAGAGGAACAACATGACCCAAAGTCATGCTCAAGCTATTTTTTCTAATTCCAGTTCTGGGATAAAACCCTAGGGCTTCTAGCTTTGAGAAGAAATGAAAGGAGTGGTTCCAAAAATAAGGACCTAACACCAACACCACCATCCTATAAGACAGTGGCTCTCAACCTTCCTGATGCTGTGACCCTTTAATACAGTTCCTCATTTTGTGGTGATCCTTAACCATAGATTTATTTTTGTTGCTACTTTATAACTGTAATTCTGCTACTGTTCTGAATTGTAATGTAAATATCGGATATGTGACCCCTGAAAGGGTCATTTGGTCCCCAAAGGAGTCGAGACCCACAAGCTGAGGACCACTGCTCTAGGCCCTTCTTGAGTTGTTCACTATGCCAAAGCTTGGGTCTCAGTATTAGTCGTGAGTGATCTTGGAAGGTCTGCGGCATCCTTACACAATGGAGCTGCAGAATGTCTGGCCTAGGTGTGGTGTTAGCGATCAGAAGTCTTTTCAACCAAGTGAAGCCCTATGAGAAAGCCCCTTCTGGTACTGAGTAGAGAATTTCTGGGGATGCTCATTTCTGTCAGGGACCATTCCCTGAATAAAGTTCTGAGCATCAAGCTGGAAGGGTTGCTTTTCTTTGAGGCCACTGGTTCACAAAAGGCCATCATAAGATTTTTTTTTCTACACAACTCATAAAGGACATAAATATCAAAGCCATTTTTTAAGTGGAAGAAGGCCAGCAAACTCATAGCAGTTAAGGTCATAGGAGTGATCAATAAAAAGTTAATTTAAGAAAGGAAACAGTTTCTTAACCCAAATCAATAGGAGCAAAATTTTATTATACATTTAAGCTTACTTCTGAATTTTTTCCTGAAAGTTCAGTCTTTATACACTTTGCGTTGGTTTTGGAGTAGCGAAGAATGATAGAAAAACATGAATTGGTAGTTGGTGGTCTTAAGTAAACTCAGCGGACAGTAGGGGGTATACATTTGATTGGGTCATTAATGCTGAAAGTCTGGTTTCCATCACAGCTAAAAAGGTCTGGAGTAAGTGCTATGATCCTCTCAGTGCATGTAAATAATGTAGTGCAAGCAAGAAAGGTGACTTTCAGTTCAAACAACATTAATAGGTGAGCCTCGGCTAAATAAAAGTACAGTAAATTGAATTAAAAGCAAACATGCCTCTGATGGGACAGATGCCTTCAGCCTTGCAGTTGCTGTTTGAATTGATTTTCTTGTGTGGCTCATATATTGGCAGTCCCCAAAGAGGAGTTCCATAAACGCTGTGATCAGCAGTGGCAGCAGCCTCATTAAAGGAGAAGGAGAGTGGGGCTCCGCAAGGGGACTACTTTGAAGCGGGTGGACGCTCATTCAGATGTTCTGGTTTTGGTACATTTGCCGCAACAGTCTTATGGCTTAGCAGTCAAGTTTTATCTAGTGAAAAGTGTGAGCCATCCCATTTGCAGATAGTGAGCTACACAGAGCATTGATACCCATGATTTCATTTCATTGTCTTCCCAGCACCCAAAGTCCCAAATGATGTGGATGCTGAACTGCTACCCTTTCAAATTATATAGTCTGGCTCATCATTAACTTGGTTCACCCAGGAAGCCAAGCAGAACAGGACCAATTCTTAGGGGTTCACAGACCCCTTAAGTGACCAAAACTCACTATGGGCACTGAAGGAAGCATCTACTGAACAGAAAACCGACCTGGAATAGGCTGAAGGTATCATTGCCACTAAATGAGTTACATTGTTTCTGTCAAAGATGGAACTCATGTATTATTGTGGTCCAAGAAGATTAAAATGCAGCCTAAGTGTGGTTGTACTATACTATCTAGGCTGGTGTAACATACTCATGGCACTTAGACAACAACAAATATTCTTAATGACGTGCGTTTCAGGATATTTCCCAGTCTTTAAGAGACATGTGGCTGTATTCTACTTTTCTTGGAGAGTTTTTAGCGTTCTTCACACTTCACCCAAGAGAATAATTCTCTGTGTGTAAAGTAACATTTTAACAAATTGATCTTCTGCTTCTGGTTAACTGGCAGTGGGCCTATCTGTGTGTGATTTAGGGAACCTCATCAGAGCACAAATATGCTTCATTAAAGCAGAAGCATGGTTTTTTTTTTTTTTTGGTGACATCTTTTGCAGAGCAAACACATTTTTTTTCAATTTTTCCTTTATTGAAAAGAAAGCCTTCTAATATGTCTGAATTCAAATTCAAGATGGCGATCTTCACATAATCAGCCATGGGGACATTAACTTAAAAAGTCATTCCCCTCTTTTCCAAAGCCCCATAGGTTCCAAAGTACATAAATATAAAGGGTTTTGCAAACAGCCAGAAAACTGAGTTGTTGTTGTTGTTGTTGTTTTCTTTAAACAAGATGTGAAATTCCAAGCTTTATGATCCGTGGTCTCCAGTCTTTACCCACAATCCATTCAGTTGCTTGGCATCATGAAAAGCTTTGCAGCTTGTGCCACTTCCTGACCACCTCTATTTTTGTATCCTAAAATTATGTTGTCAGTTTCAGTTCATTAATACTCCAAGTGTTTTTGACACGGAGAGAACTTTTAGAGAGAACCCTCTTCAGTGTGGACATGAGGTAGACATGGTAGTAGTAGTGGGGTCGGGAGGGCCTGAGGGACAGAATTCTCTACTTCACGAGCAGACTAGTTTGCCACTGATTTACAAACTCGGGCTGCTACCTAACTTCCCTTCCAGAGCCCCCTTCTTACCCACACAGCATTTCTCAGGGTTCTGAGTCTATCTATTCTTTTTATGCCAACCTGCCACAGCCTGAGAGTGGGCATCTGAGGCCAGCGATAGGACTTGGATCCCTTCCTTCTTCCAATGCTAAAAGGAGTAGTTTGGAGTAAGGAGTAGAAATCTCATACCCGTGACATCAGACGCCAGCAAGGAAACTTCTAAGCAGCCTCTGTGTGATTACTGTGGCTTATGCCTTGCTCGCTCTTCACATGCTGACCTGGAAATCCAATGTTTCTGTCCTGCTTTTTCCTTGGTCAACACAATCACTATAACATGCAACATGTTCCAGGTTTCAACTAGGAAGAAATAAGACTAATAACCTAAGTGACATCTGGTTCAGGAACCTACACATATATAGAGGGAATAGAGAGCCCTTTGGCCTTTGAAGCTGAGGCTTAAAAGATAATACTCAAAAAGCATTAGTTACTGTTATTGCTGTTGATATTGTTATATGGATAAGGATATTCAACCAAAAGGTTCAAGGCAGCCATCAGACCATGCATCCTGATATTGATTATCGGGTAGTTCTATAGAAGCCTTGAGCCCAAACTCTTGTTCATAGCTTCAGTTGTCACAGGGCAGGAACAAAACCAGCCTGCCTGGGGGCCAGGACACCTGAAATAAGAAGCAGTTGGCTATGACAGGGTATTAAATGACTGAGGCTAGGCCTGCAGTTTTGGGGTCCCCTATAAAGCCTTAGGAATGGGATCCAAGCCTTCCACAGCTACAGGGCTTTGGGGCTGGAGTACAGCTGGTGACCATTCCAGCTCAAGCTTTTCATTCCACAGATGCAGAAACTGGAAGTGTTCTCTTGCCACCTCCAGATCATGAGCAATGCAGAGGCTCATGGACTCACTTCTTTAGGGACCGCCGCAACAGTGCAGAACAAGCCATGGCCCTTTCATATGGTAAGTTGTCAATAAATTTATTTAGGGCTGGCTGCAGCCAGTCCCACTCTTTCGCCCAGGGTCTGCTGTAAACACCCCCCCCCCATCAGCTGGGCAGGCACCTCTTCCGGCATTCTTTTGCAGGAATCATTAAAGGAAACCTAGTCAGGAAAAATGCCCGCTCTCAGTTTTGTGCTATTTTCCAGAACAGCACAGGGGGAAAGTTTCTCCTAAATTAAGGCTGCCCTTCTTGTGCCCTGGGTTGGTTTTAATGAGCTCCAATATTGTTTTAAGGTGCTGAGAAAAAATGAAGTGCAAACTTTGGCTCTAGTGGGGAGACACAGACCTTCTTAACCACTTCAACTGGAAAGAATTGGAACCATTCAGGATCTCAAGGGCTGGAGGGGCCATGCAGCCTATCCCCCTAGAGAGAGTTTTCTTTAGTTATTCCAGCTGCTAAAGGCATACATATTGAAGACCATGGCTGCACCATATGTGTGTGCAAATCAACATTAGTATAGAAGCCACATTAGTATAGTAACACTGTCTTCATAGTGACAATATAAAGAAATAAAACTCATTAGTCTGCCATCTAACCTTTTAACCCAAGAATCCAACAGCAAGCTGGAGTGAGTACAGAAGAGCAGTGGGACTGAACTGGTCAAGCTCCTGCTTTGGCAGAGGCTGTTACTTTTAAAGTTAGGTTCATGTGGGGAGCCTCTAAGAGGACTATATGCTCTAGCTTTATAGTGATCTAGCTTTCATGTAGATAAAGGAGCTGGGACAACCATGTTTCCCTTTTAGGTAAAAAGGGAGACCCACTCCATAAACAGCGGTGCAATTCCGGGAAGCCAAGGGCCATGTGCCCTCACCATCACCTTCTTATGCACAATATGCTCCCACAGGTAGCAATTCAATAGCACACTGACATGTCTGGAATCCTAGAGAAAGAGCTTCCAGGTCCAAAACATTTCAGAGTGAGTAAGTGTATAGTGCGTGGAATCTAACACCAATGTATACTGGAAAATGTAAGTCATGGCTCTGTTTTGTTTTGTGAATATGTAAACATCCCACAATTTTTTGACAGAGTAGAGAGTTTAAAAAATGGCAAGTTATAAACACCATCTTGTGTGAAAATGAAGCCTCATTTGGTAGAAAAAGCAGGGCCAGGCTATTTGTCATGCTGTGTAGCAGCTCTCTGAGGGGACTGGCTGGAATGTTCTGCATGCCAGTCTATGTGCACTCAGCTGAAGGTAGTGAAAGCCATGTCTTGCATGTAGAAGTGGCTACCTGACTCAAGGCAGAAGCCATGGCAAATCTACAGGCCTCTTACAGGTTACCTGGTCTAAGCACTTGAGAAATGAGACACCAAGACTCTAAGGACTTGCCCAAGGCTACACATTTAGACTGTGGCAGGGCCACAATCCAAAGCCAAGTCCCCAAATCCTTGCTCAGATTTAATTTTTTTTAAATTTTAAATTATTTATCATTATATTTTACTACTACTGCTACTTTTGCTACTTAAGTGTCATGATCATGGGACTAGCAAATAGAAATCAGCTTTGTGCAAAGACAGCTCCTCTGCCAGGTGGGCATCTACTCTTTTCACTGACTGCCCTCAAAGCCATAAAAGAGGTCTCACGGGCAATGCTTACTTCAGGAGAGATAATCCTGAGTTCTCAACTTAAGGCAAATACTAGAGGGGAACCCCACCCTTGGATTTTTTTTTCATTCAATACTGGCACAGAACGGGACGTATGCCAATGGGAAGAAGCTGCAATTCATTGATGGGCTATATGATCTAGTTAGAGAGCAGACCGTCCCTTTCTCATGCCGTCTTTCTTACTAGACACAAGGCTCCTTCTCAGAGATGGTGAGTTAAAGTGGGTGGAAGGTCACAGATGTTTATTCTGTATGACATCCTTCTGTCTGTACTGGTGCTACAGAAAGTTGGCTGAAGAAAATCTACAGCTATTAGGCCCTAAGAGGAGAGAGGGAGGGAGAAAGGGGGGAAGTAGGGGGAAGAGGGTGACAACAATAGAGGGAGGGCAGTTTGGTCCAGTGGTCTAGTTGGTAAAAGTCATTTGCTCTTTGTGAATAATCCAAGTTAAAGAATGCTTGTTTTTACACACGAGGAAACTACGCTTCCAACTAAGAAGGCTGACTGCTCAAGTGGACACAACTAGTTAGCACTGGGTCCTGGAGTAGAAGCCAGCTCTTCTGGAACCCCCACCTTGGTACTCTTTTGTATAGTAAACAGTAGTGCTAGAAGAATTCCTTTTTCCTGCTTCATCTCGCCAACCCCAGACTTGTCCTAAAGAGCCTCAAGTGCCAAAAAATTTGGGGCATTCTCCCATCACTCAATAGAGGGTCAGGCATCCTATAAGCTGAGGAACAGTTGATGAACGATCTATTCTGAAACCTGGAACAATTTCAGGATGTACCTTTTAGCCTTCTACCTGCTCTGCATCAGTTCCCTATTCCACTCACCAGAACGCATGGGCTCTGCTCCAAAAGCAGACAAGCCCTGCTCTTCCACCACTGCCCTGCCTCTGCTTATAGTCTGTTACTTCTTCTAGCCCCAGAGCTGGCCCTTCCCCAGCAGCACAGAACATAACAATCATAATGCCACCTGAAAGAGTGTCAGAGGCTGTTTCTTTCCCCATTTGTCCCAATGAGTCCTAAAATACTCTACTCTTATTTGCTATTTCTTCTTGTCCTGTACTGTCAGAAGGCCAAGCTGCTCAGATAGGTGACATTTGCCACCGCTTGTCCCATATCTTCACAGTAGTAAGCCTTCCTGTATAGCATCCTCTCTGTCTCTATGCCATCCCTCCCCTTTGTGTTTCAATTGCTCAGAACCTAAGGTCCGGGAGGAAAGGCATCCACGATACACTTGACCATTGTATCACCTATATAACAGTACCAGAATGTTGTGAGAAAGAAGCATCGTAAGGAGCAGTGCTGGGCCTCTTCACATAGTGCAGAGAGTTCAGGCAGCACTGGGGAGAGTAGCAGGGGACAAAGGCTTTCCTGGAGCCACAGCCAGCAGGTAGCTGGTTACTGTGTACACAGAAAGGCTGCTTCGATAGTCATCATCAAGAGGCCTTTTCCTTTCTGCTCAAAGAAAGCAAAGGAATTGGAAATGAGGCCATTTTTGGTGACAGTTTGATCAAACTTATCCCCCTCCTTTTCAAAATCATGAATCAGTCATGAACACAGTAAGTTAAAGCAAGATTTGATTTCCCTAGGGCTATTTTTGAAGTTCCGTTGTTCCCCTTTCCCACCTCCTTCCATTTAACATTCATGAGTCAAGGTGTGGGGAGAACACACCGACCTTCACCTTCAAAGTGGAAAGAATGCACTGACAGTTGATATATGGGCAGGTAAGCTGTGGAAAGGCCGGTGTTAACCGCATTTCTGCATGCCAAACACAGCTCTTCGGGTGATGAGGGTGTTACCGCTGAGGTGCTCAACTAGTAACCTTGGTATTTCTTTGTTCATTTTCAAGGATTAAAGTGCTATTGCTACGTATCTTTCTAAAGGTATCACACCCTCTTTCTCCCTTTGTATTAAAGAGATCTTTTAGCACAGCACATTTGCTTTCACTCTCATTAGATCCTCATGGCATGCCTGTAAAATAGACAGGTCTAGCCCATTTCACAAACACAGAAATTAGTGCACTGAAAGGTGAAAGGTCACATACCTAGTAAGTGATCAAGTTGCATATGTCTTAAACCCATGTCTAGACACCCAGACTCGTTTTGCTTAGCTGGTGCCACTTTGCTTATTTTTAGAATGAAAGGAATTTCATGTGACGTAGCACGGAGCTTTCTGTAACTCTTAACAGCACAAAAAAAACAAAAGCCAGCCTAGTGGGGTGGTATGATTCAAGGGTGCTGGGAAACAGAGTCCCTCTATCTCATAGTAACCCGAAGTCCATAATACAAGATTTATGCCCTTTGTTTAAGTATTTGCCATGTGGCGTGCATGTGTACATGTGTGCTTGCATGTGCCTGTGTGTTTTCGTGGGAATGATAGGGAATAAGAATGGAGTGTCCTGAGCTATTAAGACTCATCGTGTACATAGAGGAGTGACTACAAGTCCTGCAGGACAGCCACCCTGTGAGCTCACAATCAGATCCCACGTTGCGTTGAGATGGATTAGGATGGAAAAGGTGGTAGACAAGACGTGCATATTACCAAACATCAAGTTGAGAGAAAAGTTTAGAGGAGCCACAAGAATTATACTAGGGCTGAGAACCTGTCTGAAATCTCTGGTTTAAAATACACGTGATATGCAGAAGGGAGATACGGCCACCAGTAAGAATGAAAAAGAAGAAATAGGGATGAACAAGAACAAGGTACAGTAACATATGCTGTGTCCTAACTAATAAGTAATAATAAATCACATGCATGTGAAATTAGGGCTATGAAGGCTAAAGCCCAAGGTTTTGTGAAGAAAATTAGCAGTCTGGAGTTTGGTAAAATAATGTCAATGACTTCTATCACTAAGTTACTGGTGTGGTCTTGTCTCTTTTCTAAGCATTGCCTCCCAACCCTCGCCTATAGAAACACACACACAGTAAGCAAACTGACCTTCTGCTGCTTCACAGTGGCTGACCACCAATGACTCATGCTCTTTTCTCCAGTTACAACAAGGTCTGTTTTCTCTCTCTCCACAGGAAATGAACTTAAGAAGTGTCTATGGGTGCCCCAAACTACACATGGCCAAAGTCCCTTATATAAACTGGTGTGTGAGGTACATCTACACCACGCATAGCCTCCCGTACAGATCTCTTGATCACTTATATGCCCAATGGCAATGCAAGCACTATGCAAATGCTGCATTAATAATTTTTACACTCTACTGTTTAGGAGTTAGTTATATGCAAAAATATCTGCAGGTATTCAGAAGAGTCACAATGTTTTCCCAAATATGTTTTTTCCTTTAGAACTAGGTGAACCCATAGATATGGACCCCAGGAATACAAAGCCCCAACTGTCCTGTCTTTTTCTAAAGAGAGCAGGTTTCCTTTCTGTGTCTTCTGTTCTCTTCCTATGAGCCAGGATCATGCATCAAATCCAACCACCGACAAATGCTTTGTATTTCAGGCTCTGGAGTCAGAATGCTCTGGAAGCAAGTTCTAGAATACATTACTTAATGTCTCTAAGGTGTGGCTCTCCTCCTCCAAAAGCATCTACTTCCCAGAACTGTGATTCTTCAATGTAAACTGCTTAGCAAAGTGAGAGACACCTGGTACACGTTCTCCAGCCTCTGCCTATGGTATCAGTTTGCTATTAATGAAATGTGCAGTCCTATCAGGCCCCCTTTAGTCATAACCCAACAGATCTGTATTCTAGAAGCAGAAGGAATCACATTAGGAAGCCTTTGGGCAAAATCTGTTAAATGACCTGATTCCCGCTATATTTACAGTGGCATTTGCTCCTCAAAATACAAGGAAAGACACGAACTGGTTTCAACTTGAATTTGATATTTTTGTGGCCCACACACTGAATGCCACCAAAGCTTCCACTCCCCGAACAGCGGTTTGTGGAGATGGAATAGCGGCAGTTTTTCATTTTCCATAGTCCACTCACCCTTCCAAGAATCTCAATGCCTCATTGATTCATAATACAGTGCATAAAGATTTCATTTTTCCTGCCCACAGTGATACATTATGGAGGCAATCTGTTTTGCCACTGAAAAGTTTGCTTAGTAGAAAAATTTGGAGTTTTGACATTCAGGAAATTACAGTCATCTGTAAAACACGATTGATATGCCAAGGCTAACATTTTCATTGCACTCTTGGAGCCAGAATAACTATGATAAAATATGTGTTGCCCTACACACATTTCAGGATCTTTTAAGGAAACATTAGTTAGCACCGGGAACCTGCCTCCCTGGGCTCCAAGATTACAATAGCAATGGCAATCAGTTGCTCCGGTCTCATCAGCATAGCTCGATGCCCAAACCAAGACTTGGATGGTATGACAATGACTCAAACCATGTTCCATCTTGGTCTGAGCTGTTTGTTCCCATGCTGCCAAGGTAAATCCATGAAAGGGAAGCAAGATAATTAAATCTGGGAATTACACACACACACACACACACACACACACACACACACACACACACACACATTTCGGAACTGCCAACCAGCTGCAAAAAGTGCAGGGATAGCTCAGGTAGAACTGGAAGCGGAAGGATTGCAAAGGGGCATCTGTGTATGACCCCAACTTGTGCTCATACTCTAAAATCTTGGGCTAGCCTTGAATTCATGGTCATCCTCCTGCCTCAGCCTCTGGAGAGCTGGGATTATAGGTTGCACAGCACCACGCTTAGCCCTTTCCTTTGCCTCATTGCAAGTGCAATTTTCTAAATGATACCCAAAGCCTACTACTCTGCAGCTCTCTATTTGTTTAGCATGTGGTTTCAAAATAATACATGCTGTGGAGCTAGTGGGAGGGGTGGATGTGATCTAGCCCTTGGGACCAGATTGGGTGAGGTGATGAGCACCTCCTTGGTCCTCAGGCCCTAGAACTCATGGGAAGTACATATGCAAACTTGTGGTTCTAAAGTAGACAACAGGTATGATTTTCTTGGCAATTAGAAATTGCCTTTCCCAATATAGCCTTTCCAGTCCTGGGGAATGCACTGTATACAAATCATGTGAATAGGTCTGACTCATCAACAAGGAGGCTCTACAGGCTGCAAGGAAGTCTTGCACGCGTCCATACTCAATTGTTGCAAATGCTCTCTCGCCTTTGATGGCATGTCCGACACAATTCTAGGAGACGGAAGTATGTTCTTTCAACTATTACAACCCTACAGGGTAGGGATTAGCATTTTCACCATTCTTTTAAGAACAGACAAAGCTAAGGTACAGAGAGGCCAAACAACTTCCAAGTTGCACAGCTTGCTAGTAAGAGGTAGAAAAGGCTTCAAAGCTCCTGAAGGGGAGCACACATTTCATGTTCATGATCTAGATTGCTTTTCATAAAGAAAAGAGGTAAAACACAAGGACTCAAGTTCAATCCCCAGCACCCACCATGGGGTAGTCCCAGTGTTGGAAAGGCAGGTCTCTGGGCTTACTGGCCAGCTAGGTTAGCCTATTCAGCAAGTTCCAGGTTTCAGTGAAATATTCTGTCTCTAAAAACAAGGTTCATGGCTTCAGAGGAATGATACCCAATGTTGGTCTCTGGCATCAACATGTATATGCATTTGCATGCGCGTGCACATCACACACACACACACACACACACACACACACACACACACACACACACACCAATCTGGTAGGCTTTCCTGCCCTCCAGAAGGTTCCTTTTATATGTTAAGTTTCTTACATGAACAAAGATGACTGGCCAGCAGACCAGAAGAGGAGGGCATAGAGGCTGAAGGAGTGCAGAGGAGGCTTGCAGTAGGCCACGAGAAGAGGGGTGCTGAGAGGAAAAGCAGATAGGTGCCCTTCTTCCTTACAGTAGCATCCAAACAACCCAAGTTGGTTCACTTCTCTTTTCCTCAGAGCATCTGTTGGGTAATGGTGTGGTGCATGGTTCTGACCTGACACAGGGCTGCCTGGATGACCTCACTCTGCAGTCTTGGAGACAACTCAGGACCTACTTCCCCACTTTTGACATGTGTTAAATTTTGTTTTATCTATAACTAAGCTACATCCTCTTTATAGGTCAGAAGTAGACCATTAACAGGATTATTACTCTCCCTGGCCATTATGGGTAATCCTTAGAGCCTGCAGACAACGGATACATTAAGCCTCTGGCAAGTGCAAGTTCACTACTTAACCTGCTTTATTAGAAAGCAGATGAAGCAAGAGGACAGGGAGCAACGGCACTGTGTGGAGAGTATAGATGCTGGGCAAGAGGGGCTACAGGGACAATGAAGCAAAATGCCCCAAATTCCTCACTTAACCACCCCCAGAGCTGAAGGGAGAGGGCCCCAATACATACTGGTTTCCATGCAATTATTCTTTTCTATTTATATGGTATACATGGAGGCAACTTTCAGAATTGGTTCTTAAGTACTCCCAGGCATGAGTAAGAATGCCTTTGGAAGTTGCCTCAGATCCTTCTTGGAAGTAGGCTGGAAATCAAAAATAAATGTACAGGCAAAAAATAGAAAGCCGTTCCCCCTGTTTATCTTGAGGATGTCTTACACACTGATTTAGAGGGTTTTATTACTCTGTTGAGTCACACATTTGGTGAGCAGCACATTTTGAAATTTAGACTCTATAAAAAAAGACCTAATGGATTGTTGCAAAGTGCTCCCGACTGGGCCCACTTGTCTTCAGTTCCCAGAACACCAGGAAAGCAAAGCAAGTTCTTTGGCAGCCTCTGCAAACACTGGTCAACAGGCAGCCCCACCACACTCTCCCAGTAGAATCTGCAATGTTCTTTACAGCCCAGCCCCCTCCAACAATGTTCTTTAGCTCCATCGATCAATCCCTTACCCACTTAGTAATTTTCTCCATTTCTGTCCCCAGACAGATTTTCTCGCACCTCGCAGTATTGTTCTGTTTCTTCTATCATGGGTGATCGATGACCCAATAGGCATTTACATTTACAAAGCAATTGCATTTACATAAGATAACACTTATCTCCAGCTAAAAGAGGCCCAACTATAATACACATATAATAGGGAGGGTACCTATTCATCATCCACATTTACAGTGCCTTCAACAGGATAGACTGTTCTAGGAACTGGTAAGTGAGGGGAGAGAGCCCTGAAAAATGTATCACTAGAAGTAATCAATGACTCTCAACTAATAAATTCCATAGCTTGAGGTAAAAATATACAAAGGAATAATAAAAATATATATTCAGTGCTTAAAGTTCTCCAAATTTAATTTGAGCGTTCATTGATTTCATTTAATATAAGGATTATATAATCAGGAAGTCGGTAGCAATTGAAGATGGCAAGACAAGCCTTTATTCATCAGGGCATTTGGGTAATATCTAGTAATGTCAGGCTATTCTCGTTTAATCGAATTGAAAATACAACATATATTAACTTACAAAAACTTAATCAGTGTGATCAAATTAAAATAGGCCACTGCCACACCACTCTGATTACTTGCAAACACTCCATGCTTCTCAGAGATTTGTGGTGTTAATGATTTAAACTCAGGTTTCTTCTCCAGGGAGTCAGACCTAGTTATTTTTTTTTTTAACTAGACAATTAGAAATCTTCATCCTTTATTTTGAAAAATGTTGCCATGGCATTATTGATGTTAATTCTCACAGAGTGCTGTAAATAGCATGTGCTGGGGATGGTTTTTTTTTTCTCTTGACCATCACTGCCTTCCCTGTGGGAGGATCATTAATCTCAGAGCTATAGCTCTTGCGAGTGGTAATAAAGTTTAGCAATGGTAAAGTGAACGTTTTAAAATAGATTCATGGGGGTGTCCACTTCTCTGCCTTTTGCATATCAGCTCTAGGTTTCACTGGAAGGAATTTGCTTAGAGCCCCGATCGAAAAACACAGACTGAACTGATCTGATGTCCTGAGTAGAGGAATAGAGAATTAGGCCACTTCTATTAAATGTGCTCTTAATAGACCACCATAGACACTATGTGGGGAGACATGAAATACTTTTCCTTTTTAAAAGACAATTTTTCCAAGCCTGCCAGCCTTAAACCGCGGCAACATTAAAGTACCTGGAAAGGAACAGATGTTTCTGGAATCATTATGTCTGTGGATACTGGTGATGAAGGGCTGTCTAGCTATTTGTACTGGAATCAGCAAAGGCACCATTCATTTAATAGCATAGAAGGCATAGACCAAGAGAGGCTAAGAGATTTTCTCAAGATGACAGAGCTAGATAGGGTCAGACCCGGGAACAGAAGTTCAGTCTTTACATTGGCATTTTTTTTTTCTATCCCAGACTGCATCTAGCCTCCTCTTAAGAGCCTCCAAAGCCTCTGGAATCTGCCTTTAACTTCTTCTTCTCCCTCTCTCCCCCTCTCCCTATACTGAATACCCCTTTCTGAGATCTTGCATGACTCAGGAGGGTGCACTGAGTCCTACACTCGACTCAACATAAAACTCCTAGACAGAGTAAGGGCTCTTCACTTAACATAAGTTCAAGAATCGTTCTACTTCAAATAGAAAGACATTTGCTTATCATCCATTCATTTATTTTTTAAGATTTATTTATTTATTATGTATACAGTGCTCTGCCTGCATGTACTCCTGTTCAAAGGTGCACTGCAGACACTCTGTTGTGCTTATTACAAATACACCGCAGACATGGCTTACTTTAGCCCATATGATACATGCTCATTTTGTATTTGAGGAGACTCTGTAGAAGACAAAAAGTACACCTACTCTCCCAGAAAAGGTCATAGCCATAACGTAGCTGAAGAAATGAGTAATCAGAAAGAGTCTAACAGTGCTAAGAAAAACTGGGATTTGTAAGACTTTGCCTTGTTTTATCCAGTGTTTATGGTCCTCCAATCTGTTGTATCTCTGCTTGCACTTTTCTTACAAAGCCAGCTTGTTCTTCTTGTCTACTTATTTGTATAGTCTAGAAAATAAGATAGTCAGAAGGAATCACTGACGTCATGTGTTTCAGACTCCCCACATTACCTCCCTTCCACCTGTCTATATCCAGCCACACCACCATGCAGCGCTTACACAGAATGGGTGCACAGCAAAGATTTGCTGATTGAATTAATAAAAATTGTAGTGGCACAGATAGTAGATGGCGCCTGAGTAAATGATAAATAGATATTATTCAGAGGTTGAGATGTTCTCAGAGTGTACCAGGAGAGACACTACAGAGAAAGGCATATTCATCTTTTCAAAATGTGAATCATAACAGAGATTCTCTTTAATATGGTATGAAATGCTTGAGGATTTTTTTGTAAGTCATCTGATCAAATCCTCAAGACTCTCCAGCAGTGGGCAATAATATAGTATACATTTCAAAAAGCTAGATGGAAGAAATTTTTAAAGTTTTCACCAAATGAAGTGATAAGTGCAAATACCATTATACAATCCATATCTGTATCAAATATGGACTCCATGGCATCTATGTACATTAATGTACAATCTATATAGTTTTGTGTATCAGTTAATTTTGCAAAACAGTCTCTGCTAGACTGGATGGTTGCATTATTACTCTCACTTTACAGAGGAAATGGAGCCTCAAATAAGTAACTTATTTGAAGTGCCAGAGTCAAGATGCAAAGCCATGTCTCTCTAATTGGAAAGACCAGGCTCTTTCCAGTAAACTAGAATTTGACCAGGGGTACTTAAGGATAAAGGTCAAGGGGTGGTGCTGTGAGAATATCTAGTGGGTAAGGAAGATTACAGTATAATCAAGGAAAGATTGGGTGTAAAGATGACACTGGAATGTGGCTAGGACTTCTGTTGAATCAGTAAATGAGCATGTATACAGTGAAACATAGAAAAAAAGAAGTCTTTTAAAAATTCAAAGAAAATTATACATAGAATTGTACAAAATACCTGCAGTGAAGAACTGTTAGAAAAATCATGGGCCTTCTGACTGCATTCAGGTTAGATCTTGACCTTTAAACATCTGCTGGACCATTTTCTGGGAGAAGATGCCTTTAGCAACTGAAGGAGCCCTCTTTCGAAGCCAGTGCTCTTTTCTTCCCCTACAGGTTTCATTATACCCTCACACAGAGGCCAGTGGAAGGAAATGGAGTGGAAATAGTGCATGCTCATTTAGTCCAGAGAGCAGCAGCCAGTTGGGGAGCATTACTCAAAACCAAAGGCATTTTGTTTCTTCTAAGTATTTCAAGTTCAGTTTGTATGCAGCCTGTAATCTTGAGTCTCATCACCTATCCATCAGGTCCCTTCCATCCAGGCAGAACAATTTGACCACACTGGGGGAGGGGCTTTCTCTTTTTGTTTTAAAGAGCATGTGGAAGTGAGGAAGGGAAAGGCATCTCCTGTCTCTGGGCTGCTGGGGGCAAGAACAGTCCAGGCTGTAATCTTCATACCCTTCTTCTTGGTTATTATCTGGTTAGGAGATGGCATGGAAAGATGTTTACTCTGATTATATAATACAGCTCCTCTTTCAACCCTATTTAAATGTCTCATATAGTATGTTGTGAGTGATCAAATAAATATATAGTTCAAGCAACATGAGACACCATCTCTCTTTTTATGGGGGAGGGTAGCAGGGTCTCATATAGCCCAGGCTAGCCTCCAATTTGCTATGTGGTCAAGGCTAACCATGGACTTCTGATCCTCCTGCTTCTACCTACTGAGTGCTAGGATTATGGGTATGCTCTATGGAGGCTAGACAGGCACTATACCAACTGAACTATAACCTCAGCTCAAATAGGATGTTCTTCTCCAATTTATCTCTACCATCAGATATGCTAGGCACAAGTACAATAATTATGTATTCTTCAGATGCATTTGGTATCTTGATTATCCAGTGCAAATGCTACTTCAAGCAGGCATAAACAAATTGTGGCCTGAATTTCATAGCATTTCCCAGGCAAAACATCTCATTTACTCCTCACTGAACTGCTTCTTCATTCATATTTCTTTTTTGTTTAAACTTTGGCAAGCTATCATCCTGAAAACTCAAGGTATATTTAATGATGTTGTAACCAATCACCAATCACGTTGCTTTATCTCTCTGTCTTCTCCATTTCTTGGGATGCTTGCACATCATCCATATAGTAAGGAAAGTGTCCTAGCCAGATGTTGATGGAGTACCAAGAAAGGCAAGTCTTATTCTCAAGTGGAAGATGAGCTAGAACGATTCACTTCAGTTCCTTCAGAGCTTCCTACTCCTTCTAAGGCCACCATTAGCAGGACCAGTCTTCTAAGTATTTTTGAAATTTTGGTCCTAATACACGAAGTGTGTCTACAGTAAGAAAAGATGAGCTTATACTCAGGGGTCAAGCACAGAATATGGTGTGAGTTTTGGCTCTATCACCTATAAACTATATAACTTTGGATTTTTTCATCACAAGAACTAATAGGTCTTACTCGATAGGCTTATTCTAGTGATGAAGCAAGGGAAATATGCAAAGGGAAATATGCAAAGACTGTTGCACAGTGCTTGACTCTGAAAACACTCAACAAATTACAGGGAACCAAGCATTGGCATACTTTCGGGTAAACGAGATTCTTTTCAAATTCTTTTATATGCATGAGGTGGTTAGCTTTAATTGTTACCTTGAGATAACCTAGAATCACCTGGGAAGAAAATCTCAATGAGGGATGGTCTACATTTGGCTGGCCTGTAGACGTGTCTGTGGGAGACTGTCTCACTAAGTTCATTGATGTGGGAAGACAAAGCCTGCATGAGAAACACCATTCCCTGGGGCAAGAAATACTGAACTGTAAGAGTAGAAAAATCCAGCTGTGAGCAGACAAATCAGCATCTGCGCATTCAGTTGTCTCACTTTTCACTGTGTTTTTGATGTGGCCAGCTGCTTGAAGTTTCTGCATTACCTTCCCCCACAGTGAGGGACTACAACCTGGAATTATAAACCAAAAAGAACCCTCTTCTCTATTGGTTGTTTTGTGTCAGGACATTTATCACAGTAACAGAAATGAAAGAAGGACAGTACAAATTCATTTACATAATTCAATCCTTTCATATATTATCTTTTAGTGAGGATTCACACAAGCATTTAAACTGAATCTACAGATTTTTGTTTGTTTGTTTGTTTGTTAGTTTGTTTGTTTTCAAGATAGGGTTTCTTGACTGTCCTGGAGCTCACTTTGTAGACCAGGCTGGCCTCGAACTCACAGAGATCCACCTGCCTCTGCCTCACGAGTGTGGGGATTGAAGGCGTGCATCATCACTGCCTGGCTAATCTACAGATTTTTGCCCTGTCCATTCCTTATGTCCATTCCTCGCTTTTTCCCCTCTTTTTTAAAATACCACACATCCACATTTGTTTTTCCTTTCCTTCCCCTCACCCCTCTCTTTCGAGACAGGATGTTACTATGTAGCACAAGCTTAGCTTTGAACTTGGAATTCCTTTACCTCAGACTCCTAAGGGTAGGGACTGCAGGCATATGCTATCATTTCAATGTGTAATTATTTGTTTAGTGACCACATCCATCCACCAGAATGGGCAAAATGGCAAAGAATACTAGGGAGTTTATTCTCTTCTGAATCTCCAGAATGGTACTCCATACCTTGTATGCACTCAGTAAAAAAAAAAAAAGGAAACCTTATATAGTAGGCACTGCTAGTATCTGATATCATTGAATATAAACTATTTCCCATGGGTTCATGTATTTGAATACTTAGTCTCCAGTAGTGGCAATGTTTTTGGAGAAAGCAGGTCACTGGGAACAAGCCTTAAGATTTTATAGCCCAGTCCCATGCTCTTAGTCCTATTTGTGACCTATATGTGTCCAGCTACCTCATGCTCAGACCATGCATTCCCTATGTTTTGAATTGTAAAATAAATTCTCCCTGCCCCCTATGCTGTTTCTTGTCTGCTGTTTGGTCACAGCAAAAAAGTAATTAATAAAGTGTTCTCATTTTTACAGGTGAAGAAGGAAATACAGAGAGGCATGAAATACTTTTCACAAGGTAGTGCTCCGACCTTTGAAGTAGCAATCTAGTTTCAGTATTTGTCATTTGAACCGTTGTATGTTGTGATGATGGGGAGGAGGTAGAAAGAGGAAATGCAAGTGAGAGAATGAAATTAGAGGATTGTATGTGCTTCTATGGGCTGTAGGAGTTCTTCCTTCCTTCTTCTTTTGTTTGTTTGCCTTGTCCCCCAGAAAGGATCCACTTCCTTATAATAAAGTCTCCAATACAGTGTTCTGAGACTCTAGTAGTGATGTGTGATGTAGCTAAGATTAAACTACTCTTTCCCACAGATAAGATCTCCTAAGGATATTTCCACTGTTCAACCATCTCTCCATTGTCATATGTGTTTATCTTAAATAAAGTTAAATGGGAAAGGATTTACACGTGAAAAAACTCAGATCTTCTGAACACTGTAATAGACTATGGTTAGAAAACCATTGTGGTAATGGAAGAAAGAGTCTTATTGGGAAGGAAAAATCAGTCATTTTTCACAGATAACATAGTGCCCTGTGTAGAACATCCAACAAAATCTACAAAGGAAAGAGCTCTCTGAATTAATGGCCTTAGCAAATTTTTAGCATATAAAATTAATAGACAAAAATCAACTGTACTTCCATATACTTGAAATGAACAATTATACAGTAAAAGAAAAGTATGGAGCAATTGAGGCTGAGGATGTAGCTTTGTAGTAGAGAACTGGGTTAGCACACATCAGACCCTAATTTAAACTCAGGCACTACCAAAAAAAAAAAAAAAAAGGCAATGAATTTCTTAAAGATTTACGTCACAAAAGATAGGAAAGCTGTGGACCCTGAAAATCATAGAACATTAACAGACCTAAGTAAATTGACAGAGTTCATGTAGAGTCAATGTTGTTGAAAGGTCTGTTCTTCCTAAAGTTCCTACACAGATTTAAGGTACTCCATGCCAAAATCCTAGTAGAATTTTCGAAGTGGAGTATAATCATATAGGATGTTCCTAGAAATTATATAGCAACAGAAAGAAACTATAATAGCAAAAACAACTGTGCAAAGGAAGAATGAAGTTGCAGGGCTCACATCAGCTAACTCGCGGACTTATTATAAAGCTACAGCAATCAATACATTATGGTATCAGCATATGCATAAGTATATCATTCAATGGAGTAGAACTGAGAATCTAGAACCGGGACAGCTGAATTTCTACAGGGTGCCAACGTAGTTTGATGAAAAAAAAAAAGATGGTACCCAGACAACCAGTTATCTATATGTGAGGTGGACATGACTAATGCCCCCTATAGGCTCAGGTGTTTGGACAACTGCTTCCCAGCTGGTGGCACTGTCTGGAGAGGTTATGGACCCTCTAGGAAGCGCAGCCTTGCTGCTCATTTCACATCCAGCTCACTCTCCCTTCTTCCTATATAGGGGTGGACATGTGACCTCTCTGCCTCCTGCTGCTGCTCTTGTCACCTATGCCATGCCTCCTCCATCATTAGCGACTCTCCCTCTGGACCCAGAAGCCAAATTATTTCAGAACTCAATCTTGGTCATGGTGTTTTTCACAGCCATAAGAAAATATTTAATACAATATGTAAACTAGGGGGAATATAGAAATATATAGGGAAGATAGAACAAAAAGTAAATTAGTGGATCTACTCAACTTAATGCCATAATTGTCACTCACAAGGGTATTTTTAATTCACTGGTACAGAATTTTGTTTATAGATGTAAGCTAAGTTTAATTTTAGATACAACAGTATACAATTCAAATGTAAGATTATTCTTCACACACATTATATACTCTAATATGAGGTATTGTACCCATATAACTCAATTATAATACAAGGTTTACTTCCAATACTTTGAAAGTGCTATTACAGGCTGTTTAGGATGAGTAAGTTATACAAGTTAATTGTTAATTGGTCAAATCATGGTCATGTCAATGACTAGTCTATTTTTATCACAAGAATATACACATCTTAGCTGTGGCAGATAGATATAATTCTATACATATGTAAGACAAAATAGATAATGTCTTCAAAAACTTCAGAGACATACAGAATACGGCATTTAAAGGCTTTTTAAATTTTATTTTAAAGATTCATTGACAATGAGACAGGTAAACTCCTGACAACACCCAGCCTCCCTCAAAAAGGATGATGAGAATCAAAGATCCTCCTCAAGGAGATGGCTTCAAATATAGCCAACAAGCCACTGGGCAAAATATCCTTGTTCCTACCACAGACATAATTTTGCCTAAAAGAGGGCAAGCTTGGATGTAGGCAGAGTCGATGGCCAAACACTACCAAGACAGGGTAATCAAGTCCTCAATAGTTCCTTCCTCACAAATATGTCTGTTATATATACTGAGCAAGAAGGCTGAAGATGATGCTCCAACATTATAGAGAGTTTAGAGTGACAGTTCAGGTAGAAAACTGTCTCTGTCATCTTCTCATTTGGGAAGCTGCTAACTTGCCCTTCCAATATACTCAGGTAATCACGTTTATTCCTTCTCAAGTCTCTGATGAAGTTGAAAACCAGATAGTTTAGTTTTACAATTAAGCTTAGTTGTTTAGGTGTTAAGATGTTTTTAGGTCTAGATAGATGTTTTAAGTTGATAATGATGAGATATGATAGATGTTGATTTACATTCAGAATTTTAGATGCACCAAGATAGGAAAGATATTTTCTTCAAGGCTGCCAAATACAAATAGCACAAACACTAAGAATGTAACATTTATATAATTCCTGACTGTCTCATGGTTCTTTTTGTTGTAGGTAGTTTATTGTATATATGTGTAATAATATAAATGTATATGTAAAAATAAAAAAAATTAATAAAAAAGAACAATATGTAAACCAAAACGTTCCCCATTGCCATACAAAAATTTAATTTCAACTGAATAGTTAGTTTAAACATAAAGGATAAAACTACAAAATTTTGAGACGAAATACAGGGATGAACATTTCTAACTTTGAGTCAGGGAAGGATTTCTTTTTAGATATGAAATCAGAGCATTCAGAAAAGATGAATATTGATGAATTGGCTTTCAGCTTTAAAAACTTCTGCTTGGTGTTAAAATCATCCAACATTTCAGATTGTTAGTCAACACTGGGTTCATAATACTGATCTAGATGGCATGCCACTTTCACTCTTTGTTTGCATACTATCTCAGTACTGCAAGCCATAGTAGGCTGCACCCCACTGGCCAGTTGTCTGAAAACTATTTGTTCCAGAAGCATTCACTAATACCGCTCCTGTAACATCTGTAACTCCCTTAGCTTGAAAAGACCTGAGGGACCCTTATTCCAGAGAGCAGCAGCACATTGACTCCTTGAATTTAGAAGGCAAGTGCTTGTGTTGGGTGGCAGACACACAAAAAAGTAGATGCTGCTTTCCAAGGGTCAATCAGCAGAACACAGTATCCCCAAGAGGCACAATCAGGACCAGTACTGGCAGGCACTCATTGGGAGGGGCACTTACATTTAGTGCATATACTATACCTCATGGAGTGGTGTGGGAACTTGATAGCAAATGTTCTTTCTGGCTGTGTTACTCATTAGTTCTCTTATCCAAACTGTACTGTACATATGGTAGTGGTGAGGTTACTGTTGCCCCATTTCAAGAGCTTGGCAAGGTAGATAAACAAATGAGCTGAGCCAACCAGAGCTCATCAAAAATTCTACTGGCCATAATCCTGTTGGCCAGGTCACATTGTCCCCAGCTGCAGTACATTGGCAGAAGAAACAGACATAATCACTAGTTGACATTTAGTGAACACTTGCCATGTGCCAAGCACTATGAAAGCTCCACTCAGATTAGGAGATTTAATCCTTGCAGCATCCCAGCGAGGTACATATAAAGTTATGAAGCAGGAGAGCCAGGATTCCAATCCAGGTCTATCTGACTCCAGAGATGATATTTTTTCATGAATACACAAGGCTGCCTGATTAATATATTGAAAGAGCTATTTGAACAGGCATGTGCTGCAGCTGCTTAGCCTCAGGTTAAATATCAAAGCATCAAAGTATGGTAAGCCCATGCTATTTATCCCTGGCTACTGTAAATCTTTTTAAAAATGGCTTATTTGGGTTTCCTGCCTTATTACTAAGTGTGTTTTCTAGGATAAATCTGAATTTTTGTTTTAACCAAAAGTCTCACAGTATCCTGGCTGCAGAAGAGGTCAAGCTACAAAGGAACTTGTGCTGTACATGTCGACTTAGGAGCTGCTTTTCCCTTTCCAATACAGAAGTAATGAGGAGGGAGGGAGAAATTGAACAATCAGTTTAATATTTTGGTTTTGTGGTATTGGTCTAACAGCCAAGCAAAGGGCACTACTGATACCATTGACACCTAAAAGTACCAAATCATATGAAACGTTGAATAGCTGAATAGTTGATAATGCTAATATACCACAATTTTGAAGTGAAAGATAGACACACATAGACAAAGCTCTGAGTTTAGAACCATTCACAGCTTACTTGCTCAGAACAAGCACATGTGCCTCAATGAAAAGAAAAGTCAATCATGCTATATAACACATACTGCTCTCTACCATAAACATGTACACAACTAGACCAAAGATAAAAGCCCCACATGAGTGAGTCCCTGCAGAGCAAGCAAGCCATCACTTCTTCCTAAAGCAAGAAAGCATTTCTATTTGGCTCCAGCCAACCAAACACATGCTCCACCCTGCTCCCATCCAGATGCTGCTGAGTAAATACAGAACTCTGTGACAAAACTTTCAGCAAGTCCAGGTTGTAGTCCATCATCCTGTGGCATCTGCTATTAGGGTCAGTCCCAGGCAGATTTGTGACAGGAGCAAAATTGGACTTCGTCACCATATCATGTAACTGTTCTTCCCTTCCTCTAGTATAATGCATCCAAGCAAATACTTTACTTAATAAAACATTTATGGTATCACTTACCAGGTACCATGGTTGGTTAATCTGCCCTAGCTTTGAATATTCATGGCCTTCAAGAGTATTTGAGCCAAGTACGGTGGTGGGCGCCTTTAGCCCCAGCACTAAGGAGGCAGAGGAAGGCAAATCTCTATGAGATCAAGGACAGCCTGGTCTACATAGCAAGCTCCAGACCACCCTGGGCTACAAGAGCTTATATCAAGAAAAAAAAGAGCATTTAAAATGAGAGTTGGAAGCTGGGCATGGTAGCACACACCTTTAATCCCAGCACTCAGAAAGGGAAGCAGAGGCAGGCAGATCGCTGTGAGTTTGAGGCCAGCCTGGTCTACAAAGTGAGTCCAGGACAGCCAGGGTTGTTACACAGAGAGACTCTATCTCAAAAAACAAAACAAAACAGAACAAAACATAAAATGGGAGTTGGTCCATACCTTTCCATAGTCTTAGCTTATGTGAAAATACCTCAAGCTGAGATTAAATTACTTCTGTATCATCTCAGCTGCACGCAATCTAACTCAAGTGGATACTCCTAGATGATATACACTACATTGGGTGTACTGGGTGTACACACACACACACACACACACACACACACACACACACACACACACACACACACAAAATCAGTCACTCTTACTGTTGTACTTCAGGAAATACAGTCTAGAAAGACAAAGAAGGCATAGTGGCTGGCAGCCTCGGTTAGTCAGGAGTGGCAGGAGCATATAGATTATTTCATTCTAATATCTGCTAGTTCAGGAAGCAAAGAATATGGGTTAAAAACAGAGATGGTTGATGCTTCTGGCCCTACTCCTGCATCAGGCACAACGTGTAATAAGTTCCACAACCTCTCAGGACAGTGCCAGTAGCTAGGGCCCAAATGTTCAAACACAGCAGCACGGGGGAGGGCCCGCGTTTCACATCCAATGCAGAACAATGTATTAAGTACATTTTTTGAGATGGGGTTCTGTTATGTAGCCCAGGCTGACTTCAAACTCCCAATCTGTCTCTGTCAGCTTGCTAAGAATGTGCACACACATGTGTGAGCATGTGAGTGTGGAGGCCAAAGGTCTGTTACTGGCCTGGATCTTATCAGGAAGGTTAAGCCGGCTAGCCAGTGAGCCACAGGATGTTCATGTCAGCAAACACTGTGCTGGGATCACACAGGCATACCACTGTGCTCAGCTTTCTTCTATGGTATGCTGTCATGTTTATATGGTGAGCACTTACTGATTGAGCTAGCTCATTAGCATTTAAATATATTTTAGCATGGTATTTTTTCAATTTATGCTGGGTTTGTCAGGACATAACCCCATTATCAGTTGAGGAGCATCTATGTCTCTACATAGAAATGCCCAGTATCATTGGTTGTTTGAGTTGAGAGAAGACATCTGTGATGATCTGTACATCCTAATTACTGTATCACTGACAAAGCAATACATTAAAAGCTTCAGATGGTGCAACAATAATGTTGAGAAAGGGGAAAGGGCAGCTCTCCAAACACAGAGAGAAATGAACTGGAGAAGTGCGAGCTTTTCCCTTTCATTACCCCTACTGCTATATTTTTTTTTATAAAGTGGAATACTTCTGTTTTTTTTTCCAAACTCTCCTTTTTCTCTGCACTCCTAACCCGTGTGCATCAGTAAATATGGAGAGTAAAGCATATTGTTTGGTATCAGAGGCCAAGAGAGGCCAGGAGCAGAAGTGATGTTCTCTGGGAGAATGACATTGTTCATGGTTGGGCACGGGGTACAGGGGAGAGCATTAGAAGACCAGGGTTCTAGGCTGCCATCTGCTACTAAGTAGATATGTGGTTCAGGAGAAGGGGTTGTCTTTTCTTTAATGGTGATGTCCTTATCTGCAATCTGTACAGCAAAAGAACTGGTCTCAAATAAAGAATGAAAATAGTCTAATACAAAATATGCACTTTGAAAACATGGTGGCAGATGCCATTAATCCAAAGGAATAAAGAACTTGTGAGGTCAAGACCAGGCTGAGCAACAGAATATGACTAGCATCTCAAGAAATCAAAACAAATATGCAAAATTGAACACGTTGAGAGCTTCTGGTGGCGGTTTTGAATATTCAGCCTTGATAGTGTCAGTGCCTCCTTCAGATGATCCAGTGGGAGGTAAAGTGACTGTGGACTGCTGTATTGGCCAGAGTAATGTGTTTACATTCCAAAAAGGAACCCTATGTGAGGCTCAGCGCCGTGGCCTGGCCTGGTCGGTCATGGGTCATCAGCACTTATAAAACTTACACTGTTTTACATTACACCATTTGGTTTAAAAGCTATGGCTCTGTTCTGATTGCTGTCTCTGTCTTGTCAATCTGACTCACTGTCAACACTGAAGAAATTGCTTGCTCCTCGCTGAAAGTCATTGCCAGGGTGGTCTGGCTCTGCTGCTCAAACATATCCCACTCCATCTGTTCCTCCCTGAAACAGAAGGTTGGCTGCCCAGCTTCAGATCCAGGCAATGCAACAGAGCAAGCAGAATTGACACAACTTCCAAGCTGGAGGTTTCCTGAGCTCCTCTCTGACGATGCTTCATTGGATCTCAGTAGGCTCTAAGTGGATGAGAAGTCAGGAGTCATTGCTCATGCTTTGCCCTACTCCACAACTCCAGCTTCTCTGACCCACCTATCCATCATGCATCTTCTCTGTGGAGAAAGGGAGGGCCAGCAAGTGGATGAGTAGCATACGCGTGCATGTGCAGATGAACATGTTCATGCAGACACGTGATGGCAAGAGGAGAGTGTGATGTGTCTTTATTGCTCCCTGTCTTTTTCCCTTGAGACAGAACCCGAAGCTTACCTTTTCAGTTTCACCTAGCTTGGCTGGCTAACAAGCTCAAGCTCCTGGCCCACTTGTTTCAGCCCCCTAACATTGAAGTTATAGGCAAATGCAGACCATACTCTGTGCTGGTAAGGGGAATTTAAACTCAAGTCCTTACATTTGCAGAGAAAGTGTTCTACCCACTGAGTCACTGCCCCAGTCCTACAACTTGCATTTTCTCTGTTCTTGACTTAGCCGTGTTATTTGAAAGGGGAATATTGATAACATTAAAGAGGTCAGAAGTTATTTCACCAGTATCCCCACATAACTTGGCTTCTGTGCCCCAATAACTGCATTGGTCAAAGGTAACTCCAGTCACATCCTGTGATTATTTCATTGTATCATTTAAATAGCACATCCCATCCACAGATTCATTTGCAAAGGCTGTAAGCGCCTTGGTCTTTACTGGACACTTTATTTTTATTCATGTGGCCCCAGGATATAGCACACAGTGGTACAAAGTAGGTTCTTTCTCTCTCTCTCTCTCTCTCTCTCTCTCTCTCTCTCTCTCTCTCTCTCTCTCTCTCTCACACACACACACACACACACACACACACAAATAACTTCTAGGACTTGAGTAAAAAATGGTCTTCGCAAAAACTGTTCATTTGTAGATCTAAAATGGAAATATTATCACCTATGTCTCCATTTCTTCATTTATAGAACAGCAGTAATAATAATAGTGTCCACTTTGTGAGCTTTGTGTGGGTGAAGATTAATGATGAAAAATGTACCACATGAAACAGACAGGCTGGCCCATAAGTGTACCAGTGACACATGCAGAGTATTAATATTTGCTATAAGGCAAACTTGACACAGCTTGACTTTTGCATTTTATGTTTCTTCAGAGACTAGAAAAGCTAACTTCTTTTCAGAGATACACTTTCTTGTAGCTTATATCTGGCCTCAAAATTAGCCAGAGAAACTAAAAACTACTCTGTAGCTATGTATCTTACGGTCATTAGATGAAATAATGCCAGAAAGCCCAGCAGAATGGTGCCTTCCATGCTGGCTGTTGCTACCAACACACACCCTGCAACCGAGGAAGTGCAAGGACAACACAGCAGGAAGTATATAGAACACCTTTCTCTGAACTACAGAGCAAAATGCCTAAACTTTGATAGACAGTATTCTACAAGGTGTGAAGAAGGCCCCGAAGTGTCTTATCACAACCATGGAATGCCAGCACTGCTCCTGAGGACAAAGATAGCCTCCGGCAGAGAAAATATGCAGTGACAGAACAAGAAAAAAAAATTCCACCTCTCAAAAAAGAAAAAAAAAAGGCGGAGGGCGGGAGGAGATAAGTGAAAGACTATTATACAAAGGAACGTGGTTCACACAACCATCAAGAAGGAACCTGAAAATGTTCTAATTTAAAGAGAAGTTAAGAGGGAGTGGTTTCATCTGTAAGACGTGTGTATGGCAAGTTAAAAGACATTTGTTTCAGAATGCAAAAGCTTAGGAAGGATCCAAACATAGTCACTGTGACAGAAGATCATAGCCATGTACTTGAGCATGCATTTCTTCGGGCCTCCTACTATGAATAGCCTGGGTATAGTATTCAGCAGGCATCCTCTACATCAGCTTCACACACATTGTACCAGCTACTCCTTAGGTGATACAAAGAGAGTCCTCAGTTAAGAGGTAAAAGAGTGGGAGCCTTCAAAGTCCAAGGAAACCAACAATGTTCCTTTGGATTTGCATCAGTAAATCACAAATATCCATGATTATACACGAGGGTCTAATGAATAGAAATTGCACTATGGATTCATCAGGGTGGCAGGTATGAATAAAGGAATCCAGACAGAGTCTATCATTTTTGCACGTCTGGAGTTAAAGCAACTCTCCAGTGCAACATTGTGAACTGAGAGTGTACAGTAACAGTGGAGTGGGACTAATTTCAAAGCCTTCAACTGTTTGGAAATGTGTACATCAATTCCATGCCTCTATAATTTATACAGCATTTTGACTGAGATGCTTGGCAATAAATAACTGAAATGAATTCTAACTGTTCAGAGAGTCCATCTCATATCTTTGCCACCACCTTTTATATTTTCGTGGATGGGCTACCTTTACATGTAAACCTGAAATGGTATTCAGGAGGTGAAAAAGAAAAGGACTGCAGAGCCAGTTGACGTTTCACCTTGGGAACTGAATAGCAGAGTATTCAAAGCACAGTATTTAGTATCTGGTATTGAATACATTAAGTATATGACCATTACAAATCCACCTTCCATTTCAAAGCTTTGTGCTTGTTGTGACATATCTGATAATGCAATTAAAGCTTCTGCTGTGATGCCGGTATCTTTCATCTTCTAGATGCAGGCAAACATAAAGCCTCAGACCATTGGGAAGGAGAGCCCATAAGAAAAGCTCAATTGTTCACAAAACAGGTGCAGCTACTTGGCAAGGGAACTGCCTAACTGAAGGCATCATATCTCCCAGGGGACAAACCACTTCAAAATGCCATGTTCTGCAGAGAGATTAACCAAAGCTGTCCTCTGGAACCATCTTAAAGATATGAATATCCAACCAATACAAGTTCTGACTATACAAAAAAGACAGAGGAAATTGTGCATGCTAGTTATTGTGAAAAGAATAAATGTATCATGTAATCAGTGATACACTTAAAATGTCAATGTATTTGAACCAGGAAATTTATGAAATGGCTTTCCAGATTCTTCTAAATCAACTCCAAATCTCAAAACACAGATCTCCATGCATAGGGCAAACTATGCATGCTGCTTATTCAGTCTTTGAACATCTTAGAACAAAGCTTGCATGGTTTTTCTAGACATACGTCATTATCCTTCATATTTGCAAAATTATCTTCTGGTGTTTCTTCCCCCTCCTTCTTCCTTATACCAGTGTCACCTACATAGATATTGTCCTACTTATTCTTACTGTCAGGAGCACACAAAATATTCCACACACCTTCGTTGAATGGCTATGAATAAATGACAAAATGAGGACACACGGTTTTGTGGTAACTATGTGAGATGCACAACAGCACTTTGCACTTACTTCCCACTCTTAGATGTGCTCCGGGTCTTTGTAGATGATGGAGAGTTGAAGTTTGAAGAACCCCATCTATCCTTACTATACCCACCGAACAAAAATATATAGAAACAACATAGAGACAAAAAGCAATTAGTCATTTCATTTAACGATTTTCAAGACCTCTCTCTCCATCCCTCCTCCCAGCATGTTTTTATCCAGCGATGTCCTTCAATGTCAAAGACAGTGGGAAACATTAGTCAAGGCCAAATAAACCTGTCCTTAGAGATTCAAAATTTAGCCTGTTAGGTTCCATTAATGGTAGCACCATAGTCCAAGCCCAAAGGAGATATCTAGTGAAAAAAAAGGTATAAAATACTTAGTCCAAAGAGAGTATTTTCTCCTCAACAAAACAAAAGATCCTTTCATTCCCAGGCACTGGGGTGTCTGCACCTCAATTTCAGTTATGAAGGTGCTGTCTTTCAGTGGGGGATATGGGTGCCAGGTAACTCCCAAATTTCTTTGGGAGATACTATCATCAGGTGAATTAATATTTTTCACTCATAATGCTGCATGGGAAGGCCACGAATTCAGATATTCATTCAGGAGAAGCACCACTTGCTTCGTGAGTAATTGAATTTAAATTTCCACCTTCAATAACTCCACAGCTTATGTCAAACCTTGGAAACAATTACTAAATAAATCACAAGGAAGGTCTGCTTAATCTCATCGGGTTAATAAATGAAGGCAAATTAATCACCTCCAGGTAAACAAAGAGGCATAATTGATTGCAGTCTTTTTGATTACTTTATTCTATTTCCTTTATCAAACTATTTTACCATTATCTTCAATTCAGCTGCTATGCCTTGAAATTAATACTTTACTTCATCTTCAGACTTCCATGGAATCCAATTCAAAGCTTTTCTCTCCACTTGATGTGTGGAATTCTTTACTCCAATTTCATCATATATTTTTATTACTAAAATCTCCCTCAGCGTAACCTCTTAGAAACTGCGAAGGTAAAACATGCCTATCTTGATGGTCAAGGTATATAACAGGACCTTCTTTTTTATTTTTACATTTCTTTACTTATTTTATTGTGTGTGTACACTCAAGTGTGTATGCACATGTGCCACAGCATGTATACATAGATCATAGGACAATTTGTATAAGTTAGTTCTTTCTTTCTACTATATGGGACCCAGGGGACAGACTCATGTCATTAGGCATGGCAGCAATTGCTCTGAGCCATCTCAGCAGCACAGGACCTTCCTTTGTAATTTAAAATCTATTATTTTTATTATTATTATTATTATCATTATTATTATTATTAGCATGTTGTGTGTGTGTGTGTGTGTGTGTGTGTGTGTGTGTGTGTGTGTGTGTGCGCTGTTGTATGTCATGGTGTGCATGTGGAAGTCAGAAAACAACTTTCGGTCATTTTTCCTTCAGCCAAAGATTCCAGGATCAAACTGTGGTTGTTGGGCTTACTCAGCAAGTGTTTTTAACCTGCTAAGCCACCTCACTTAAAGGCCCAACCCCTCCTACTGGTAGAGAAGCAGAGTGTCTAAGAGAAGAATGTCAAAGAACTTTCTAGATTATTATGAATTTGTTAAGTCATTTGAAAGTAAGTATCTCTGTGTAGCAGCATCTATGTGAATGCTGGGAGGGTGTCATAAATGACATTCACTGGCTTCAAATGGGCACCATGAAATAATGAGGGGCTCTTGGTGATTGCGAAGGTAATAAAGATATATAGGCACAAACACTAATCTGGAGGAGTCGATATTAGCAAAAGCTCCAACTGTTTGGATTGAGTGTCCACAAGGGCCCCAAATCAGCCCTTTAAGGTGAGAGCCATGCAGGTGGGCTCCGATCTGCTGTTTGTTGTGAAGCTTTGTAGTTAAGGGCTGAGATTCTAACCAGTCAAGTGTTGGAGACACCACTTAAGTGTGCTGCTCAGCGACTCGCCAGCTGGGGCTATGTTCTAATGGGGACTGAGGAGCACGCAGGGTGCTATCCATACTCATACACTATAATGGATACCTGTCACTCTCCCTGTCCAGAACCAAAGTCAGAAATTGACTGCCACAATCCAAATCTGGACAAAAAGATTCTGGGCCAGATAGATAAATTAAAGGGATGTATGAAAATGATCTAAGGTCCCTATTACTTTGTATCATAATGAACATCAGGAGGAAGGAAAGAGGGAAGGAGGGAGGGAGGGAAGGAGAGAAAGAGAATGAAAGGAAAAAAGGAAGGAAGGAAAGAAAGAAAGAAAGAAAGAAAGAAAGAAAGAAAGAAAGAAGTTAGTTTTTCTTCAGAAGCATCAAAATGATTGCTTTCAAAAACTGGGTGCAGTCTGCTGCATAAGATGCAGAAGCTTCCTATTAGAGAATCCAAGTAGAGGCTGGAGCTATATAGCTCAGTTGATGGAATACTTGTCTAGCATATATGAATCCCTTGGTTGGATCCCCAGTACCATAGCAGGAACCCTATGTGCAGGTGTATGCCTGTAATTCCAGCACTAGGGAGACAGAAGAGGGAGGATCAAAAGTCCAGGGCCATCCTCAGCTGCAAATCAAGCGTGAGGCCAGGATGGGTTACAAGGGGCCCTGACCTGAAGGGAAAATACAGACAAGTAGGTCTCAGGCACCTCCCTTCTACATTCCTGGGCACTGGGCTTCTTCCAAACCTTCACTCACACAGTAGGCAGCGGGAAATTTGCCTGGAAGCACTCCCAAACCAGAGAGCTTTTAAATCATCCTGGGCACACTACAAGCTCAGATTGTGTGCTCATCTAAGTTTAGGCATCTGTGTACTTTTGAATAAAACAATACCCATTCTCACTACTAAAGTCCCACCTCTTGGCTGTGAGAAAGGAGGTCTTTTTAATTTTACATTACAATTCCTCCGCAAGGGAGAGTGAGGCAGGACATAGGTGAAGATGGTAGCCTGCAATGGCAGCCTGTGTGTTATCTGCTTCTCTGGAGGTGGGTTATCCTGGAAACGATGCCCCCAGACTTACTGCAGAATCCCAGAAGTGCAAAATGGAGGGGAATGGAAACAAAAAAAAATTTCAGGAATACATCACACTGGGAAGGTATCACACCGTGGTTAGAGGTGAAAGTACTCAAATGTCTCCAAATGTGTGTTCTGGGCAAATAGCTGATGAGGTCCCAGCGGGAAACATATCAGAAAAGGGGGAGTGGACAAGAGGAACTTCTGGCAGGCTTAGATCCTAGAAGGGCAATTTTGTAGCTTATATTACAGATAGTTGTAAAAAAAAAAAAGGTGTGTGGGGAGGTCTGCCAAATATTGGCAAAAGGAAGCCATCCTTCTCCTCTCTGAGATCTAGGCTGGGTAAATAAACTTGGGCAAGTTGTTGTAAATCTCAAACCTTGAGACATGAGGAATGAAAGTAGCAATTCTGAGGGCTTGGAATTTCCCCCAAAGTGTCTCATAAGAGATAACAAGAAAATGCCGCTGCAGCAGACTACTGGGAGCTTCAGAGATCTGGAAAGACACAGGTCAAAGGCCCAAAGATTAAGATGCTGCCAAGAAACATCCAGCACATCCCCCAGGGACTTACAGGAATGTCTGCTTGCTTCCCAGCTATATGGATGATGATTTGTGGCGTATGAGAATGGGGAGGGGACAGCGTGGCGTTTGACCTAGTTCCTGACCTATGCATCGAAAACAGGCAGGCTCAGTTGTCACTCTTTTGATCCATCCGTTTCTACACCACTTGTCAGGCCTCTTCACTTTCATCTCTTTAAACTGTAATCTTGAGAGCTGTGGTTGAGATCCCGGAAGGTCGGGGTCCAGCCTTCTTGAGCCGCACCTGACTCTCATAGCCCTCTTCTGAGATAAGATTCTGGCTGTCCTCAGGGCCCCATCAAAGGCTTGTGAAACTGATTCCAGGTGAGTTTCCGATAAGAAAAGTTAATGCATGCCAGCCCTCCTCCAACTGCCTGGTGGGATGTCCTCACTAACTATTAATAGCAAGAAGGTCTTTTTCCTAAAGGCTTCATACAAGCACTAAAGGCTGGAAGGGTGCAAAAGAAAATCCTGCAGTGTTGTGCACATTTAATATAAGTAAAAAATAAAACCATGATGGATCTAAATCTGCACATTCTCAAAGGGTTCCTGGTGGAGCAATTTGATATCCAATGTCAGAAACCAAAATGGCAACCAGACCCATTTCTACTGTTTTGTTTGTTTGTTCTGTCTTCCCAGAAAAGTAATTGTGAACAAAGAACTCGGTGACTAAAAAGACACTTCATTCATTTCTTTTATTGCCATTTAGGATTGATGCTAGACCTCCCCATATGTGCAAGTATGACTCTCTAGTAATCTAAACCTCCCCAGGGATTTAACCCATTTTCTTGGTGGACAGCATGCAGAAATCTGTATTGCTCACAGGCTATCACAAGCTCTTTTTGAAAACAATAAATCTCAGGTCTAAGAAAAACTGCTTCTGCAGTTACTGAAATTGTAAAAATTAATTTCCAGTGTCCTGCAAACCTGAAATTGTATTTCAGGAGCCAGGCATGGCTTATTATAGGCTACTGTCACTGTATTATATTTTTGACACTGGGCATATGCTTCCATATTGCTTCTATTTCATTGCTCTAACTTTTAAGTCAGTCAGTGCTTGTTATGGCTTAAGCAGCATTTGTCTTTGGGGAAAGCCATGCTGAGGGGCGGTCTCCAAATTAATGATATTGGTGGGTGTGAGGCATTTAACAGAAACATTTGGGTCATGGGGCCAGAGGCTTCATGTACTACAAGAGCACGTTGCTGTCAAGGGAGTCAGCCAAGCACTCTGCACAATACTTCAGCACAGGCCTGCACGCGACTCTCCCATGGCCTTCCATCACCTGCCACGCTCTGGTACAGCATGAGGACTTCAGATATGACTGAATGACTGCTCATAATTACCTCTCTGAGAAAACTCCAGCACAAGTAGATCTTGTTGTCATTTTGGTTTCAGACAAAGGATATCAAATTGTTCCATCTTGATCTTTGGGGCCTTAAGAACCCGGCTTCCCCCAGAACTAATCCACGCTCATGGATTTGGTTAGCACAAGAGAAAACAGGCAAAGCAAGCACATAAAAAATTCTTGAACAAATGAAGAATGCACTGCATTTGGGCTCCGAGGAAAGGACTATCATCGATAACCAAAATGTCTAATGTGTTAGGGGAAAAAGTGGTTACAAACACATCACATGTTTTTCCATGCCTGAAGAATGGTCCAGGAGAGTGGGAATCTAGTTACTGATGGTTACATGCTCTATACATAATCATTATGTACATTGCAAAGACAGGTGAGTTTTGAAAAAAAAAAAAACTCAAGCAAACATGCTTGGATGGTAGGACAGTACTTTTTAATAAAAGTCATATATCTGTTGCACCAATATATATCTTTTAATGATTTCCAATGCATGTTCTTGTAAGTGATAATAGAGATGTAGCTCAAGCTACTATGGAGGGCTTGTTCCATGTCTCTCTGGGGGAAAGTGGTAGCTATTCTGTGCTCTTAGCAACAATTCTAGGATCTAGAAAGCTCCTAAGATTGGGAAATGCACTTAAAACACAGCCACTATCAATGATACAAACTCCCCCAGTGTGTTTTCCAAACAGATGTTTGAGTCCCCTCAACAACCCATCTGCCAAATGAACTCCTTGGAGTTTCAATCCCAGCTGCCTCCTGGTGAGGGCCTGCCTTTCTCTTCTCTGAGACGCCTATGCTTTTGAAGTAGTCTGCCCTTGTCCTCTTACTGAGTAAGAAAGCTCTTCAAATATTGATCCCTTTAATTAAAGCTGATGAAGTGTCTGGATTTCATTTTCCTGCCTTGTTTATGTCCTGCTCCCCAACTTTTTTCATTTTCATTCCTTTTACCTGAAGTGTCTGAATTAGAGCCCACAGTCCTTTTAGTCTCTTACACTCATGATCATCAAGGAGAGAAAGTTCAGTTCGCTAAGATGCACTTTTGTTTTGCTTCTCTCCCTGATTTCCCTTGGCTTAACCATGGCTAGCAACTGAAGCTCTTCAGAGAAGACAAAGGTTCATCTTTATTGCCCAGTATAAGTATAGTCTCTCACAAAAACAAAAACAAAAACGAACAAAAAACCCCAAAACAAAACCCTAAGCTCAAAGCACTAGCTCAGGAATCTGGAATTCTAATCCTGACTGTCAGTGAGGCATCCAACTACATGATTTTATTAATAAATTAATTCATTCACTTTACATCCTGATAGTAGCCCTTCCCTCCTCTCCTCCCAGTCTCAACCTTCGTCCCTCTCCTCCACCCCCCTATTTTTTGGAAAGGGGGAGCCTCCTACCAACCCTCCCCAGCTGCTCATGTCACATCAGGACTGTGCATGTCTTCTTCCACAGTGGCCAGGCAAGGCAGCCCTGCCAGGGGGAAGGGATCAAAAAAGCAGGCAACAAAGTCCAGATCAGAGGCAGCCCCCACTCCCCTTACTAGATGGACCCACATGGAGCCTGAGATTCCCATTGGGTATAACTGTGTAGAGGGCCTAGGTCTAGTCCATGCTTGGTTCTCAGTTGGTGCTTCAGACTCAGCAAGCCCCTCTGGGTCTCGATTAGTTGGCTCTGTTGGTCTTCCTGTAAAGCTCCTGTCACCTCCAGGTCTTTTGCTCCTTTCCCTTACTTTTCCATAAGGCTCCCCAGCATTGCTCAATGTTTGGCTGTGAGTCCCAGCATCTGTATTGATCTGCTGCTGGGTTGGATGGAGCCTTTCAAAGGACAACTCTGATAGACCCTTGTCTGCAAGCATAGGAGAGTATCATAAAAGTGGCAGGGGTTGGCTCTCTCTCATGGAGTGCACCTTGGGTTGGGCCAGGCATTGGTTGGACATTCCCTCACTCTCAGCTCTATCTTTATCTCTGCACATCTTATAGGCAGGGTAATTTTTGGGTCAAAGTTTCTGTGGGTGGGTTGGTGTTCCCCTCCCTCCACTAGGAGTCCTGTCTAGCTAGAGGATGTCCTCTTTGGTCTCCATGGCCTCTGCCACTATGAGTCTCAGCTAGAGCCACCCCCATATCCTCCTCTATTGCTGGTGGAAGTGCAAACTTGTACAACCACTTTGTAAATCAATATGGCTCTTTCTCAAAAAAATGCACTAGTTCTACCTCAAGACCCTATAGGCTCAATTTTCTTAACAATTATATTTTATTACAAACTTAATCGAGAGTACCTCACTTATAACCCAATTAACCTAAACAGTAGGAAAAGATTAAAGAATACAGTAATGAAACCATAAGAATATCAGTTCCTAGGAATGATTCTCCTGATGTAGTCAGCAGGATTCTTCTGCTGGAACCTGGAGCAACCAGAACCCGGAACCTCAGCAGGAGCCTGGAGCCCTGAAGCCTTCGCTCAAGCAGTTCTCTCTAGGAGCGTCTCGAAGTGGAGTGATGAACAGCTAAAATTATCCCAAGTCTCCAAAGGCCTACCTCCTGTTTTTAGCTCACGTTTATACCTCCTCTCAGAATTTGTTCAAGTATGTTTTTCAGCTGGCTAACAACCAATCTCCCCCACATGATGGTTCAAATTCTAAAGGAATAAACATCACCTGCTCTCTCACAACTCCTTTTCTCATCCCCCACTTGTGATCTAAACAAAAACAGGTTTATTTCTCCTTCAAGACTCAGCTACATTACTCCTGGGATTATACCCAAAAGATGCTCTACTATACAACAAGGACCTTTGCTCAAGTATGTTCATAGTAGCTTTATTCATAACATCTAGAATCTGGAAACAACCTGGATATCCCTCAGTTGAAGAATGGATAAAGGAACCGTGGTATGTTTACACAATGGAATACTATTCAGCTATTGAAGACAAGGAAATCTTGAAATTTGCAGGCAAATGGATGGAACTAGAAATGATCATCCTGAGTGAGATAACCCATACCCAAAAAGACACACATGGTAGGTACTTACTTATAAGTGGATTTTAGCCATAAACATATTACACTGCACAGACCTAAAGAAGGTAAGTAACATAGAGGACCCAAGGGAGGATACCGAAATATCACTCAGAAGGGGAAATAGAATAAACATAGATAGTGGTTGAAGAGACGGAACAAGGTAGGAGAGGAAGCACAGAGCGAAATGAAAGTGGAGATCAGACCTGGGGAGAGGAGAGGCAGAAGGACAGAGAGCCTGCAGAGAGAACTGCAACCCTAAGTGGGGGCATCTCTGTGACAAGCTGGAGACCTAAGACAGAGTAGGCTTCTGGGGCAACTAACTTCTTGCAGTCTTAGGATTGTCATGTATAAGGCAGGATATTAAAGCAGTCAGGAAAACCATTCACAGATGCTCACAGCTGCTCTGTAGTTGCACAGCTTCCACAAAAGCCAGCCTAGCCACGTATATCATCTTGCCCTCTCCCTTTCCATTAACTCCGTATTTGAACAGTTCACCATAGGGCACCCAGGGCTGCATCAATGAGCTTATTGACTATTGTTGCTGGTTTGCCCTCCTTACCTATTGGCACATGCTGGGTTTTGTTTTGTTGGTGGTTTTATTTATTCACTTATTTATTGGCGAAGGCAGTGGTAATCACATCCCTTCATGTCTCACTGGGATCAGGGGAATATATAAGCCAGATTTTAATTTATATTATGGTCTCATTTAATTATTTAAAATACCAATCATTTATGGAGTTTTGAAAGAGTAGGTACCTTGCTTTCAGAGTACCCAAGGCCAGTGAGATTTACTTAACAGTTATATGTGCTATTGTGCTATTACTGTATTCACATCAAGTTCTCATGTTCCTCCATCACATGGGAAGTTAAACAAAAATCATAGTTCTGGGATTAGATAGCTTTGGGTAATTGAGACCTGAAATGTGAAAGGTGCTTGGACTGGCATGGTCATTAGAGAGGCGGAGAGAAAGAAACCGTGCCCAGAATAGAAAAAGATAACACAACGGAACGTGGAGACTGACTACATTGGAGGAATGAGGACAAACGCCAAGTAACAGCTGCAGAGAACGTTCAGAAGCTCCATTACTGGCAAACAAAGTTGCTCTACCAGTTAAAGGGATTGATTGGGAGGAAGTATAGGTTATAGAAGATGATGAAGGATTTGGCTTGGCACATATTTAGCTGGCTTATGGAAGGACAGTTTCTGGAAGGCATTTAGAGGGATGGCAGTGGGATTCCAGCAGAAATGCAGAGTAAGGAGCTACTTGGAGCTCCAAAGGTGTGCCCTAAGCCACAAGATCAGCAGTGAGACCTGCTGGAAAGTGGACTTTATCACTAAAAAGCAGGTATTTCTGGTGACATCCTTTGCTGGAATGTTTAGTTCTTCCTTGGTTTAATGGGTATTGCAAGGGCTTTGCAAAGATCTGTACACCAGAGATCCAAGTAAAAGAAGTCAAGCCAGTTGATTTAGGCTAAGGCAAATGAAGGAAGGTGCAAGCCTTGATATTTGTCCTCCCCAGCTGCTTTCTTCTTTCCATCTCCCTTGCTAGCCTGTCCCCATCCCATAGTTCAGATAGATTGCTTACAGTCAACAAAGTAAGCTAGGTACAGAGAGTGGGTAGAAATCATGACTTTGTCAAACCTTAATAGAAACCCACTGCAAAGTCCTTCCGACGCTGCTGCCACCTTGGCATAGGAAGGACACTGGCCTATGAATGGAATTAATCATTAAACCCAAGTGTCATTTACAGCTCGAATCTTTTTTCTTTGCCCACTCATCCCAAGGACTAACCAAATATAAGGGGCTAAACGATGATCTACTCTAACTTTTCTCTGTGGTTCTATTCCCCTATTCTACATTGTTTCCCTATTTTGGCTTATTAACCTCACCTTAAGTTACCACGCTGGATGGCAGAAGGATACCATCCTTCAATAATAAAACCACAGTTAGAGATGGGGACAAGCTGTCTGGGAGCAAATCAAGGAGCCGAGAATTCACAATCCTAACATGTTCTCAGCAAATGCTAATGTTGTCTGTCCATGATCTGCATTTGGAGAACCACTGTTGCACAAGACAACTACGCCAGTAAATCAGGAGAGCAATCAGCTATATTCACCATCCCTGATTTCCAAACAATACAATTAGAGCTCATTACATGAAGGGCAGGAGAGTGGAAGACATAAAGGGCTTCCGACAGGCATCTCTGGAGCAACTCCTCTTTCCCGAGGAAGCGGCAATTACAGCAAACACCACAGAGTGGAGCTCAATAGCAGGTGAAACAAAAATTGGATCTGACAAGCATTAATTGAGCCTGCAGTCCTATTTACTGAAAACGATCTGGCATAATTAAAAATTCACAACTAGAGTCTTGTTTGTGAATGTTATATATTAGGGAGTTCCCAGAGTAAGCCAGAGTCTCGGTAAACATTTAAGGAACAACTGCAGAAGCCAAATAGTACAACAGGAATTAACACATGAAGAAAAAAAAGGGTCTGTGTATTTACTTGACAGATTTTTTATTTTATATAGCAGAATAAGATGAACCAAAAGCCTTTGTGTGGAGGGAAAATGCTCCTCTACTGGTTATCACTGATTGTTTTTACTTTCTGATAAATATGTCTTTACAATATTTTTAAGAATTGTGTTCATAGAAGCTCATAATATTTAGTACACAGGAAGTTACTGACATGCACACCTGATGAACTGTCAGCTAGCATGCATTTGTTCAAATGAACTGTCTGACTGAAACACATTACTTTAGAAGCTTGCAAATACACTTGTGTGGCCTTTTTTATTGTTCAAATGACTTATGTCAGACCACGCAGCATGCTTAAAAGGGTGATTTTTCAGTACCATTTTCTGAGTCCTGGTGCACACATATATAAAATTCAAATACAGTAAAAATCAGAGTATGCTAGCAACTTTGGAGTACTTGCTGAACTAACTGGAGGCAACCCTGTGTTTGTGGGGAAATTTGGGGCACTGGAATCAGGCAGAACTTGGGACACAGTGTATTTTGTACTCTCGGGAGTATTTGAATGAATAGCATCAACAAGACATATTTGTTTATAGATGAGACTTCTGATTTTGAAAATGGGGAGTCAGGGGGCTGGAGAGATGGCTCAGCAGTTAAAAGCACTGGCTGCTCTTTCAGAGGTCCTGAGTTCAATTCCCAGCACCCACATAGTGGCTCACAACCATCTGTAATAAGACCTTATGTCCTCTTCTGGCCTGCAGGCATACATGCAGGTGGAAATATATATATATATATATATATATGATAAATAAATAGATCTTTAAAAAATAAAAATAATAAAATGAGTCTCTTTTAAAAAAGAAAAGAAAAAAAAGAAAATGGGGAGTCAGACACTAATTTATTTTAGCTAATGCTGGCATTACAAGCCAATCTTTGAAGTACAGTATCTACTTCCTGCCATCTTAAGTGATTATCTTAGAGGCCAAATAAATGCATCCAAGTCTAAAAAGAACATCTGGAACCTTAGAAATAAAATGGAATAGGCACTTCAGGCTGAAAATATTTTCTGGGTATTAAAAAAGAAAGTTCCTGTAAATCGTGCTCCCAATTTAATAGCTTTTTTTTTTTTTTTGCCTTGTTACAGTTGGGAATAGCATTATTGTAGTATACATGCGCATATACAATTTAAAAAAAACCTACCAAGTCATGAAAGTAACACACATGTTGTTTTCTGTCATTTCACAACTTATATAATTCATAACAATAGATGTCTCTTCGTGCACAGCCAATCTACTCCAAACCAAGATATTTCTTTAGCTGAGCCAAAGAGTAAGACTGTTGACTACAATCTCCCCTCGGACAAGGAAAATGCTCATAGAACTAGGAAACTTGGAAGAATCTTTACAGATAGGAAAAGTAAAGCCCAGAGAGGAGATGGGATGTATCCATGAGAAGTATCCAAGCATAAAGCATGAACTTAATGATGGCACTTGGCTGGCACAATAGAAATGGGGCCATCATCTCCAGGGAGTGCAAAGCAAGGCAAGGTGGCTTGGAACCAAAGATGATGGAACACAAATTAACCATAGCTCCATCTGCCAAGATAAGAAGGGTGGCTTTCTGGTGGGGAATGGGACTACAGACATGGACGGAAACACTATATCCAGTTTTGTTGAATCTTGCATGCCCATGGGACCATTGAGCGAAATGTTGATTTGGCAATTGGATATATAGATAACAGAATTTTGCAAGACCTAGAAATCTCAGCAGGAGGCTGGACTTCACATATCTGGGAACGTGCAACAGTTCAAACCCAGAGAGTATAAGAGACTACACAGAGGGAGTATATAGTGTGCATAGAGTGAGGGAAGAATAGCCAAGGAAGATGATTAAGGACAGGCCAGGGATCTCGAGAGTGTGTGCTTATGAAAGCCAAAGAAGAAACTGAACCAGAGAGCAAGATTATTGCAACCATAAGAGACTCGTTCACTGATTATGAGACTGTGTTATGTCCAAGGACTTCAACTGCTGCATGTTGCTTTCTCCTGGTTGACTTGTCTGATCAACTGTGGTATTTCATTAGTCACTCTATCCTTTATCACACCAGGAGCGTTTGATAGTGATGAACTCTTCTTGATCACATGCAACCTGTTCTCACCAATTCCTGGCAAGGATGATCTGAAGTACAGTGAAGGAAGAATATTGTACAGCAACCAAATCCATAATTATAGGTTTTAGATGTGCTTTTTTTTTTTTAGTCCGGCCTTATTTATTACAACAAAGGTTGATAAAACAACAACAAAAAAAGTCATTGAATAAACTAGAGGTACTAAGGCTTATGCAAATATAGGTATGACTTTTAAAACTAGCCTTTATTATTGATTTCTTTGTTATATGCAAAATAACCTTACAGCCCTCTTCTTGGCCTCACAACTTTAAAACTCTGGTAAACCCAGAATTCAGAACCACCTGATGCCAACGTTCACTTATCTTATCACTTGGAAAGGCCTGGAGATCTCTTTGTAATGCTGTTTCTGAGCTTTGAAAAATAACATTTCTAAGTGGGTGTGTCAGTGCATGCCTGTAAGCCCTGGGTTGCAGAAGCAAGCAGATCTCTGTAAGTTCGAGGCCAGTGCAGCCTACAAAGCAAGTTCAGGACAGTCAAGACTACATAAGAAAAATCCTGTATGGAAAAACCAAAAGCCATCGCATGAGAGAGAGGAGGGGAGGGAGAGAGAGAGAGAGAGAGAGAGAGAGAGAGAGAGAGAGAGAGAGAGAGAGAGAGAGAGACAGAGACAGACAGAGACAGAGACAGAGACAGAGACAGAGAGACAGAGAGAGAGACAGAGACAGAGAGAGACAGAGAGAGACAGAGAGACAGAGACAGACAGAGAGACAGAGACAGAGAGACAGAGACAGAGAAAGAGAGACAGAGACAGAGAGAGAATAGCATTTCTATGTTTCTCACAGTTACTAGACAAACAACATTTAGGGGGGTTCAAGACAGGATTTTTCTGTCCTGGACTGTCCTGGACTCATTTTGTAGACCAGGCTGGCCTCAAACTCACAGAGATTTGCCTGCCTCTGCCTTCCTGAAAGCTGGGGTTAAAGTTGTGCACCACTATGCCCAGCTGACAATGAACTTCCTATTTACATAATACTTTAAAACTCAACAAACCAAGTCTCTATTAGTTGATAGCAAGCACCTCAATCACAGTGCTCATGGTCAGTGGGAATACTTTTTTAATTTTAATTTTAATAATTTATTCAGATTACAACTCATTTGTTATCCCATCACTTGTATCCTCCCATTCCTCCCTCCCTCCCGCTTTCACCCTATACCCCTCCCCTAGGTCTAAGACCAAGGGGGACCTCCTTCCCCACTATATGGTCATAGGCTGTCAAGTCTCATCTTGGTAGCCTGCTTATTCTTTCTCTGAGTGCCACCAGGCCTTCCCACCAAGGGGAAGTAGTCAAATAGGGGGCACCAAAGTTCATGTCAGAATCAGTCCCCGCTCTCCACATAACTGTGGAGAATGTCCTGTCCATTGGGTAGATCAGAGTAGGGGTCTGATGTTTTACTACTTGTATTGTCCTTGGTTAGTGCACTTCTTAGTGGGAGTGGCAGAGCAGAGAGGTAAGACACGAAAGGCAGAGGGCAGCTTTCTACTGAAAAAAGCCTACAAAGCAAAAGGAAGGAAAGAACAACAATAAAAAGGCCCTTCCGGATAATGTCCTCATGGCTAGCTCAAGGCTACTGGCAGATGCTAATATGGGAAAGGCAATCCCTCTTCCTGGCATTCTTCAAGATCAGGGAAATGGCTGTATTCACTGTCACTGAGATTATCCAAGAAAGAAATGCCGTAAATGTTAAGCCATCTCTGGAATCCCCCTCAACAAAAGAACACAAGCTTGAACACTTCAGATAAGCTTGCAAGAATTCTATATGTGAGATAGATAACTTAAGCTGTGAAGAATGCAGCCTTCACTGGGACTCAAGAATCTCAGTCAATCATCAGGTTCTGGAGACAGAACAGAGAATTCTAGCTAGAAAAAGCAGTGTTGGCTTTAAAGGGAGACAAGATGGTATTGAATTCAGTGAAACCCAGGCTTGGGAGTAGAGATATCCAACTAGCTGCTTGAAATGAATGTAAACAATTTTCTGTGGCCTGGGGACAAGCAAACTGAGCTTTTACAATCTATTGCACAGATAGGGAGATAGCTCAGTGGGTTAAGGCATTAATTCCCAAAGCTGACACAACCCAGGAGCCATGTGGTACAAAAGAGAGAATTGACTCCTGAAAGATGTCCTCTGAACTCCATATGTGTTCTCTGTCGTGCATATACATGTACAGATAGATAGATAGATAGATAGATAGATAGATAGATAGATAGATAGATAACTGACTCAATTAGTAAAAAATGTTTATGGGTCAGAGATGTCACAGTGTAGAACAATTGTCTAGTACTCACAACTCCCCATCAGTACCTATCTTAGTATTCTTGTACTTATGTATTCTATGGCCTCTTCTAATTCCAATTAGTTTTCTTTCCATTTCCATGCTTTATTAAGTTGTCCTTTGTATATTCAGTTTATCTGTGGCTTGTAGGAGCCCAATTTAGTATTAATATTCTAGAGACACCAAGGGGAAATAAAACCTAGAAAGCTTTGTTGCTACATCTTTTGTAAAACTTTTCCCGTTAGAAGCTGTTGCTCCATTCATCCTTGATAGGACCTGGTAGAAGTTTGATGTCAATTAAGAGGATGTTTCCTTTACTGCATGCTTGCCAAGATGTCAAAACTCCAGTCAGACTTAGTGAAGACATTTTATTCCATCACACGTAATTCTACATTAAGGTTATCAATGGTCTATGGAAGACCACATACTACAGGGTACATATGGCTTACAGACATGGGTCTTAACCCATCTGATGAAATTCAGATGCTTTGTTTCTTGAGAAAATATGGCTTCTGGAATCAGAGCCCATTTCTAATTTTGTGTAGTAATGACAACAGTGATACAGGTCAGCAATGCAGGAAAATTCTGGTTTAAATAGGAATTTTTTTCTTGACAATTTTATATAACCAGCTTCAGAAATAAGCAAATGCTGAGTGATGCATGCTGCTCCATGCTGCCTCCACTTTGATTGATATCTAGGGAGAACATTACTGTAGTGTCACAGGATTGGCTAACAGAAACAGTTTATTACAAGAACAATAGACCCAAACTAGTAGCATGGGGCAAGGAAAACACAAGCTTGTGTGATATCGTTCCAGACTAGAGCAGAGCAGTAATTTGTCATTTCTAACATAGTACTTATCTCTAAATTGATGGACTTTTCTCTAAAGTACCATTATAAGATGGGGAAAACAAAATCAACAAAAAGACTTTAAAAGTGAGAAAGCCTCATCCACAAAACTTCGGGCTGCTTGGATTACTGAAATGGAGTGTTGACATTAGCTTTGAGTTTTCTGGCAACCAGAGGTATAATGGAAACATAATGAATGGCTAATGGCACTGTCAGCTAGTGATAAAAAAAAAAAGAACAATGCTATTTTGTCAGGAGAATCAAACTTACATGTGTGCGTGCATGCACACCCGTCTAAGTAACACTTATTTTACAGGAGATACTGAAAGATAATGTCTTCCCCCTCTCTCTACTTACCCATCTATATCTGTCTGTCTGTCTGTCTGTCTGTCTGTCTATCATCTATCTATCTATGTATTTATTATCTACACAGACACTTTTTAAAAAGTAAAGTTTATTGGGTCTAATTTCCATTCTGGAAACTAGCTACTGGGAATATGACATTAAAAAAAAAGATGGCAGTGACAATTAAGCTTAATTAATGTGAGAGGCACACCCTTTTTGATCACCTAATCATATTCTAGTGAAGACAGTGAAAAACTCTAGACTCTTTGAAGAAGCATAAATTGGAACTTAAACAATCTGCACATTGGACAGCAGTAAGGATTGTGTCTATTTGGTTATTTGGTATTGGTGGGTTTGAGGCATTCCTTACTAGGCTCAACTGCCTTGATCCTACCCCTACACCCACGTCTGTATCTTCTGTGTCCATCTGGTAGGGGGTCAGGGAGACTCAGTTGAAAGCTACAGAGAAACACACTTGATTTTCTTTTTGGTCCTCTTTCTAACTCTGCTCCAGGCTTCTGGGATATTACTTTCCTATCCAATGATAGCACCCATTCTCTTTTTTATCATCATCTGCTCCCATTATCTCTAATTCTCCATCTATGCCTCCTATCAATTCTCCAAAAAAAAACAAACAAAAACAACAAAAAAAAACTATCCCTCAGGGCAAGGTAGTGGCTCAGTACCTGAACTACAAATCCAACAATTTGATTGACTTTGCAGTCTCAGAGCCCATTTATCTCTTTCTCATCCATAGGTGACCAAGGAAGAGTCTAAGGAAAGATAGCTTTCTCTGGAAGCATACTTACCTCTAATCAAAGAGGACACGTTAAAGGCCTCCAGAGCAAACAAAGAGGCTCCCTCTTCTAGACGTTAACAAATTAAAACCTGCATTAATTAATTCTTGAGACCTTTAATTGCTCCTGGATTAAATATTCTGGGACTATTTTTCATTCCTGCCCTATTTGTCACAAGTTCAATAATACGCTTAGGGAATTCTGGCATCATGTATTTGGCTCTGCCTGTCTATGGAGTCAAAAGGAGTAACTCATTAGTAAGTACGAAGATTAATTAGACTTGGTTAAATTTATACTTGTGAAACATGCTAGCTTCATTCCAGATCTTTGGAAGGAGATCAAGCTCAGAGTTGCTTGGCAAATGAGGAGTCTATATAGGCAATGTGATAATGTCTTGAAACAGATCTTCAGCAACTCACTAGAACTTACAATATATCCAATGCAAGCTGTTCCTCTCAAAGGTGTCACCTAAAAAGGCAGTGTGAAGAGTCCAGGAGTACTGATGGTATCCACATTTCCAGGGCTCTTCCCTGGTAACTGTCTTTTGGGGGAAGTTATGAGACATATGAGAAGAACCATTCATGACTATGTAGTGACATTTCATTTTTAGCCTCAACCACACGACCCAGCATGATCACCCAATTACAACATCATAATTATTTTCTGATGAAATCTGACTTATTCCAAAACTCCAATCTGCCTTCAAAAGACCTCTCAAAATTGTGCAGAGACATGACAACATGCTGTAACTGTCAAATATACTACCAATGGAGAAATATAGAAAGATCAGACATTTTGAAAAAGTAGCACTTTTTTTTCATCTATCATTTCTGCCGTGTCTAAAATTAAATCTGTTGGATTCTTTTGTTCACTATAGTACTTTGATATCATTGCACCTTGGCTAGAAATTAATCCTAATTTCTGTATTCCAGGTTAACTTTTTTTTTTTTGCATTTTCTTACTTAGGTAGACATGAAAGAACCAGGTACAAGTTGAATCCCTGCATATGATTTTTCTAACAGAAATGGTTCTGCTGACAGGTGAGGAAATGGATTCATAAGTCACTACCTTCAAAGATCCATTAAGTATAGTGCTACTTAATAGAACATTAACTATCCTAACCAGTGTTGAACAACAACTAGGGAAATGCAGAAGTTTAAAAACTAATACAGAACCTTGCGAGACTGAATGCAAATGTAAATCACTACCCTCACTAATTAAAACTTTGGCCCTTTGATTGTTCCTGGATTAAGTCCACAGAGGTGATTTTTCATCCCTTCCTGGCTTGACACAAGACCAATAATTCACTCTTGCACTCTGACGTCACTTGCTTGGCTCTGCTTGGCCACACAGTCAAAAGAGATATCTCATTAGGCAGTGAGTGATATTAATTAGACTTCGGTAAATAGCACTGATATATGGATGTATGACATTAGCTCTTGATTTCACCCAGATTGTTCAGAGGACCATATTGAGAAGTGGAGAATTGGGGTTTTGTTAGAAGCCACCACACCTGTCCTCCAGTTAACTGGTGTGTTTCAATTCACACAAAGGAAATGTGGACTAAAACAATGGAGTCTTTTTTTTTTCAAGACACAGTTTCTCAGTGTATCCTTGGTATTTTGGACTCACTTTGTAGACCAGGCTGGCCTCGAACTTAAAGATCCGCCTGCCTCTGACTCCCAAGTGCTGCAATTAAAGGTGTGTGCCACCATGCCCAGTCTTGACAGCTGGCCTAATGCTCATGAACTGGAAGTGGCAGAGTATATTTACATGAATTGTTTTACAACTAAAATGTGGTGGTGGCTATTTGTCATTATCACAAAACTCAGGTCCAAGTGGATTGAAAACCTCAACATAAAACCAGAGAAACTAAATCGGTTAGAAGAAAAAGTGGGGAAGAGCCTGGAACACATTGGCACAGGAGACAACTTCCTGAACAGAACACCAACAGCCCAGGTCTTAAGGTCAACGATTAATAATTGGGACCTCATGAGGCTGAGAACCAAGCGACGGCCTACAGATTGTGAAAAGATCTTCACCAACCCTACATCTGACAAAGGTCTAATATTCAAAATACATAAAGAACTCAAGAAACTAAACACCACTAAACCAAATAGCCCAATTGAGAAATGAGGCTCAGAACTAAACAGAGAATTCTCAAAAGAGGAATATCAAATGGCTAAGAAACACTTAAAGAAATGCTCAACGTCTTTAGTCATCAGAGAAACGCAAAACAAAATGATTCTGAGATTCTATCTTACACCCATCAGAAAGGCTAAGATTAAAAATCCAAGTGACACCACATACTGGTGAGGGAGGATGTGGAGAAAGAGGAATATCCTTCATTGCTGATGGGAATGCAAACTTGTACAACCACTTTGGAAATCTATCTGGCACTTTCTCAGAAAACTGGCAATGGGGCTTCCTCAAGACCCAGCTATTCCACTCCTTGGAATATTCCCAGAAGATGCTCCAGCACACAACAAGAAAATTTGCTCCACCATGTTCATAGCAGCCTTACTCATAATAGCCAGAACATGGAAACAGCCTAAGTGTCCCTCAGTAGAAGAATGGGTAAAGAAACTGTGGTATCAGTTAAGTGGAGAGGGGGGACAGACTTTCACACGAACTCTGGTGCCCCATATTTGTCCATGTCCCCTTGATGAGAAGGCCTGATGGCACTCGGAGGAAAGATAGCAGACTACCAAGAAGAGACTTGATACCCTAGCATCATATTCAGGGGGAGGAGGTCCCCTGCAGTCCCAGTCATAGGGAAGGGGAATGGGGTGAAAGCGGGAGGGAGGGAGGAATGAGAGGATACATGGGATGGGATAGCAATTGAGATGTAATATGAATGATTTTATTGTTCAATAAAAAACAGTAAAAAACAACAACAACAACAAAAAGAAACTGTGGTACATTTACACTACGGAATACTACTCAACTACTAAAAACAAGGAATGTCTGAAATTTGTGGACAAATGGATTGAAGTAGAAATGATCATAATGAGTGAGTTAACCCAGAAACAGAGAGACTCAAATGGTATATACTCACTTATAACCAGACACTAGCCCAAGGGACATGTCCCATGAAAGTCTTCACCTACCAGGAGAGTGGGATAGATGTGAGGGCATCCTAATGGGACTCAAGGTGAGAGAAATATGGGAGAATGGGGAGATAGAAGGATCCAGAGGATCCTAGAAACCTACAAGTAGAACATTATGACAGGCAGATCTGGGCACAGGGGTCTGCTCAAACTATGGCTCAACCAAGGACAATACGTGCAGTAAACATTGAACCCCTACTCAGATCTAGCCAAAGGACAGGTCATTCTCTACAGATGAGTGAAGAGTGGGGACTGACTTTCACATGAACTCTGGTGCCTCACCTTTGACCATGTCCCCTGGATGGGGAGACCTGGTGGCACTCAGAGGAAGGATAGCAGGCTACCAAGAAGAGACTTTATACCCTATGATCATATACAGGGGGAGGAGGTCCCCCTTAGTCACAGTCATAGGGGAGGGGAGTAAGGGGAAAATGGGAGGGAGGGAGGAATGGGAGGATACAAGGGATGGGATAACAATTGAGATATAATATGAATGACTTAATAAATTAATTAATTAAAAAAGGAAAATGTGACACATTTACACAGTGGAATATCACTCAGCTGTTAAAAATAAAATCCACAGGTAAATGGATGAAACTGGAACAAATTGTCCTGAGTGAGGTATCCCAGGCCCAGAAAGACAAATATGATTATATATGGATATTAGCTGTTAAGTCAATGATAACCAAGCTACAATCTTTAGAACCACAGAGGTTAGGTATAGAATAAGAGACTTAGGGAAATGGATAGATCTCCTTAGGAAATGGAAATAGAATAGATAGTTATGGATGGATAGAGGGGTAGGAACTAGAACAGAAGGATCAAATGGGGCGGGGAAGAGTGAATTCAAGGCCAAAATGGGCAACTTAATGAGAATGTGTCTCAAAAGAAAAAAATAAATCAAGGAAAGACTTACAATGTAGCTTAGTGGTAGAACACGTATCTGGAATGAATGAGGCCCTAGGTTTCATTCCTAGAACTACAAAACAGCAATCACCAACCCTCCGCACCTCGCTTCATTACCTTCAAGAGTAGCTTACATTAATGATGGTACCCTTGATGAATGAACAATTGTACCTAGAGGCAGTGTGAACATTCTGGCCTCATGGAGGGCATCCTTCTGATCTTGAGGGAGGAGGGGGCAGTGGAGTCTGATGACCTGCAGATCAATATTTTTCTGGATGACTTTCATCATAAGTGACTCTCCTTTGGGGATAAGGAATGGCTGACAAGAAATCATTCAAGGTTATCAGATAAATGATAGTTTCTAAAGTATTCAAGGGCAACGTTTGGAATTTAAACCATTGGCCAGACAGGGAAGTACACTGAATGCTACAAGTTACCTGGAAGTTGTGTGGACGTTAAGATCACGAGGCAATGTTTCTAATATCGTTCATATAAATGTTTAGCGTAGTGACCAGAGTCATTGGAAGAAAGCAGTGTTCTGATTTCAGAAACTTGTGAAATACAAATTTAAGCTCGTTTTGATTCTTTTCTCAGAGAAGACAAGCCAGAGGATCCAGAACTAATAGGGGAGATCATTCTCCTTGACTCCACAAGGCCATCAGCAAGAACACTGTTAAAAGTAACCATGAAAAAAAAGCATAGATGCCCAAACATAGCCCAGTAGAAGTGGATGGCTTCAAGAGTTTGAAATTTTGATCCAAAATACAAGAAACTAAATAAGAAAATTACAATGTCTAGTACTCGTTAAAATGTTCTAGTTCAAAGAGGCTGTGACAGAAATCTGATTCTACTAGCCCTTCTAGCTAGTAGAACAGATCACCACTAGACCTAGGATTCATTCTTATCTCTTAGGTCTAAGCTGCAGTTGATACGAGTAAAGAAGTAGGAAGCAGCAAATTGCCAGAAGGATACAGGCTTCAGTAACAGGTAAGCAATGCAAAATATGCCTTTAGACTGCACGAGCAATGATTCACGGGTTCAACGTCCTAATGTGCACAAAGTGCCCTTCCTGACCCTCCAAAGGTGAGTCCTAGCCCCCTCATTTATGTCCTGCTGTCTGTCCCAAGCCAGGACCAAGCCTCCTTCACCCGGAGAGAAGCTTTAGATGATCATGTAAATTCCTACTTCAATTTCATTATTCCAAAATGCCCCTGGGAAAGCCAGCTTTGATAGGGTGTTATGGTGAGAGACACCACAATGAATAATTAGCTCAAAATTGGCACATATAATAGTCTGCCCCACAACCCACTCAATATCAAAGCTGTTGGAATAGAGGCATTAAGAAAATAGAATCTATGCCTCGTTTTTAAGTCAAATTGCTGATTTAACCATTCAGGCTTTAACTATAGCTAATTGACACAAAATACGCCCTCCAACAGCCTTTAGACCCTAAATTGCTTGCTTTTAGTTATACAAAGCAGATTGTTATAAAGGGCAAATATAAAAATTTCCCCTTAATCTCACTCAGAATTATGGGGAAAGTTAAGATTACATTTTAGAACACTTAAACATTTGACATATCTTTATAGAATATAATTTATAATTAGGCCATAAGCTATGATTGTGTGTTTCTAACTCTACTGGAAAAGAATGGTGGTTAAAAAGAGCAAGACACTGAATTGAGTTGCACTGACCCAGAGAGCCAGTGTTTCTCAATGCCCCTGGTGGCTAGGAACTGGGCTCCAGAGAAAACAATTTAAATCTCTTAAATCAGAAAGCTACTTCAACTGAAGGCTGAAGTTGACACAGGTTTTCTATAAAAGACCGGATAGGAAATATTTTCACATTTGAGGACTCTGCTGCCATAGCACAAAAGCACCCACAGACACCATGCAAATGAATGTATGGCGGCACTCCAATAGAACTTTATTTACAGTCACTCAAATTTGCATGCCATATAATTTCCACGTGTCATGAAATAGTGTTCGTGGTTTTTTTATTTACCCATTTGAAAATACACAAATTATTCTTAGCTCATAGATCATAACAGAAGCAAACACACCTCAGCAATGAGGCTGAGAGTGTGACTCAGTGCTATTGCGCCATGGCTGTGATGCTCTGGGCCTAATTTTCAGTAACTACAGCTTTAGGAGATGCGCAATGATGTAGACTAGTCCTGGGCCTTAATGTGGTGAGCTGTGATGTGAAACCTTTAAATTGGCAACTTACCTAAAAAGGAGAAGTCTTCCTTTTCTCTTCTCAAGGTGCTCACTTGGAAACAGAAAACAACTAATGCTGTCTGAGAGGTATGGTCATTATATTCCAGTATCATCTATTTTCCCAAGGGAAGTATGAATTTGGCACAGGTAAGGTGTGGTATAGAGATAGCTTGCTTTTGTTAGTTCTTCATATAAGACGTTTCTTTCTTTGTGTCTTCCTTGTACCTTCCTTCTTCTAGCAGTCTTTCAATAACTATAGTTTCTTTTCAGTGTTTTTAGAATTCAAGACATTTTCTGAAAACCCATTACCAGCATTTATTCCTGACTTAGAATCTTCCATTTGCTTATCTTCTAGAACGGTTCATTTTGCCATAAGTCTATTCTGATTCTGGAGCATTCTTAGGTGGAGAGTGTTAATTTTATTGGCAAATTTTTAAGGAAATAAGAAAGAACATAAAAGCTTCCTTGGTTCCCTTTCTACAAAGGGAGAACCCACACTCCACTATGGCTGTAAAACAATGACATTTAAAATGTCACTAGTGCCGGGCATGGTGGTGCACACCTTTAATCCCAGCACTTGGGAGGCAGAGACAGGTGGATCACTGTGAATTCAAGGCCAGCCTGGTCTACAACGTGATCTGGGACAGCCAAGGCTACACAGAGAAATCCTGTCTCAAAAAAAATGTAATGCCACCAGTCCTACTAACAGCAACCCTGGGGGTGGATATTTAAGATGCTATGGTGAAGGCCTGGGTATAAATAAGTGATAGAACACTTCTCTAGTGTGCATGTGGTCCCTTCCCCGGAACCACACGATGGTGAAAACAGCTACACCAGCTCATTTTTATTAATTAATTAATTTACTTTACATCCTGATCACAGTTTCCCCTCCTTCCTCTCCTTCCAGTCCCTTCCTCTCACCTCACCCTGACACCCCTTTCTTCCCTTTCTCCTCAGAGAAGGCTCAGTAAAAGGGAGGCCTCCCATGGATATTAACCTACTTTGGCATATCAAATTGTAGTACAACTAGGCACATTGTCGCCTATTGTGGCTAGGCAAGGAAGCCTAGTTAGGGGAAAGAGATCCCAAGGCAGGCAATAGCTACACCAACTCTTAAAGTGACATCTAGACATATGTTAGGTACAGTTGATGTTGGTGCTAATGTGGAGAAGCCAGAATGTGTACTTATGAACATGCAAGTGTTATTATTAGCTTCTTAGAGTTACTCCCAAGGGACAGGTGACAAGCTGACTTTATCTGATGGGACAAAACACCTGGGTTGCAAATGTGACTATACCACTGTTTTAGCTCATGACTAGCTGACAATAAAGGGGGAGTAATGGATTTCTGTGAGACTTTTCCTTGAGTAACATGGAAGGGTTTGAGTAGATCCTTAAAAACCCTCCCATCTTATAATGCCTACATGTTTTGAGCTGTTGCTAGGTGCTACCTCATAACATCAAAGAAATGACTGACAAGGATATATCTCAAGCTGTTATCACTTGATTGTGCATAATGGGAGCAAAATAGATTGTGTTTGCAACATTCTCGCCCTAGTTAGCGTTATAGTCTCCACAACATGAACTTTAGACCTGGTTTAGAAAGGATGAGTATTTACTAGATACTCCAAAGGGTGGTAAATTGCCATTCCAGACAAGAAGTTGTCTTCAGGAAACCTATCTCTCTATGGACAATGGCATTTGATTGCCTTTGGACGGGTTAGTTTATAAAAATCTTTGGGACAAAAGGCCAACTTCTCTGAGGATTTTCTCTTCATTCTCCACCATGAACTCTAGTTCAAGTAAACCTCTTCATTGTTACTGGACACATCTTAATAAGTTGTATATTTTTAAACAATTTTATATCCCCTGAGTGTCTTGCCTTATTCTAACACGATAGAACATGCATAATCCAGATGTGAGGGAAATGGGGACCCTGCAGCTGGCAGGCAGTGCTCTCTGACTTGTGCAAGGCTCAAAAGTACTGGCTAAAACCCAGGAGGGAAAAGAACAACAGGAAAAACATCTGTTTTCAAGTTCGTTGCTTGGGGTAGGGGAGACGGGGAAGCCGGTTGTTTATAGAACAATTTATGGTTACAATTTCAGTGGTTGATTGCTTGATTCCTTCATCCAGTTCCTAATCACAGATCAAACAGAGGCTTCAATAATGGAATAATTTTAGGCATGATTACAAACTGTCTCCTACTGAGGGCTTTTCCATAGAAACAAGGAGCTTTTGCCCCACCCCAGCCCACCACGACAAACACACTCCCTCACTTCCCCCTTCACACAGTGAAGCAGCCATCAGAAGGAATGGTGGGACTGAAGTCCATCCCCAAGTTGGGGGATAGCACTCCCTATCCAATCCCACTAACATTTCTTTCCTTTGTGTGGGCGGGGTGGGTGGTTAGGAATGGAATAGGGCAATGAGTGCCAAAGGAGACACCTTTCTCCTTCGGTTATGACCAACTGAGCCAGTCTTATCTTCCATCTTTGACAACAACCCCAGATACTTATCACTTTGTTCTACCATATTAACATAGCTCATTATTTATTCCCTTCCAAATCAGGTCTACATCTGAGGTTCTCCATGACAGAACTCAGCCTTACGTGGCTTCTAAGTACCACGCCAGCAGTTTCCCGAGATCCTCTATACTCATTCTTGCCATTTGAGAACTAACAAATCTGTTTTCTCTAAGTGGATCACACTTCCCCATCTTCTCTTAGGGCAAACTCACTTTTCTTTGAAAACCTACAGTTGGGTTTTCTGTTGCTAGTCTTCTTTTTAGCTCCAGGCGACATCAGTCACTCTCCTCCAATTGACTCCATTTTGTCCAGATTTGACCATATCACGTTAAAAACATAATAAACATCCTTCTATACTTTCATCTGTATATTACACCCCTTAGGGACTGTGGAGTTTTTTTTTGAAGGTCTGTGGATCATGTTCCATTTTCACATGTGTCCTGCTCTCATGATACCTAGCTAAACCACTACTTGGCAACTTTGTAGACTGAGTCTGACTGGCGCAATAGTTAAGTATATATTTATATAAGATTCATAGCACAGACAGATCTTCTTTGTAGGACATGAATAACTTTGTATCTTTCTCACCATGCAGTTATCTATTCTCAGCCATGCTAGTGATACTGTGTTTCCTCCTAGTCAAGGAAAGATCTATTGTGTCTATGAACACAATAGACACTGGGGCATGTGAGATAGCTTCTTCGGGTTGTAGCTGATATAACAGGATACATATCACAATCAGTTTCAGGAAATAGAGAACTTAAAATATATTACTGGACAGTTACAGGCTGAGCTGCTTTAAGAACTATGTTGGCCATGGGTGCAGAGTCCCACATTGCAGACGTGACCTTTACACAAGTCTTGGACAGCAAAGGAAAGCAGGAGTTACCATTGAGGTTAATGGGTTCTAGAAGAAATAGATACAAACAGGCCAACGTCTTCTGTTCCTGAGGGCTAGTAAAAGATCACAGTGGGCAGAGCCTAAAAGAATGATCAGCACCTGAGACTGTCATTACTGCATATGGTGTCAAATAAAGGAGAGGAGATGAAGAAAAGAATAAACTCGATGAAATTATTGAGGAGCTCACATTACTTGCATTTTTCCCTAGTGAGGGATCACTGAATCACCTGTTAAATAGCTCATCCTAAAGTCATTAAGAGTTTTGCTTGATATCAAAGAGAGCTTTGTGAATTTAAATAACACTTCCCATTTGTAAAAGGGGGAATTTTAAAAGAAAATTATGACGGCACTTGATAGACCAGCAGACACGTTGAAGTTCCCTATCTTCCTAAGAGAGAGAAGATGGTTTCAGTGTTATCTTCTAACTCACATATAGTATAAGGCTCCCAACTGCTTGTTTAACATTGTGAGTCTGGAAAGAAGGCAAAGATTCCCTGGAAAACACTGAGATATCAAGTACTGTATGTTTTCATGTAACTACATTTTAAGAGTAAGATACTTGTCCTCATTATATAAATACCGACCTTTTCCTGAGTGCCAGGCCCCGGGAGGAATGGATGACACAAGGTAAATGAGGCTTCAGTACCAGACTCAAGAAGCATAATCCATCCTAAACAGCCTTCAAAGAAAGAAAGAAAGAGAGAGAGAGAGAAAGAAAGAAAGAAAGAAAAAAGACAGACAGACGGGCAGAAGCACAATCCAGCAAGGGATATAGTCAACTAGAAAAACAAGCTGCATCGTGTTGTGCCACCTCACTGTCACTTCTCTCTTAAAGGGCATCAGTGTCCCCCTACTGTCCAGGTCCAATGAATTTTATTTTAAAAGGTAGTGTGGTTAAGAGCAGAATGGGGGCATTTATTGAAGAATAAATTGGATGTTGCAGCCAAGAGTTTTATGAAGAGAAAGAATCAAGTGCAAGCCCCATGATGCAGCAGTAGTTTAAGAAAAAGCAAGGAAGTAGATTGCAATTAACAAGAGACCCACAACTGTCAGCATGCAAAGAGACTTGGGAGTGCTCAGCCCTGGATGGGATTTCTATCACACACACACACCTGCCATGAAGCCTCGGAGATCTTTGTGGAAGGGAAGGAAAGATTGGAAGAGGCAGAGGTAGTAGATGCCTACAAGGAAACAGTGTCTTCCAGGCACAAAGTGGAAGATGCACATATGAACTCACAGCCACTGTGGCAGCACGCATAACACTTGCACAAGCTGAAGCCAGTCAAATCCTAGCATGGAAGAGAGGAAATGAGTCCCACTCCTAGCTAAGAACTACTCATATTGGATTGCTGTTGGGAGAGGGAGAGCCAGTTTTCTTCAATGGAGTGACACCTAGTATATCATCATAGGCTCATCACTGGGGTGAGCATGTAGATGAAAGACTGCAGGAGTAGGGGTAGCTTACATCTTTAGTCTTCTGGGTAAGCCAGGAATGGCTGGCTGACACACTGGACTTCACGGAGGGGAGAAAACTCAAAGTTGCATTAGTAGAGGGGGTAGGGTAGAGAGGGTGCATATGGGAGGAGTTGGGAGGGTGAGTGTTGAAAACAGATTGCATGAAATTATAAAAGAATCCATTAAAACACTGCATAAAAACAGAAAAAGTGAAGAGACCAGTGGGATTAAGGAGACGTGGGCATGGAGCTGAGTAATAAAATAAGACGTCAGAGAGAAGGGTGGGGAGCAGAGGGCAGACTGTACAGGGAGCCTGTACAGGAACTAGACAGGGAGCCACTGTGGGATATAGGACAATGGCCTGACAAGCAGAGGGCTGACACTGAGGTGTGACTAGGTAGATGGAAGATTCAACAAGGGTGTGACTCACATTGCAATCCCAGACCCCGGCAGGCTGAGGCAGGACTGACACAAGCCTAAGTAAAGCCGGGCTGGATTATATACTAAGACGCTGTCACAAAACAATAACAAAAAAGGCTATAGGAGGCCAATTACAGACCAGAAAAACTAGCTAGTAGTTTTATAGAAACCCATAGTATTTAAGAAATTAAAACCCATAGTGTTGGCAAGAGACAGGCAGGATTCCTAATATATAATGAACGGCAAAGTACATTGAATGTGCTAATGGCTATGTGGCCTAAGAGACAAGAAAGAGCATGAAACAGACTGAGTATTGCCACTTGAGCAACTGGAAGGTCACAGCTGTCATTTACTGAGGTGAGAAATACCTTAAAACATCCAAGTTCTAACTAAAAGTCTGAGATACCAAGGAAACTCGCCAGTAGAACTGAGGAATGTGATGTCGGTTAATAGCAATCTGAAGAGCTCCAAAGGAGAGGGGCGCCTGGAGGTGTACATGAAAACAAAACATCGCCTCTGCCTTGCCACATCCTCTATTACCCTTTGACTGTAACCATCCTCAAATATCAAAAGCAGGCTGCATGTGTTTCAACCAACCTTCTCCTTCTCTTCTTTCTGCACCAAGCTCAACTTGGCCTTTGTTTGTGGGTCTTTGGTCTTCAAAAGCAGGGGTTCCACAGAAGGAAGTATTATAATAAAGGACATAGTGGAGATTCTGCTACACTAATGACTTGTCTTTCACAGAAGGAGGTTCTTTTCAGTGGAGTATTCTTTATATACTCTTCCAATGCCCGCTACCATTGAAATGTGAAAAGCTGGATATCTGCATAACAGTATCTCAGAGACCATACAAGGTTCTTGAGAGACCAACGCCTAAGCACTTCTGTAAAGGCAGATCTACTATCAGTTCCCATGCTGTCAGACAAAACTGTTGGGGATTCTTGGTACATTATTTTGAGTGATAGCAATCAAAGCAGGACAATCATAGTGTTTTATTTCATGTAAGGCCAAAATAAGTCAAAATAAACCAGACCCTAAAAACTGATCTGTTTGGGCAGTGCTGGCACACGCCTTTAAACCCGGCACTCAGGAGGCAGAGGCAGGCAAATCTCTGTGAGTTCGAGGCCAGCCTGGTCTACAAAGCAAGTCCAAGACATCCAGGGCTCTGGCATAAAGCTCTGACAGGGCTTTGTCTAAAAACAAACAAATAGACAGACAGACAGACAGACAACCTGAACAAAACAAAGGTGATGTGAAAAGCCTCATCTTTTCGCCTCACTCACTGAGTATATCATTAGCTTCTTACTAACGTGATTCTCGGGCTGGAATATCAGATTGCACTAATTATTGCCATCAGTTCTGTGACTCTGTAAATGAGATTCACACAAGTTTAAAAGTGCTAAACTAACTATGAAAGCTGGGAAACACAGTCTGCTTTCAATTAGCCCTAGAGCTTTAAAAAGCAGGTATCTAACAGAAGCCGAATGAGAAAATACATAAGTGTCATCAACTCTGCTACAGCCTCAAGTGTTCAAAGAACGGGTCCCTTATGTCTTCTTCTTGAAAGGAGAGCTCTGTGGGGCTGAGGGGGTACAGAATACAGGGTAACGGTCATATGTATAAAACTTGACAAATGACTTCTTCCTTCTCTCACTTGGGCACCAAAAATCATTTGCAGATCCTCACTTGCCCATGCTTCTGAGCCTCTGAAGAAAGGAGAGGCAACCAAGTCAGCTATAAGGCCCCACTACAGGCCCCTTGGAACTATGGGAGATGCCTGACAATGTAAAGCAATTACTCAATTTACCATGGCAATACAAAAAAATGGAAATGGCCCCATGATTCTAGTTGGAGCAGTTTAAGATTCCTTGGTACAGCAATGGTTTAGTCTTGTCATATTTTTTAAATTAAACATCACTATGCACATTTACAGTTTGTCCGTCTACAAAGCTGGCTGTGCATATTTTCTCCCAACTAATTCTTTCTATGTAGCACTCACAATAAGTACTAGAGGCTCTCATCTTCTAGCATATCCCCTCATTTTATAGATGCATAAACTCAGGCTTGAAGAAGTGACCTGATAAAGGTCTCTCTGAATTTAAGGACAGGAGTTGGACTATAATCTAGGTTGGCTGGTTTCTGATTCTTGGCCTTTGTCCGTGCATTGTTCCAGCTTCTTGGTGTTTCTATCTTTATGTTTATTTCTATACTCCTTCTTAGCACAGTAGGTCGCTCACAGGTGATCACACCCTTAGAACATGAAAGCTTAGTAAAGCCTCATTATTTTATTGCATTGCCTCACCCTCAAGCCTTGGTCATGTTTTGCTAAAAAAAAAAAAAAATCTCCTTTTGCTGAAAATGTCGCAATAGGCACCTTTATTACTCCACACATGTTGCTTTCTCCTCGGGGATTATTAGAAAATATCTCAGGAGATAGTTTCTTAATTTAATTTTTATGATACCTCGTCTACTCTCTGGTTAACCCTGACCTTAGAGTATTGAAATATTGCATGTATTTCCCCATGGCAAATCACAGATCCAGTTTTAATTTAATCTATAAGTTCCAATGTAACTTGTTGACAGCGAGAAAGAGAGGAAAAGGGGGGATAGGATATTACTTACTTTCTCATTCTTATTTTCTCAAGCATCACTATAATATAGTGTACATTATAGGCAACTTGAAGAAGCACGAGAGAGAGAGAGAGAGAGAGAGAGAGAGAGAGAGAGAGAGAGAGAGAGAGAGAGAGAGAGAGCACTCAGTAGAAGACCTTGCCAGTCCTATAGAATAGGTCTTGTTACTTCCTGATTTATTTGGATTTATATGGGAAGGGAAATGAGAGTATCAGCTGTGATACATATCCTTTCCCACGTGTTGTCTGCTTTAGATTATAAGCTCCCAGAAGACAAGGCTACCTTAATTCTCTGTTCAGTGCCTGTTAAGGATCTTATGGCTGACAGGCAATGAAATTTGTTCTATTCTCTCAACAATAGACCTGATGTTTCTAAGAGGAAAAAAAGTGGGGGGAGGGAATAAAGTTACAAACAATTGGTTAAATGTGAACATTTCTAGCCTACTCTGCCTTGAGCCAGAAAACCTAATGGATTTGGGGTTTTCCTACCATGCACCTCCGTCTCATTATCCTTGCTTATAATGGTCTTTTCTTCAACCTGATAAAACGTCTTCGAAGTGCTGTATTAACATTCTACAGATTTACTTGATACAAAACAGCATAAATGAAAATCTACTTTATTATATCTAGTGAAATAGAAAGGGCTAAATTCAAAGCTACTATAGTCAAATTTTATTTGTTAGCAGCTGTACCCATGGTTTGAAATATCTCTATTTGATTTTACATATCAACATAATAGTTAAAATGTATCTGTAAATAATGACAAGAGTTGGACAAAAGCAGAAAGAGCAAGAGGAATGGAAACAGTTTTGATGGAAATTATGGACATCTACAAGATCAACAAGGGACAATACTGCATTTAAAAATATGAGAGTAGGAAAAATATGGAAGCAGGGACTGGAGAGATGGATCCGTAGTTAAGAGTGCAGTGGTGAGCCTGACGTGGCGGCGCACGCCTGTAATTCCAGCACTCGGGAGGCAGAGGCAGGCAGATCACTGTGAGCTCGAGGCCAGCCTGGTCTACAAAGTGAGTCCAGGACAGCCAAGGCTACACAGAGAAACCCTGTCTCGAAAAACAAAAAAAAAAGAGTGCAGTGGTGGGAGTTCAATTTCCAGTGTCCAAGCCATGTGGCTTACAACTGCCTGTAACTCCAGCTTGAGATAATCCAATACCTTCTCTGTCCACTGCAAGTACCTGCATACACATCACACACACACACACACACACACACACACACACACACACACACACAGAGAGAGAGAGAGAGAGAGAGAGAGAGAGAGAGAGAGAGAGACAGAGAGAGAGAGAGAGAGAGAGAGAGAGAGAGAGAGAGAGAAGGAGGAAGAGGAAAAAATATGGAGGTACATATACTAGTTTGTCTAGTGTGCATGCATTAAAAATACATAAACCTCAGCCATGGTATTGAGTAATCACCAAGTTGTGATACCCTACTTGTTTCCCCTACATCCATAAAAAGCTATCATCTGTTTCTCTTCAGTTCCAAAGGCTGAGAAGCAGAATCATTCCTGCGCCATCCAGCTTTCATTGTGCACTTCAATTACAAATGCAATTCAGGTATTCAAAGTAAACCATAGTTTACATGGACTGAATTTAAAATCAGCTCCAAGAGTATTATTTTACTTACAAATATTTGATGAGCACTGTAAAGGAGACACTGAAACTGCTCATATAGAAAGGAGTAAATGAGGCTTAACTCTCCTGGTGCATGGCTGTGCATGGCATTCCATGAATGGGGAGTACTGAATTACATGTCTCTTCAGTAACATATCCTGTGGTTTTCAGAGAGCCTTGAGCTCCCCAAATGGTCTAACTCTATCTCATTTCTTATAAGATCTCAGCATCTTTCCAATTGCACCTAATTATTTCTGAGACGCTGTGTTTATTTCATCCTTTGTGAATTTCTCAAGCCTTCTATATTTATGGAACCAGAAGCTAATTCCCCTTATTTCTAAGAGGTTATCAAATCAAAAGGACATCACAGGGACCATATTCTCCTGCACAGATTCAAAAGCAGGGTATTGTTTAAAGGTGTTTCAGTCAGAGGAATCTATAATGTTCATTTCTTCCCTGTACTTTTTATTCCTTTCTGTGCATCATCTATGTGGTATTGTCAAATCAATTCATATGAAAAAAGGAAAATGACTATGCATAATCTCCTCATATAGACCCGTATGCCTTTTCATTTTAATATAAAAACTATCAGTAAAGGCCATTTAAAGACACGTTTATGCCAGTTTAATATGAATGACATTCCACAGCTGTACATGTAGAAAAATCTCTTAGGTTTCCCAACAAATTAACAAGAGCTTCCAGAAAAGAGAAGGTAAACTGTGCCCTGTGGGCAGCAGATATCAAGCTGTAAATTACAGAAATCCTGAGAAGAAAGAACAAAGTGCCACTAACTGCCCTTTACAAGTGGCATCTAGCATCCACACCATCTGAAGTAGGAAAGCCAAAAAGGTTTCCAAACCACACAAGGCCTTGAAGAAATCCTTTCACAATATCACTGTCAAGTTGATGATGCAAGGCTGGTTGGTCTGTCTAGAAAACAATGTAGCCCAGTGGATAGTGAACCAATAGAAGAGATGAAATAAGAAGACCATGGTGCTACCCTTTTGGTGGTGCAGATACAATTTTACGATTAAGGATAAGGGCCATTCATAAAGGAGGAACTACTTCAAGTCCATAAATGGAACAAAAATATGCAGCAATTTCTAACTTGTGAGTTTATATTCCCCATTTTACAAATGCACAATATCTTCAGAGAGAGTGGGCGTGGGAGGTATGTAAATGACACCAAAGGCAATCAAACAAGCAAGCACAACAAGCAGACATAGTTAACTCCATGTCAAGGGACAAGACAGGATGCACTTTCCAGCATTTAATTCATTGCATGTACTTAGATAAGTTATTGTCGTGAGGCTTCAGAGAAGGCAGAAGGCAAGCGTTTTAATTCTCACCTCAGGACCCAACAGGACTTGGAGTGAGTGCTGAGGGAAGGGACATAAAGATTGCTACATAAATACTGAGAGGTCTTCTAAGGTAAACATACCTTTCTTGGCACCTAACCTGCTGCTCAGCACCACCTTAGCTATATCATTTGAGAGCTCACTTCCAATGCAGTCCTTTATTTCCATGATCTTTGATTCTTTTTGATGACTCCTCATAGGCAAGCTAGAAAGATACTGGATTTTCAGATACTCACATTAAAGAAGTTGATAATTGCATTTGCAGTGCTGAATTGCCACACTTGCTGGTAGAGGTTAGAACCAGAAGCAGTGCTTTAACTTCTTGTGACATTTACAAGAATTGTAATGCTGGCTTTTGCCAGAAAATGTATGTTTAATCTAAGCAGTTCTGATACATTGGAAAATTGGTCCCTACATATCCATTTCACAAAATTACACAGAATGTTAGAAAGAGAATTTGGCTCCTATCTCTGAAAACAACTAATTGTACCACTTTAGAGCTATAAAGACCCTTTGAGGTCATGTGCTTTAAACACTGGTTTTATTGATGAAGAAATGAGCTGGGAAGGAAGAAACAGTATGCCTAAATATGTAATAGTTAAGCTCACAGTTCAGGCTTTCTAATGCCCAAATGGGACTCTTTCCATTGCAGAAATAGGAAAAGCCAGGGCTAGGCCTGGCAGCATATGTTTGCAATCTCAGTCCTTGGGAAATGAAGGGATGGGAATCCTGAAGTTCAACAAGGCAGCCTGGGCTACATAGCAAGATCGTGATAGAAACACAAATGGGCAAAGTCAAATGCTTAATCTTTAATGCTTATGTCTTTTATTTAACAGGTAGTATGCCTTGAGTAGCACACATCAGAAGTATCCCTGAGACTAGAAGGATCATTCATATTCTATAATAGGCAAAGGAGGGATATGACCTAGTTCTAATGGTAAAACGGAGAAAAAACTGTGAAGCAGACATGTGACAAGAGACTATGCTGGGCTGTACTTGAGGACAAGGGAATATGCTATGCTGTTAATCATAGAGTGGACAGAAAAAGGAAATGACAATCAGTACTGAAGCCAGAAAAGCATGTGGCAGAGGAAATGAAAGAGTCCAAAGTGTAAAGTCCACAAAAGTAACAAAAACAATGTCCTTCAAGACATTGGCCAATGTCTAGCATGATCATGTTCATATACTTGAGCTTTAAACTGCGTCTACACCTGCTTCCACATATGTACATGTATCCCTTAAGAATCAGGGACAGGAAGTGAGCTTGCCTATCTCAGACCCTGTGAAGTACATGATACATAGACATTGAGGGAACAAATCTGAGCAAGATAGAAGAAGTCAGACTGGGTTGCTCAGATCTGCAAGGAAAAGATACAAAAGGCTGAATTCAAGAATTGGTTTTTACTGTTCTGACATCTAGTGAGAAAAGACACCGTCTCTAATTAAGAAATGTTTCTACTCTGGTGCCCCATATCTGACCACGTCCCCTGGATGGGGAGACCTGGTGGCACTCAGAGGAAGGACAGCAGGTTACCAAGAAGAGACTTGATACCCTATGAACATATACAGGGGGAGGAAGTCCCCCTCAGTCACAGTCATAGGGGAGGGGAGTAAGGGGAAAATGGGAGGGAGGGAGGAATGGGAGGATACAAGGGAGGGGATAACCATTGAGATGTAATATGAATAAATTCATAAAAATTAAAAAAATGTTTCTAAATCATTCAAGGCAAAGAAAATAAGAGCAGTAGGAATTTATAGACAGTGTGAATATGAGAGTGTGCATGGCATGTAGTAACCGAGGAGCATGGTGGAACAGGTCATAGGCATGAGCGCTGGCACAGCCAGGACATCCCTGAGCCTTAATAGTTCAGTCAGGCAACAGACACTGGGACTCAAGAAGGGACATAAAATAGACTTTGACATGAAGAACTAGGATAAGCACACAGAGGAAGAAGATACAAACAGTCCAGATGACACCTGATAGGCTGAGGTCAGATGTTCCGGAAGGAGGGCTCCCCCTTTCTGAGGACTAGAGGAGAGGAGATGGGGGAGGGAGGGGGGGACCAGGAGGCAACAATGGAGGGGGCTACAGTAGCAATGTAAAGTGAACAAATTTTTAAAAATAAAATAAAGATAAATCTTTTTTTTTAAAAGAACACTTGGAATTAAGACCTGCAAACTCAATAAGCATTTCCGAGTTCTAAAAGGAAGTATGAAGTACAAACTTGAGGGCAAGGATGTCAATTTATTTGGAAGCTAAGCTGGCTTTCATGTGCCCCATAAGACAGGAAGTGCCCTGGGATAGAAGCGTAGGGCCACCATTCCAACAAAGAGATATTGTTCTCTGCTAATGGTATTAGTAATGAGACCAGAGTTTCCATGGGAGGAGTTTGTTTATAGCCAGGTCTCCAAATGAAGGCATACACATTAACCAAGATTTGTCTATCCCCTTGCTCTAATTAAATTTTAGGGTTAGACACAATCATTCATCTGGTCTGAAACACTGATGAGCCCACTTGGAATGTAAAACCCCAAAGCAACTCAATATTTACTAAATTTAAAGGAAGCAATCAATTGTAATTCGAATTTATGCACATCCATTCCCCACTTCGGATCTGTCTTATTTCCCTTAAGTTCCTCTGGTCATTAAGATTGTCAGCAAAGTTATAGTCTTAATGTATCTACAATAACTAAAGGAAAATGTATCAGGCATGTACAGACAGAGACTTTATAGGCCTGGTACTCACAGCCACATTTCTCCATAGAGATCCTGGCATATTTAGTAAACGTTTACAGAATGAATGAAAAACACTTTATACCCCTTGAAAGATTATTTCACAGCTTATCGTGATAGTTCATGCTTACAATCCCAGAACTCAAGGGACTGAGCCACAAAGATTGCTGCAAATTCTTGATTGGCTTGGGGCTACATCAATGCGTGTTCCAGGCCAGCCCAGGCTACAATTTAACACCTTGCCTCACAACGGTTCTTTTCATGAACAACATCTCAGATACCCTGACCCAGCATATGAGTATGTCTGTGCACACAAGTACTCTCAACATTCCCATATGGTCATTATTCCCTTTGGTATGTGCATTTCTGTAACAAAACACTGAAATAATAACTATTTGTTTCCCAAGAAAGATGATTTGAATTAACATTTCCTCCAAACATGCCAATCATCCGGCACCTTAAAAATGAATTCAATTTCTATCAGGAAAGTTGTTCCCTTTTCCCTAAAAAGTAAATAACTTTTAAGGACACAATTGGCATTAACATCTCCAGTTCATAAAAACAGAGATTCAGTTTGCCCACCATGAAACCTGAAAGCCCAGTTTGCATCACTTTGCTAACTTAGAGCTCTTTTACTTCTGCTTAGGCTAAAATCCCACCTGTGCTCCCCGCTTTCCATTCTTAATACTTCTGAAGCTTCCATCTGCTTTCCTAAGGGGGTGACAAAAACCAGACTACACTTTCAGCCTCCTAGGATATCCTGCCCTGGAGATTCTCAGCAAGCATTTGGAAATTGGAGTTAGCCCAGAGCTCCAGAGTGAATTAAGGATTGGTGAGGTCAGTTTGGGAATCATTAGTGTATGGGTTAAAGGTGAAACTACGTGAAGAGATGAAATTATCCAGGGAGCCAACATAACAAGAGAAGATGCAGGTCAATGACAGGAAGTCAGGAGTTGCTCCATTTAAAGGGGTGAAGAGGAGGTCAATGTGTGCATATACATGCACACTGTGAACGACTATGCAATGCACTAGTGTTCTCTCTCTCTCTCTCTCTCTCTCTCTCTCTCTCTCTCTCTCTCTCTCTCTCTCTCTCTCTCTCTCTCTCTCTCTCTCTCTCTCTGTGTGTGTGTGTGTGTGTGTGTCCCAGAGAGCCAAACAAAGAAAACCTAATGAATACTGTGAACACACCAACACACCAAGAATAAACTGGCTTTGACAACTTTTAAGCAGAAGAAGATGTGTTCAGGTGCCAGAACCTGCAGGTGTTCAGATGACTGAAGCCAGAAGCAGCCACCAGATGCTAACCAATGGTGGTTTGGAACTTTGGGGCCAAGCAGTCGTCCCAATGTGGTCCCTGTGGGGATTGTGTGTGGCCAGCCACACAGGGATGTACACAAGATACATTGGTGGGGATCTTAAAGTACCAGAAGATTAAACATTAGTGAAAAGTAAGATTGGAATTGAGTATCCCCAAAATGAAGAAGACAACCAGTGCTGCCCACTCTTTCCTGTGTGCCAGAATCGATGTATCATATTCCTGTGCATGATTTCATTTTCACCCCCCCCCCACCGTGGCAGCTCTAAGAAGTTGCTACATTTTGCATAACCAGAACCAGCAAAAGTTAAATAAATTACTCAAGGTCACACAGTTAGACCATGGTAGTGCTAGGATGGGGCCCGAGTTCTATTTGAGGCTGAAAGTCCCTGCTGTCAACAAGTGAAGTTAACACCTCCATGCTCATGTTAGTCACATAGCTATGCTTGAGGAGAAGGAAGTTGATAGTGATGAAGTGTCTCTTAGTATCTGTTGGGTACTTTGCATTGAGTATCTCCTTTTCACATGTATGCCATCAACTTTCAGGCTATATTTAGGTAAACCTTATGAGGACATATTCAAAGAATTCTATTCTAGCTTCTTCTTTTAAGAAACTTGACTCTATATGACTGCAAAATAACTGGTTATCATTCAAATATATTTGCTACAGTTGTTCCCAACGGTTTGAATTGCTTTGAAAGTGTGGTATCATTGATTAGGTGGTTGTTTTTAAGGTCCAAATTAGTAAGAATCAAAGCATCAGATAACTGAGGGAAATTTGGCAGCATTCTCTCAAAAGGCTTCTTCTAGCCTTGAATTCTGACAATTCGTGCATGCAGACCTAGTTACAATAATGTTAAAGATGAGGGATTGGGCTTAGAATGGAAGTGCAGCGGCAGAACTGGTTGGCGTGTCAGCATCCTTTTAATCCTTAAAATAATATAAAAACAAACCAATGGCTAGTCAAGACATTGATTGATAACCCAAATAGAAACTTGGAAACTCTACACCAAAGGATGCACTGGAAATCCAACCAACTAAATTGCCTATGACCAAGCAAATAGGTTACAAGATCCAATTGGTCATCAGGGAAAATGAGAGACAGAGTGTCAGGGAATGAGTGACAAAAACTCCAGCAATTCATGTTTCACTGTCTATAGAAAAGCAAATGAGGTTCTGGTCTAAAGCAATTAGTATCAAAGCTAATTGTGCATGTGTGTAGCAATAATATTAGGCATTTGGGGTGGCTGCACTGATTGTTCCCTTTTTCCTCTGGATTACAAAAATCCGCTCAGACAGCTAAATAATAGCAAGTACTTAGTCAAATTGTTAATTATGAGGCAGAGATAATCATAATCTTATATATTTCCAAATCTGCATATACAATGAGGATTACCAAATTAGTTGCTGCTGTATTATTTTATGATGGTTGAAAAATATGCTAGCCCTGCAAACAGTTTTCATACCAGTCCACCAGAATTAAAAAATGGCCCCATCAATATTTACCAAAGCATTTTCCCCCATCTCACCACCTGTACTCTTTCCTTTCTAAGCCTGTATAAGGTTGCTCTGACAACTTCTGCTCCAACTTGGCAGTGCAATAATAAAAATGAGAGTATGTCAGAATGGTGCTACCATGTAATTTGTTTGTTTGTTTGTTTGTTTGTTGCTTTTTTGAGACAAGGTTTCTCTGTGTAGCCTTGGTTGTCCCGGACTTGCTTTCTAGACCAAGCTGGCCTCAAACTCACGGAGATCTGCCTGCCTCTGCCTCCTGAGTACTGGGATTACAGGTGTGTGCCATCATGCCCGGCCCATGGCACCCACTGCTGCTATGGGCTGCATCATACTTTTATGATTTTAAAACAGAAAGGAAATAAAAACTGCTAACACTTCTGTAAAAGCAATTATAAGGAAAATAGCTCATAGTAGAAATCGGACATGGTCAAAGTCACAGCTGTAGACAATAACAACATGTAATATTCTTGACATGAAGACGTGTATCCAATCTGTGATCTTTAAAATAGCCTCCCATGGTAATGCGGGATGAAGTGCTGTCTGTCTATACCTTTTTACCTCAACATATTACAAACAGATATAACATTAAACAGGGACTTTTCTCAGTTGTCAGATAGTCCACAAGATCCTAAAATGAATATGGAATCCCAGATCCTGAAAACTAAATTAGGCATCTTACAGAGGGCCCATCAAATCTATTTTTACAGGAGCTTGCCCTAGTGGAGGAATGCCAAACTCATCACCTTCTCATTCTCTGATTTATTTAGTGAAGGAGAGGTACAGGCATGTAGGAAGAGAAAACAGAGGCACTGGTAAACATTTCTGGACCCCAAAAACCTACAATACATCAAATACAAAACTGGTGGACATCACAGTTTTAGAAGAACACACTCCAAATAAGTAGAGCATGCCATTAAAAAAATTGGTTTATCATTCTCATTAGCCTCTTCAGCACTAGTGACAATATGATATAGCCCATGGCAGCAGTGGGTGCTTTCCTGGGGCCATGTTCAATGCTTCTTCTTCCCCTCAGCAAGGAACTTTCTTGTGTTTGGTTAGATTTGTTCAAAAGGGGGAAAATGGCCTAATGCTTATGGAGTTACTCTACCTTGTAATTGCACATGTTTGTATTTCCTGTTAAGGAAATGTTGGTCCAATTGTTCTGTAAGCCACCATCACCCTAGGAAAAGGCAAGCATGCCTGAAGCACTGTGAAGACTTTGTTGATGCTGGGTATCCTCTTACCCCACATTCTACTGTGTCAACCAGTTTTAGCTAACTTCCTGGAGTGGTGCAAGCAAAGCCTTCATCTCACTTACAAATGAGATCTGCTATTAGGCCTGAGACTACATGCTGTTTGCAACTCAAACAAGCCAAGTATCTATGATAAAAATTAACTATTTTATATTGCTATTAAACTGGTAGGCTACTGCCGTGTTTTTTGTTTTGTTTTTGTTTGTTTGTTTGTTTGTTTGTTTGTTTTTTGCTTTCTTAGGCTTAGTTAAACTAAAAATGCATTGTTACTTACCTTGTTGCATCTAGAATCTGAAAAATTCTCCACCTGTTAAAGGAACAGTAAAACCAGTAGCAAGAGCTTGCCAGAAGATTTAAAATAATAAAAATTTCCATTTCACTTGGATTTCATCTTTTTACAGTTTCCCAAACTGCAAGGAAATAGTTCAAAGTTGGATTTCTCATTTTGTTCCCCATTAGCTCATCTACAGTAAAAAGGAACATTCCAGATCACAAGGCTAAAAAGTGCAGGGCAGCATTGAGAACCAGTCATCTGGATTGCTGTGGGCAGGGGATGTTCTCTCTACTGTGAATGCTATCGTCACTCTCTTTCTCAAGGGCAGTGACAAACCAAAGCTAAAAGCCAAGAAGCCTAAACCCAGACCAAGCTTAACCCTGTAGCATGGATGAAATGGAAATGCTTCATTGAAAGGATCAGGAGATAGTTTTCACACCGTAGGAATGTAGGAAGACAAATAAAAGAGAGAAAAAGAATTTTAGACTTTGCTTATGCTCTCCAATAAGATGAAAGTTCAAAGCATGCAAATACACACACACACACACACACACACACACACACACACACAGTGATAAATAACTCATTACTGGAGTGACTGTCATGCAAACACAAGACATCCATTAAAGTAAGTAAACAATATTTCTCTATAAAACTTGCTTAGATCATTCTCATAACATGAGTCTTAGGAATAACAACACATTAACTCTACAGTGTGAGGTTATTTTAGTTTTTTTTTGCATTTATTGTGCATTTAAGTGTGTGTGTGTGTGTGTGTGTGTGTGTGTGTGTGTGTGTGTGTATAGAAGTCAGAGGATAGTTTTGCAAAAGTTGCTCCTTTCCTTCTACCATGTAGACTCAGGGGGTTAAACTGAGGTCATTAGGCCTGATCACAAGCTCTTTGACCACTGAGCCATCTTAGTTAACTTCTCATAAGCAGCATCTCTGAAGTTGTACCTAGGTCAATTTGAGACTCAGTGAGCTTTCTGATTTTAATTGCCCCATAAAAGGGGGCCTTACAATTTTGTACCCTTTTTTTGTGCACACAAAAACAGGTTTAAGGGCCTGTACATTGTTATGGGAGAAATATCTCTTTACATATGTGCAGGCTTCTAGGGAGGGTTAAGAATATCTTTTAATAGCATAGCCAGTAGCTGAGACTTGCTTACATCATCACTTGGGAAATAGTATATGACGTTTTAAAAATCTTGAGTCTTTCGTATGGTTATACCTCACTTTCCTGCTCCTCGGGTGTTAAGACTGCTGGGGAAACAAATGTTATGAGAAACCAACACGATATGCCTGGTTTGTTCTGACACTAAATCTTTTAAACAAGAGACTCCTGTGAATTAACTTGATATTCAAACACCAATGTATTCTGTTTCACTCCAGCCACAAGGAAGAAGAAATTTAGAACATACGAATCAGCCTGTGGCATAAAACCCCTATACACTGAAGGCAGCCCCAGAAGCCCTTGTACCACACTTGGCCTGGTGAACATTTGGATGAAAAAACAAAAAGCCCTAACTAATACAACACTAAAAAAACATTTTAAAATGAAAATGTGAAAGCGAGTGTTGATTTTTCTAGGTCCAGGAAATTCCAAAGTAAAATATACAGTAGGTTCTAAAGCCTTAATTTGTATTATACTCTCCTAATGGAAATCCTCAAGTGATGTAAATATTTCCATTGATTTATTGATCTGTATCATGGCTGGGATAAATTTAACTTCAATTGGGGAGATCTCTTGAGAGCATCACTTTTTATTTTTATTTCTAGGCAAACTTCCCTCCTGCTTGCTTGCATTTCCCAATGATTGCACTGGGAAGATTTTAAAGAGCTCATTGCCTTACCTGGTGTCCAGACAGCCGGAGATGCAGTATTCAGTGATGATCCATTAAGACATTGTAGGTACATCAACCAAAAGGGTGGACAGGTGACCGAAGGCCATGGTGGAAAGGTACAAAAATAAGAGAGAAAGATATATACTCATTAGGAGGAAAGGAATGAATTTTAAAACTTATTTTACACAAATATACACAAACTCTCCATTTGGAATGGTTCACAAATGAAATCCTTTGAAAGAATCCTTTAATCAATGAAGAGTTATTCAAACTTTATTTATTATCCGATATGTGCCAGGAATTGCTATAGGACATAACTGAGAATAAAACAAACAAATAAACAAAACATTTTCTTTCTGCAAAGTCTGCAATCTTGTGGAATATTTTGTGGGCCATCTGCTTGAAATAAGAGTTCTCCAGAAATATACTCCACGTGAAAGTGTTTCTCCTGGTTTTATTTAATCTTTTCTTTATGTGTAGAGAATATACCCAATGGCATTTGTAGTAGAAGAAGCTGCTTTCTGATTAGAAGGAACAGGATAAATTTATGGTCTCTTGCCCTTAAAAGCTATCCCCAAAGGCTGTCAGTCAAGGTTCTTTCCAGCTGGCCCACAAGCCCCCAACACTTGAATTTTGAAAAGCTGGGAAAACAGCCTTGTCAATAATAGGTCAGTTCCACATCTTAAGAGAGACTTTTCTCATTGGCTGTTAGTGTTTTCTCTAAGAGGGGGGCCCAAGTAGCAGCCCAAAAAACATGAGCCCTCAGCAAGCTTCCTCTTGGGGAAAAAAAACAAGCCTGGGAAGACAAAGGAGTCCTGGTTATCCAGCCCATGACATGAATACTGTGCTAAGATCAAGAAGACAGGATCAACCTTCAAAGGACAGCAGCTATCTCAAAATGTCAAGTTAGTAGGGAAAGGAAAAGATGGAAATGAAAGCAATGCACACATCCCTGGAATAACAGGAATGTGGAAGGACTTGAGAATTTGAAGTTCTAAAGAATTCACCTTTTCCTTGCAACTATCTTATATACCTATACAATGCATTTTTATTAGATCCCAATATGGCTCTCTTTAATCACCTTACCTTTCCTGTTGAGTCCTTTTTCCCCAGTTATGACCACTTTTACTCTCATAGCATTTGTTGTGATCCACTGAGGTTAATTAGGGTAGATTGCATGAGCATGGATGAGAGAGGCTATTTCACGGAAGTCTGGGCAACTTAGAATTGCTTAGACTACTGAGGAAAATGACTTCGGAGGGGGAATTCATCTTAACCAGGAATCTCAAACTATGTATGGCACCTGCCTTTGGTATTTACATTATTAGGGTTGGTGCTTAAAGTAAAAATAAACTAATTCATTTTGATGTTAAGACTCAAGACCCAATACAAGCAAAATAAAATAAAAATGTTGCCTAGGAAACCGGATCCCTGGTTTCTGGTTCTCAACTTCCCCCAATGACTCATTTGGTCTTGGGCCATGATCCTCTTTTGAGAGATGAAGTAGTTCAAGAAGCTGGTTATTAAAGACCCCCTGCCCCCAACCCATGTCCAACCCTAACATATCTACTTTCCATTTGGAAGACATGTTCATTTAAATTATATCAATCTCTACTTGTTTTTTCAATACAACCTGCTGCTGGTAGTTCAGAGAGCCCAACACTCACACATTCACAAGTGGTCTGTCTCCTTAGTCCGTCTATGCCAAGTCTACAGCAAATCATGCACACCACATAGGACGGGGCATCTCATGGTTGGCCTGAGAAGATTGAAATCCAGATCATCTTACCTAAGTTGTATTCCTTGAATATCTGTTTTAATTCCACAAGGCCTAGCCCTTGTCACAACTGTGAAGTCTTCTGAGTCTGTTTTGAATGTTCCTTTCACAGTACTACCCTTTTCTTTTGGAAACCAAACTTACCCTTGTGTCTTTCCATTTGTTGCCAGCCAACATGGATTTCTTTTTTTTTTTAACCATTTCGTTTTTCATATTATATGAAGATAATTACACAAGTAAGAACTTGTAACATTCCATACATGTAATAAGACTTTTTTTTTGGTGGTGCACACCTGGAGGAGGTCCCCCTCAGACACAGACATAGGGGAGAGGACGGGAATAGGGGGGAAGTGGGAGGAAGGGAGGAATGGGAGGATACATGGGATGGGCTAACAACTGAGATGTAATATGAATAAATTAATTTTTAAAAAAAGAAAAATTCAAAAAAAAAGAAAAATAAAAAAAGGTGTGCCAACATAGATTTCAATTTGATTTTTGTATTTGAGCAATAGTCATAGGAATGCAGAGCCTTTTAGAACCATAGTAATTAGTGTTCACTGATTTTACCTTCAAACTTCTGACAATTAAGGAGGTTTTTTCCCCCTATATACCCCTTAATAACACAAGATGTAACACAGACCTATTATAGTGATGTGTTTAATTCATAGCTACTGGTTGCTTATTCCCTAGATTCAATGAAGTTAGGGAGAAACGAATACTATATAGTACAAGGGACTAGAAAGAAGTTTGGACTAGAATTCAATAATTAAGGTCCTAATTTTAGAACTGCCATTTTCTAGCTTGAAACGCTGGCAAGCCCATTCCTAATTGGGTAAGCTGGCTGACTAGGTGCCCATGCCAAGTTCTCTATTCACTTTAATATTCTAAGACTTTGTGATAAACTTGGCTTAGTCAAGAACTTCCCCGTGGACTATATAGCCCAAGTCTATAAATGGGGACCTAGACAGAAACACTCCTGAATTTTGGTAAGAGATGCTTATGCCAAGGGTTAGGTGGTAAACAAATTGGTCCTCAGTAGCCTACTCTTCCTATCAGATCCTCAGATGGCCCACTAGCTTCCCAGGCATCTGTGCCCGAGGATCTATCTCTATAGTACTTGACACACAGGTTAGGAGCTGCCTAATTGGGGCATTTAAAGTCAATTTAAGGGACTCTATTGATGACTTAGTATGTTAAATCCCTGAAGTAACATTTGTTGTGAGCCATAAACCTGAACAAGTGACTAAGAACAAGTGACATCAGCTCTTTAGGGGTGGCCTCTAGTGATAACATAGAGTCAGTACATATCCCAAGATGCCTATAAAATCCTGTCTGAGTTAGAACACAAGTGGTTACTATAATCTAGTGATACAAAGAGACATTTTTCAGCATTAGCCATTCATCTTTGGCATTTTAGATCTGAGTGCCCTATCCACTTGTTCTTCCATGCCCAGGCTACTGTAAGTCTGGCTTCAGCCTCTATGCATCTGATCCTGGAATGTAGGTGTGTAAAGAGATCCTCTGAGGACTAGAGGACATCTTTTAGGGACTATTGAAATCACTCAACCTTTCCCTTATGCTGAGATCCTGCTGGGGACAGAGACTTACCATAGAGTACAGCAGTGGAAGAGCCAAGCCCAGGACCTATGTTAATAGGTTGTCACATATACTGTGTCTACTAGAGGCTGCTTAGAACAGTGGCTCTCAACCTGTATGTTGGGGACCCCCCACAGGGGTCACTTATCATATATTCTGCATATCAGATATTTACATTATGACTCATAACAGTAACAAAGTTGGAGTTTGTCTGACAGCTAAAGAACAACGAATTTGAAAGATCAGATAAACAACTACAGAAGACACCAAGGATGTTTCATGCCTCCTTTCTACTACCTGTTGATATCTAAACATAGTGTCATGCTTCTTGCTAAGTTCTCACTCACTTCTGCCTACTGGTGAGATGACTGCTTCCCTCACTATCCACTAGCAATTCTTTTCTTCTTTCCATTTGAGGAGCAATGCCAAAAACCTGGGCCCTTTATTGCTGAAGCACCAATCACATTTTGGAAACCAAGTGGATCTATCTGATGAGAAAGCTTGCTGCACAGCCCTTTTCAACTGAAGATTTTTCTCTCTGCTGGAAAATCAGTGAGATCTCAGTTGCAGATGCCTGCTCTCAACTGTCTGTTGTCTGCATTCCCGGCAGACCACCCTCGTTTCTCCTTCGCCCACTCCCACACCAGAATTTAGTAAATTCTTCCATTTTGGCATCATAAGAGTGCCCTCTAGTGATGATCCAATTAAGAACCTGGGGACCAAGGAATTCTCAGATTTGGGTGGGGAATGGGGTTGTTCTTAACTTGCTCTTGGCCATCTGAAGACATTTCTGCATTACCTACTTATCAATTTAGTCTTTTCCAAAGCAGGGATATGGGTGTGTTGTAATGGAGTAAGAAAGCAAAACAAAATGGAGGACCTTAGAAAATCTGGTGTCCTGCCTCCTGAGAGGAGTTAGCATTTATGATGCAGGATGCCTGTGTGAGGTACAACATAAGTGCGCAGACACAAACTGACTCATCACTGAAATCTAGCAAGTATTTTCATACATGCCTTAGCCTCCACTGTATGCAAGCATCTAATGAGACCTTGTGTTATGTTTCCTCAATTTGGTCACGTGTATGCTTTTTCAGCAGAAAAGAAAGAACCAAGAGTTCCTTAAAAATTTCCCCGAGGGTAACAGACTTGCCATCTGTTGTAAGAAAGACTTTTTAAAAAGTCATTTACAATATGTAATATAAAATTACTGTAAGCAAGCACTTAGGGTTATTCCCTCCATTTTAGTTCCAGGCTTAGTAGTTTAGGGTTCCGAAGATTCACAGTGCATGCTATTTTACCACTGGTTCAAACCAGCAAAAAGGTTTCCACTGTATCTTTTATAGTTAACCATGAAAGCACTACAACTTTATTAATTCCTAATATTTTTTGTCGACACAGACAAAAAGTTTGGCAACTTGCCAGCACAAAGTATAACTGCTTCATTCATGTTAGCATGTTTAACCACGTGGATCGTAAACTGCCCCTAACAAGGCATCATTCGATCAGTGTTGCAGTAAGGATTAAGATCATTCCCAAGAACTGTTTAGTGAAGTCACTAACAGGATCCAACCCAATGGGATGGTGTACTCTTTTCAGCAGAAGGCTTAGGCCTCTGATGAAGTCAAATCATGGTGAGAACAATGGATTTGACGGGAAGCTTCATCCAAGCTGGCCCCAGATGAAGAGTTAACAGGGAGCTAAAGTTGAGTGCCTAAGGTAGCAGGGTTCCTGCAACTGTGTTCCTGAACGCAGCTCCTCTGGTTTGGTTACTTCAAACTGTGAGTCTCGGTTTTTCTGAACAGAACTGTGACCCCTTTGTGATCTCCAGCACTTCCTAACTGTTAAATTTCATACCTCCAACAGTCTTCATGGGAAAGAAAGGAGAGGAGAGGGGAGCGGAGGGGAGGGGAGAGAGGGAGGGAGGGAGGGAGGGAGGGAGGGAGGGAGAGAGAGAGAGAGAGAGAGAGAGAGAGAGAGAGAGAGACAGACAGACAGACAGACAGACAGACAGACAGAGGAAGGGAGGGAGGGAGGGAGGGGGAGAGAGAGAGGGAGAGAGAGAGAGACAGACAGACAGACAGAAACAGAGACAGAGAGACAGAAAGACAGAGAGAGGCATCATCTTGTTCAAATATTTCTGAAGATGAAATATATGGGATCAAGTAAATGAAACATTTGAGTAATGGCCTTTATTATTTAAAAGAAACTGTGCCAAGGACTTTGATGTGCCACTGCTCTTCTTGTCTTCACTTACTCATCTAGTGTCTTCTGCAGAAGCTGGGAGGTGAGAGATAATGTCTTTCTCCACATTTAGGAAGGAGAGAGAATAACTAGAAGTTGAGTGAGGCTATAACATCTCTAAGTGTGGCCTCAGAGCTGTACTTCCTCCAATGTAAAAAACCAGAAAACACACTTCTCGGTTTGTTCTACAAAGAACAAAGAAACAACACAAAACAAAACCCCTTTAAAGACTATGTAACCTCCCAGACAGCACCACCAGCCACAGACCACATGTTTGATACATGAGCCTGTGGGTGGACATTTCTCATTCAAACCCACAGCACCTGTCAAATAGGAAGTTTTTTTTTTTTCTGCTTGTATCATGCCTTCCATGACATTATGGGCTTTCCCTCTGGGACCATAAGGCCAAATAAACTTTTTTTTCTGGAAGTTGTTTTTGGTTGTGGTATTTTATCACACTAACCAAATACATACATACACACACACACACACACACACACACACACACACACACACACACATGACAGAGCAGGTATAGTGTTCCTAATCATATTTTCCCTGCACTATCTATGGAAGCATTTCTTTTGAATGATCAATTAACAGTTTGTGGACTGTGGCAAAACCAGGATCAAAAGTACTCAGTCTTTTTTCCATCAAAATACTCAGTACATAGCACATGTGCAGACTTGACCAGAGAAATACCTGTTTGCCAGAATTACCGGAACTTATCCCTGAATGAACAAATATCAACATCCATACCATCAATTAGTATGTGATGACTTACTTTATGTCACAGGCCATATGCTTTCAAGAATTATTTAATCTCGCAAAAGTCTACGCTTATTGTACAGATAAGAAAACCATAGTTTGGGATGTGGAGATGGCTCGGGGTGGGGGGTGGGGGGTGGGAATGTACTTGTTTCACCAACCTGGCAAGCCGAGTCTGAACCCCAGGACCTACCTGAGGAAGAAGAAACTAACACTCAGGCTTTCCTCTGACCTTGACATGTGCACATCCACATGCATGAGTGTGTACACAAACCCAAACAAACAAACACCAAATGCAATTAGAAATTTAGCAATCCAAAAAGAAAAGAAAAGCACCGATGGGACAGAGTTGTACAGTACAAGGCACAGTCTGCACTCAAATCCACAATCACTCATTAGCAACTAAGCTGCTCTAACTGACGTGGATTTTGGCTTCACTGCAATGCTGCCATGTAGACATCATTCTCAGTTCACAGGGAGCATAGACGAGCCTCATAATACAACTCACTCAAGGTCATACTGCTAATAAGTGAAAGGGACAGAAATACTCAGTCTTCCAGCCCTGAATACTATGCCCTGCGCATTAGACTCTGTGCTTGCCTCGGTGTGGCCCTGATATTGAAAGGGTTGCTGTATATAACCACGCTAGGCATAACACACTTCCACTGAGAGCTGGGAACAGCACACTCCAAAGTGTTTCCCTGTATGCCTCTCTTCGTGCTTCTCAAGGGACTATTTTTCATTTTGAACTCCGGGATAGAGTGCAAACCACTTGAACGCAAGGGGAACTAGACCAGAACTCAGTGTAAATCTTTCCCTGAGCTTTCCTTCCCCTTAGACATAAATCAAGTGGCTGTGGGTGGGCCAGGTACCTTCAGGGAAAGGGAATTGGCAGGCAGATCAGGGCTCTTTGGAGCAGTGGGGAGGAGAGCTGACTTTTTCTATTGTTCCTGTATTTTTATCAGAACAAAAATATGATAATAGTGGAGAGATAAAATTCAGAAATGTAGGATAAGGATATCAAAGTACAGAGGGAGAGGCTGGAAGAGGAGTGTGTGTCTTCTTGTATAAAAGTCTGCGTAGGTTACTGTGGTAAGAGGATGAGTTGATGCCTCGGGGAATAAAAGGTGTTGGTACCAAATGGCAGATTCCATCCTCGAGCATGAGGAACCAGGCCATGCATAACTTGACTGTGACTTAGTTTTAAACTTATTGAAGCAAGATGGTATTCTTAAGAGACCATCAAATTCAAACTCTTCATTTATATCCTCGGAGAGAGAGAGAGGGAGGTCTATAAAGGGTCCAAACCTTCTCCCTTGCCCTTACAGTTTTAGTTCAGGAGTTTAAAGGCACCACTATTTTCTCCTAAAAAGACAAGGAAACTCTCTCACAATCCCTACAAGAGGGAAGGATGGGAGCAAAAAGGGGGAAGCCGGTAGCAGAGGTTGCAGAATGAAGACTAGGTTTTCTTTTCCAACAATAACTGGTGAAATGTTCTTTCCTATCTTCTGCTAGGGCCAAAAAAAACTGAGCTTTGACGAGATGAAGCACCTTGCCCATTGTCACTCAGTGAATACACAGAGAAGGGAGCTTCTACGCTGTTCTCATGCCAGAGGCTGAGAGGGTTTCATGCAAGCAGTGTGGAACCACTTCATTTCTCGTCGCCTACATTCCTAGTACAAAAGAAGGGCCTCCGTGTGGAGTGTTTGCATGTTCAAATTTGCAATTACTGTAATGAAGCTGAACTCTCATCTGCAAGCCTAGTTCCATCGAAGCCTTGGAAACTGCCTTGCTCTCAGCCTTTCGAGAGCACTTTGGCTGTCCCTGTTCTCTGGACTCAAGGAAAAGAGATGCTATCAGAAGAGCCTATTGAGTAAAGGGCTTTGTAATTCCCCATGGGTTCTAGTGTGCCACCTCAGGCTTCTCTGGCCACCTTGCTGGGACATAAGAGATGTTGATCACAGTGTCCAAGCTGCCAGCTAACGGGGCTGATGCTGTGGGAGCTTTTTCATACTGAAGAGCAAGTATATAGAGTAGCTGTGTTTCCAGAGATGCTCCTTGAATGTCTCCACACATGTTGACACAAGGAGTCCCACCTCCCTTCACATGGGATGGCCCTGCACTAGTGTATCAATATGATAAATACTAAACATCGGATAAACACTAAAATTACTTTAAAAGGTGGGAGGAAATTTTTATATTGTTTATTTGAAGTTGGATGTGCCAACTTGCTAATTAGAGAAATGGCCCATCATTAGGCTTGCTCATTCTTCCTCGTCAGAATGGGCAGGGCTCTGTGCGTCACAGGTAAGGCAGAAATCACCAGGCAGCTGGCTTTGTGACAGTCCAATTCCTGGTTTCCCACTGACACATATTGCAATCAATCTCTAGCTGCCCGACTTTTGGCAGTTGCCCTTCACACTCTGGCTTTAAGCTACTCGGCCCCTGGCCCCTCATCAGGTGGGTAATGATCTGGAAACACACAAGAGTTGCTCCTATAAAGGAGGCACAATTTAAAGGAACCTTTCTCTAGAGATAGCCCTCTGTACATATACTTTACATTTTAGATGGGCATCTCTCCAAACTACAAGCATATCTCCCTTTGAGTCAAATGCACCCTCTACCTCTCTGATATGTGTACGTTTAACAGTTTCATTTTCCATTCAATCCATCTATTTGAACTGTTCAGTTTAGTGGTTTTCACTATATGCACAGAAATGTACAATCATCATTGCAAACATTTGATCATTTCTAAAATAAATCCTTGGCATTTTATATCTAGCTGTCCTATCCACTTGTTCTCCCAGACCCTTACTGCCATAAATGTAGTTCTAGTCTCTATGAATTTGCCCTTTTCAGACATTTCAAATAAAACATTCATATGGCAATAGTTGTCCTTTATGACCAGCACTCTTTGATTCACACGTTATTTTCAAGGTTCATCTGTGTTGTATATCATGTCTGCCCCTCCTCCCTTCCTTTTTATAACCAAAATGTTCCATTACATCCCTATCCAAAAATTTTAAGAAGTAAAAGGTATCTAAACAATTCTATCCCATGCAGGCTGTCCTAATGAGACCTGATAGGCTGTGGTCAGATGGTGGGGGAGGGTCTCCCTGTCATAGGTCTAGGGGAGGGGAATAGGATGCAAGAAGGGTGGAGGATGAGAATGGGAAGAAAAGAGTGAGGGGATAACAATCGGTATGTAATGTGAATAAATTATAATAAATAAAAAGTGGAAAAAACCAATTCTATCCCTACCCCCTAACCAAGTCCACATATCTATCCTGAGTACACCCTGTGGTACTATTATTACTAGCACTATGATTATAGAGATGACTGAGCAATACAATGGACAGACTCATTCAGTCTTCCACTCTTTCATTCATCCAAAACTCTATGGTATGTCTCTTATGTACTAGGAAAGTTTAAGCACATGGAATGCACGACTGAGATAGACATGACCCATGTCTTCCATGACTTCACAATGAAGCCATGAGTATGGAAAACCATGATTTATATTTGCTAGTTCTACCAGACGTAACTACTGAAAGTACCTATAACCCATGTTGTGTCCATTCACCATTCACAGCTCAGAACTGGGCACCTGATTTCACCAACATTCATGAGGGAATGCAGCCAAAGGGGAGAGAGGAGTCAGCTGTTCAAGTGGATTTATACATGGTCAGGATTTTTAAATTGAAGGGAATCCATGCACTATAAGATAGATGATTTAAAGTCTAGAATTCAGTGGAGTTTAGACTAGTCATATATTGTGAAATCATCACCTCTATCTAGTTCCAAAACATTTTGATCACCTCACAGGAAACCTTGTACCCATTTAAGCAGTTACTCCATCTCTCCTTCTCCTCAGTGCGTGACAACTACAACTATGTTTTCTGTCTATATGGATTTGCTTGTTGAGATGATTCATGTAAGTGAAGTCATATAATGCAGCCTTCGAAAATCTGGCATAGCTCACTACTCAGCATAATATTATCAAATTTGGTTCATGTTTTAGCATGTATCAAAACTCTGATCCTGTGTACAGCTGAACCATATTCCATAGAATGCATACACCACATGCTGCTTATCAATTCGCCTACCTCCCAGAATTTATTTGGGTTGTTTCTGTTTGCACAGTCAAAGTCATGCCGCTATGAAGATTCAAAATATAAGTTATTGTGTAGACATGTTTTCATTTCTCTTAGATTTACACCTAAGAGCAGAATGCAAATCATATGGCAATAGCATGTTAAATGTCTTGAGAAACTGCCAAAAGTTTCTGCATCAGTACTGTACAGGATTTCAGTTTCCCCCAGAGTTTTAGCTTAATGTTTAATTTGGAGAAGAGTTACATTAAATTGGAGACACCAAGTCAGCCCCAATGATTGGCTGTAATGTCAGGCATTTGAATCTGGCCCTCTTAATTAATGCTCAGGCCAACAGGAGAAGCAATGCAAAGGAGGACAGAATGGGAGCGGAAACCCTCCCCTCCTCCACAGCTCGGGAAGCAGCTCTGGTACCTGCTCACAGACCAAAGGTTAGAGCTATCAGGCCCACTGAATTGTTCTCGAACTTCATTTTGTTCAACAGTCGTTGAAACAATTTTGAACAACATCCAGTTCAGCAGAGGATCTAGAGGGGAATGTTCTCAACTGTATGAACCAGGACCAGAGAATTCTGGGTGATTTTATGCAAAACATGTCATGAAATCAATACTGACTATGGCCAGGAGGGAAAAAAAGGTGCTGCTTTCTCTTGTACCATGAGGACTTCAAAGTTTCAATGGGCTCTGCAGGTTATTAGCGCCCATGGTATTTGATACGGGCTCTCATCGCTTGGAATAAAGGTCCGCTGTGGATTTAGGAAATAAATAATAATGATGAATATCTAGCTCTCAAGATGATAGCATGTGGGTATATCACTGAAACTTGCCCTTATGGCCTGTCTCTCTCCTCCAGTGAGCCAGACAGCAGGATGGCTACTGAATCCACGGCTCCTGCAGTCTGTATCACTCTGTGGGCAGCTCAGCCTCATTCTGTGATGCCATTAAATCGTTCAAGCCATTCCATGCTATTTTCGGGGCACTGAAACTGTCACTGCAAGGATGATATATTTCTCACTATCCAGGAAGGGCAGAGGCACCATCCCAAAGTCCCTCCTCAACATGTTAAGCGGAAAGGAAGGGAAGCCTGGAGGCAGAGTATTGATGATCACGGCCAGTCTCAAAGTCCTTGACTTTTCAGTTACCTGAGATTTTGATGAGTGGTTTTGAAATTATATTACTGGAATAACTTTTTCTGTGTATGTGCTTTCCAGTCAGAGGTCAATTGTGGGTGTCATTCCTTGGGAGTCATTCATTTTTAGGCTAGGCTGGTGGGCCAGAGAATTTCTGGAATATGTCTATCTTGTCCCTGACTCCAATGTTAGGACACATGTCTGTATAAGCCTAGATCCTATTCAGATATTTCAAATCAAATTTCCTATAACACATCAGATCAAATAAGTAAGTTTATATGAAAACCCATGAAACTTCTATGAAGCCAAATATCAGGCATGTGCAAAGTGTAAAACACTACATTTTACTAATGATTTTTGCTTTTCAAATCAGTTAGTTTTTATATAACGAGTCTCTGTGCTATTTGTGAAAAAACTTAATGGGTACACTATCCTCATTTCAAATGAATTTAAGCAGGTCTTTTACATTTTTAGTTTTAATTTCTAGATTAGTAAATAAAAAAGCAAACAAGTTGGAGTACTTAATAATTTGGGGGAAAATGAAGGAGTGCTGAGGCGAAAAAGCATGAGAAGTGCTGACAATAAACTGTTTTCCCTTTCATTTGCTACATAGCACTGGCTGGAGTCAATTTTGTAATCCTCCTGCTAGCAGCCCCTGAGAGCTGCTGCTTATAGTTATGCAGAATCGTGGCCAGAGCTAAAGCATGATTTGAATGGGAGTTGTGTCCAGAAGCCCTGAGGTTCTGAGTGGTAAGTTAGAGGAACTGAAGGCAGTCCTTAGTCTTCCTATTGGGAACTCTGAGGGGCCACGATTGAGAATGAGTAATGGGAGTTCAAGTCTCTTTCATTGTACAGACCATGGAACTTAGGGAAGGGTTATGGGTGTATAAATCAAGAACAGCTGGGGTCACATCTGGATCTTTAATGGACTTTATAACTGGCTGCCGCCAACATAACTCTGACACCTTGCATCTGCTGAGCTCTCCCTCCATATAGCACTGTACTAAGAGCTGCTCTGCCTTATGAAGTCAAAACCAAGCCAGCTCCACACTCTTCATGTCCCTACTCTATAAGCATGTTTGCATGCTCAGCATTTGTTAAACTGGGCCAGATATGTAGGCAATAGTCTGCTTTGTTCCATCAGATTTATCTCTTTTAGTCATGCCAACTCTGATCTTCCCAAGATAAAAAAAAATTTTCAACCTGGCACTGCTGCTTTTAGACATCTTGATATGCAGCAGGCAACCCACCAGAGAAGGGATTTTTGAAAAGCCAGGAATCAATGAATTTAATCAGGTCCCTTTATGGTTCAAGAAAAGTTCACATGGCTGACAACTGGAAAGTTGTCTTGGCAACTTGCCACATGGTGACGCCATAGAGTGTGCCTTGTGCCCACCACCCTATTACCCTACACAAACAGCCCCTCCCTCTGAAAAGACTCTTCTGGGAAAGAGAAGGGAGCACCCTGAAAACACTTTTGCCTAATCCCTACATCACTAGGGCAGCAGCAGCAACAGGACAGAGGAGGCTAGGAATAGGCTCCAGGAACTGTTCACTAGGAGAGGTGGGATGGCCAAAGGCACCACACCAATCAGGATGGTAAGCTAGAACTACACATCGGAACTATCTGGGAGGCAAATTAAAAAAGCACACCTACAGAGCTCTGTCCTGTACAAAAGCCACATTTTTGGATAGCATGGATTCCATAACCTTCACTCGTGTGTGTGTGTGTGTGTGTGTGTTGTGTGTGTGTGTGTGTGTGTGTGTGTGTGTGTGTGTGTGTGTGTGTGTGTGTGTTGTGGTGTTTTACATACATACGGCCTTGGGAAACCAGTGACCACCAAACATTCTCACTTTGCAGTTACGGCATATTAATTGTTTAAGAAGCGGCTGGAATGTGAACCCATGACATCAGGATCCTAGTCCAGGGCTCTTTCCACAAAACTACTAGGAGGAAAACTAGTGTATGCACATATGTGTGTGTTGGGAAAGTGGTGGTGGTTTACATTTTAAGTCCTCATCATTTCTTTCAACTTAGCCATCAAAGTCCAGCTTCTCAATTTACAGATGAAGAAACCAAGGACAAGAGTGGAGAACGGAATTGTGTCAGATTTAGGATCCTGATCTCCATGCTTTTCCTGCCTGTGTTCCTCCCACTACATTTCCCACTTAGTCACATCCTGAGAGAAATATATGGTTACCAATAGCATTTCATTAGTATTCCTCCTACTGAGAGGCAAGCATTGTTAGAAGCCAGCACACTTCCTGATTCTAGAAACTGTGCTGGCTGATTGTTTCCAATATAAGTTCAAATTTCAGGGTTTCCCTGGAAATATCTGAGAAGCCAACACTACTAATGCAGACAAATGACGTGAAAACTAAAAGGGTAGTGTTACCATGAAATCAATTATTTGCATAGGTGGACTTCTCCCTTAATTGGACTATTTTAACGTTACAATTTGTTTTCTGGCCTTTGTGTATAATTAAATATAGATGTTCTTGGCGCTTAATGTCAGTTTAAATTTCAGCCTTAGAAAGTAATTTGTTTACATGTTCGATGAACAAAACATTTCTTAGCGGTTTCAAAGACTAAGGCTCATGCATCCCGAATCAAGGTTGCCTTTATCAGCACTGAAAAGGGCAAGAGAAGCACGCTTCTAATTCTAGGGGAGCCATCCTCTCAAAGTGAAAAATTAAGCTTCTGGTGAACATAAATACAAAGATGACCTATTTTCTTTAGGAACCACATATAAGAAAATAAAATTAATCTTACTGTGGTGCTCAGTGCTTACACAGAGCCAGTTAAATGACGTCCATCATGTCATTTTGGATCAAATAACCTGGATGGAAACTTATTTTTCTTCCAAAGCCTCAGTTTCCTTATATTCCAAATCAATATGCTTGTAAAGGTCTTTCCACTATGACAGGATAATTTAGAAAAAGGGTAGTGCTGTAGGTGACATTAAAGGATGTTGATTTTTCTTAGCAAGTGGTACATAAGGCTTGAGATCTTTTACATCAGGCAATCAACAAGCCATCTGACAGACATATCAATTCTTAGGAAAGCTCCCTCTGCCATTCTTTGTTGTCCTCTCCTATCAGAAAGTTGTCAACTGTCCTAGCCCTGTTTTCCAGTGTCAAGGTTAGTTCCGTTCCTTTAGAGAGCTGTGTAGTTCAAGGGATTTCTTCCTCTGCAGATTTTGGTCCCCCAGAGTTTCTCTTTTACTTATGCCCATGAAGCAGAAATTGTTCCTTGACAACATATCTTGGCAAGAAGAAAAATGGGCAGGGCAGTGGTGGTGCACGCCTGTAATCCCAGCACTTGTGACGGCAGAGGGGGGACGGATCTCCAGGAGTTAGAGGCCAGTCTGGTCTACAAAGTGAGTTCAAGAACAGCCAGAGCTGTTACACAGAGAAACCCTGTCTCAAAACAAAAACAAAAACAAAAACAAAAACAAGGAGAAGGAGGAGGAGCAGGAGGAGGAGGAACAGGAACAGGAACAGGAACAGGAACAGGAACAGGAACAGGAACAGGAACAAGAACAGGAACAAGAACAAGAACAAGAACAAGAACAAGAACAAGAACAAGAACAAGAACAAGAACAAGAAGAATGGGGAATGCAATAGGATATCCAGCCTGATTTTCTCCTTCCATCTGACAAGTAAGCCAGTGGGCGCCTCTTTCTAACATGTCATGGATCAGACTGATCAAGCCTTTGCCTCGTTTTTTGATTTGTTTGTCTAGTTTTGTTTTGTTTTGTTTTGTTTTTTGAGACAGGCTTTCTCTGTAGTCATGGCTGTCCTGCAACTCACTCTGTAGACCAGGCTGGCCTCAAACTCACAGCAATTCTCCTGCCTCTGGCCCCTCCACCCAGAGTGCTGGGATTAAAGGCGTATACCACCACTGCCAGGCTACCTTTGCCTCTTAAAGTCAGCACAGAAGAGTTTTAGAAGCTAACTCATAGACACTGACCAATGAGTGCTCTGTCTTATTGTTTAAACCTGAGCCATTGATAGTTATAGAGAAATTCTTGTAGACATTATTCAAAATCATGGCTGGCTAAGAATTTCAAAAACAGTTAGTGAAAATATGATCCAGAACAGTAGAAATCTTCAGAGTCTAACGGTTCCATACTAGAAACAACAGACATGCTTAATGGTTACAATGGAAACAGCTAGAGAGCATCAGCATCGGATCTGGACTGAGGTAATGTGATAGACTCCAGCTAATGCTAAATGCCTTATGGTCTTTTCTCGTATCATCGTAGCAATCAATCCTTAAAAATATGACTATCTCCATTCTGCAGTGACACACAGAACAATTAGACTATTTACCCAAAGTGAAAGCTGAGTGGAGACTTGCATCAGTCATTTGCTTCTAGATCTTAAGAACTTCATCTTTGCTTTAGTGTTGTAAAGGTAATGGTCTAAAGCTAGTTACATCTAGTACATAATGTCACCTCTCTCTCTCTCTCTCTCTCTCTCTCTCTCTCTCTCTCTCTCTCTCTCCTTCCCTCCCTCTTTCTCTTAAATCACCATATTAGATAAACCCTTAGGATACTAGGAGCTCTACAATTTCATAATATTCAGGCAAACATTCCATGCAGTCAGATAAAAAGGTGGCAGAAAAAAAGAGAGTGATGGAATACTCCAAGATGATAATGAAGAGTTCTATCTCTTTTAAAAATAGTATTTCATTAGTTAAAAGTGGAAGTATGACCAGGAATTGTTTTGTTTTACATTTTTAACATTGTTTGAGATGCTTACATTCATAAAATAATGGGTTTTATTATGATATTTTCTTATTTTCTCATTACTTACCCTCTATGAGTTGGTTTGTACTGGTGGGAATGGAAGGTTGGCAATGATGACTATAGGAATGCCCATGAGGTCTCCAAACTAGAAACTGAGGATGGTTTGAGCTACAGATATCAAGGCTCTCCACACAGCATACACTCCTGAGACGAGTGCTAAAACAGAGAGTGGAGGACCAAGCTATTCTGAGAAGACTAAGAAATCTCAGTTAATGGCAAAAGAAGAAAGACAAAGACACAGAAGAATGAGAGCAGAATATTTTAAAGGCAACAAATAATAAATTATTAGTCATGCCTACTAGAGAAGATAGGAAAATGTTTTCTTCAAGGTTGCCAAATATAAATAGCCAAAACAATATGACTGTAATATTAATACAATTCCTGTTTGTTTGTGGTTTTTCTTGCTCCATGTAGTTTATTTTACATATGTATAATAATATAAATGTATATGTAAAAAATTTAAGAAAGCAAAGAGACAAAATAAAGTGTCTAGAAATGTTGGAAACTAGGAGGGGGTCAAATCATATCTACTTGACAACCACCACAGCTCATTCTCCTCTCTAAAGTCGTGATTTTTCCTTAAAATGGAGGGAAGGGTATTTCTCCTCTGCTCTCACACTGTTCTACATATACTAGACAGTCGGTGCTCTCGCGCTGATCTCAGTCACACTCAGCTGAGTAGTTTCAACCACCATAGCCTGTCTCTTCAAAAACAAAGGTGGCTCCAGCCAAGGACAATACAGGTCGTTAAACTTTAAACCCCTACCCAGATCTAGCCAATGGACAGAACATTCTCCACAGTTGAGTGGAGAGTGGGGTATGACATTCACACGTACTCTGGTGCCTCATATTTGACCATGTCCCCTGGAGGGGGAGACCTGGTGGCACTCAGAGGAAGGACAACAGGTTACCGAGAAGAGACTTGATACCCTATGAGCACATACAGGGGGAGGAAATCCTCCTCAGGAACAGTCATAGGGGAGGGGAATAAGGGGAAAATGGGAGGGAGGGAGGAATGGGAGGATACAAGGGATGGGATAACCATTGAGATGTAACAAGAATAAATTAATAAAAATAAAAATAAATGTAATATATATTATAGATAATGAAAATTATATATACAAGCTAAAAATTGAAAAATATTAGCACAGCAAAAAAGTTTATAAAAAACAAACAAACAAAAACAAAGGTGGCTCTAATCAAAGCCCAATTAAAAAAAAAAGTATGCTTAAGGCTGGAGAGATGGCTCTATGATAAAGAGCCCTTGGTGCTTTTGAAGAGGGCATAGGTTTGATTCTCAGCACCTATATGGTGGCTCATAACCATCCCTAATATAAGTTCTACGGGATCCGATAATCTCTTCTGACCTTCTCTGGGTACTAGACATGTACATGGCACACATATCACGAAAGCAAAACATTCAGAGATGCAAATTAAAATAAGTAAATCTTAAAAAAAAGATGTTGTCAATGTCCTAGTCAGTTGAACAACTCATACATCACAGCCATGTGGTGCCTCCTTCCAGGGAAAGAGGCTTGCATATGACAAGAGTCATCATTGTCATGCTTAAGAGAGTGATATCAAGAGAGACAGCAGAAGTTACCTAGGTTATGTTATAATCACTCTAATAAAGATAAGTTACAGAGCCCCTTGGACAACAGGTCAAGGATCAAGCAGGTCCAACCAAGTATCAAGAAGATTTAAAGAATCCAATAGTTCTAAGAAAAGAGGTTCATAAGACAGCAAATGGCAAAAGCCAGCCCATGGCAAGGAATGTGTATCATTAATCATGCCTGTGGGGTCAGTTAAGTTGCTATGATCTAAGGAGGCAAACAATCTGGAATGCGCATGTGGAGACTTCTTAGCAACAGTCATAAGACCTTAAAGCAGAAGCCTGGTCTCAAGGCTCACCCTGATTATGTTGTCCACATTGACATTGATGTGCATCGGGGATTATTTGAGTTTAGGGGTGAGGACTTCACTGAAAAGCAGTAGTCTGAATTGGAGACTAAGGGTCGTTAGATGGAAGGGAAAAAATGGTGGAAAAGATCTGATTTTGTGGTGCAGAGTGCATCTAATTTAATGGTTTTTATTTACAAATGGCAATTCTGAGGCCCCTAGAAGGGGAGGTTCTGCTTCACAAAGTCAAATAGTCCAGACTATGTAGGTAACTAACCATAAACATTTTACATTGAGAATATTTTAGTATCTGAGAATACAAAGCAGGTACAGTGAAAGGGGCTCTAAGGTGTAAATCTGTACCACACACAGACCTAAGACTGCTTTCTTTCTTTGTGATAAATTGAATGTTTTATTAAGTACAAAGAAAGAATTTGAAGTTAGATGTATCGTAAGATCCCAACAAAAACTAAGAAGTAACTTAAGGGGCTGGGGAGATGGCTCAGTGGTTAAGAGCACTGTCTGCTCTTCCAAAGGACCCGGGTTCAATTTCCAGCCACCATATGGCAGCTAACAACTGTCTGTAATTCCAGTTCCAATGGCTCTGACACCCTCATGCTAAAGTAAAATTAAATAAATTAGAAAAAAGAAGTAACTTATGTACACAGTCTTTAATAATAAAAATCACAGCCCTAGGGGCTGGAAGCTCATCAGTTAAGAACACAGCCTTATATTTTCAGAAGACTCCAGTGCTATTCCCAGTACCACATGGCAGTTCACAACTGTCTCTAACTCTAATCCCAGGGGATTCAGTGACCTTTTTCTGGTCTTTGGGGGGCATTGCATGCGTGTTGTGCACAGACTTACATGAAAGCAAAACACACATACACATAAAATAAAAATAAAATCTTTCACAAAATGAAACAAAACCCACTCACAGCCATAGTAGGAATAACGTCTTTTAAGACACAGCATAAAGGTGCACTGAACAAGCACTTTAATTATGTTTCCAGTTCTGTCACTGAGGACAAAAAACATTTTCATATTAAGAATCCTTTCATCTGCCAGGTGCAATGGCTCACACCTGTAATCTCAGCACTCAGGGAAGCAGAGGCAGACAGATCTCTGTGAGTTCAAGCCTAGCCTGGTCTATAAAGCAAGTCCAGGATAGCCAAGGCCACACAGAAAAACCCTGTCTCAGAAAAATAAAGAATCGTTTCATCTTTTTCACATCCCCTCTCCGTTACTGAGACTTCGTTTAGCATGAGATCACAAAGATCTTGTGCACACTGTCACAACCAAGAGGATCTAGGCAGCACAATTTGAACTTGATGGATTTTTAAAATACCAAAAAGAAGACCAAAAGTTGGGTGGGTAGGGAAGGAAGACTGTCAAATCTGGGAGGAGTTGGAAGTGAATCTGATCAAAATACATTGTATGAAAATTTCAAAGAACCAACAAGCATCCTTTCATGACGAATCATTCACCGTTCCATATCCTAGCATCTGCTAGAGAATAATTTCTAGGACTCTCAGGAAGAAATATGTATTGCTCTCATGAGGATTTACTGGCCATGTTAAGGGTAATGGGAAAGCTATGTGGTTGCAAGCACACACTAAACTTTATTTGTGACTTTTCCCCCGTATGATGTCCTCCTATTAGCTGTTAGGCATCCCCCCTTGTAGCAGCACGGTAGAAAGAGATGGTCTGGAACTGGGACAGGACTCTTACTTTTTGCAAGTTGACTTGGTCTGCAATAATACATGCCCCACCCCAACACCAGTCATAGAATCAACAAAGTGTTGTGAATCATTTCGCCGAATCCCTCAGGTCAGTGCTGGGAAAACAGTCAAGCCTATGGAAGGGGCAAGCACAGCTGTTTGGCATTTCTTTGGCGAGAATATACTTTGCTCTGCACAGGGCTAGTGGGAGAGGAGGCCTCAAATGCAGGGCAGGGAAGTGCCAGCTTCAGCAGCCAGCAGATTAGGCACGGAAGGCTGTGCAAGACTCTTGCACAGTTGAGAGATCCTTTCCTGGAAGTAGGCTTGCCTTTGACCAGGCAAGGCGCCAGGCAAGGCCTACAGCTGTGTTCTCAGCTGACCCTTGCATGTAGGCCAGGGCAGGATTCTGTCCTAGTCTTTGGCCTGAAACGGCAGCTTTTTAGCTAATAACCTCCCTCACAGAACATGGTGTCTTGAGTGACTCCCTACTGTCCTTTGTGGCTGAGTCTTCCTTTCCAGTGGGTTTTTCTTGCTTCCTCAGCTAGGGTTGAAAATTCTGTTATGAGTTGGAGAGCAGGGATGGTTTCTTTGGACAAAGACAACCCTCAGTGGACTGACATGTGGCTTGTCTTGCCTAACTCACAGACACTCTCCCAAGGTCAGATAAAATTATCTTCCTCCCTGTTGCTTCCTCCTGGCATTGACAAATCCAAATGGGTCTGGGGCTAGACCTTGCAGTGGATATGTACAAATGCTTTCCTTAGGTAAGCTGCAGAGCTACGGGGGAAATAATGGCACAAGATTGCTGACAGCTAGAAGCAAAACTCTGCATTTTCCTATCAACAGTTAATCTACTGTGTCACATCTCTTAGGAAACTAAAAGAAATGCAATAACTGCTCTGACATTGAAGTTTTGTTACAGAAACGCTTTTGCAGAGCCAATAACTATCTTATACTGGCTATTTTATGCCTTATTGAACAACCAGCAGTTTATGAAAACAACGTTTCATAAATACAGTTGCATGTTTCCAAGTGGAGACTGGTGGGATCTGCAGCAGGGAGAATCAAATAATCAGATTCTTCATTCTCACCAGAGCTCTTGCCATATTTGCCCAAGCTAACCCTCAACCTTTCATCTGAGCATATCTCCCAGGGACCCAAAGGCACCGTAGGAAAGACCTAGAGCTAGAACAGGCTGGCATATGCTCAATTAAAACAAGACCCCAGATATGGTGGAGACTCAGGACAAACATCAGCCTGCCTGACAAGGAAGCTGGATTGCAATCACATCATTAATTGATTCTCAAGATTATCATCTGTAAAAAGCAAGCCGTGGGAAACAAAGGTGCCTTATTGGAACTTAAATACAGTATTTAAGGAAAGGTTGTCTGAACATGTGTGCCAGGAAGATAGTGAGAAGAATTTCATTGATATAAACGATGATAGATGTACTTCAGTGACTTTTGAAACTCTAACTTTGTGACTCCTGAATATACATTTTTCATACTTCCATTGGTGGCCACCAGCCAGATGAGTTAGTCTAGTATTTTCTTAATGCAGTTTTAAATTTTCTCTCATTTTTTCCTAACTATAAATTTAAAAGTTAACGTGTAGGTGAGGTGACCCTAAGTTCCATGCCCAGCATTGCAAAAATTATTTTTAAAAGAAAATTATTATAAACCCATTATGGAAAAAAGAATATAGAAGAGTATGGGGAAATATTGAAATCACCAATAATCCTCCATCTTAGAGGTGACTGCTATCTACATATTGTATCAGTCGTTTCCTATGTATTTTTTAAGATTGAGATATGACATAAAATAAGAATATGGTTAGTTTTGTTCCTGGAATTTCCAAACACACAGAGACACACACAGACACACAGACACACACACACACACACAGACACACCCACACACGTGCGCACGCGCGCACGCACACACACCCACGGTGTGTGTGTGGGGAGAGAGACAGAGACAGAGAGACACAGAGACAGAGAGAGACGGAGACAGAGAAACAGAGACGCAAAGAGAGACACAGAGAGAGACAGAAAGACAAAGACTAATCCTTTCCCTAGAATTTTAAATCCCTAAATATTCCCTAATTACATGATTCTGGATAAAGACCCAAGCAATAATCTAACTTAGAATAATAAATTAACTTAGGTTGCACAATCGAAAATGTCCAAGTGTATGCCTTGCTTCTATTGTTAAGGGATGCCTCCCATCTGTACCTACCTGTATCTGTATCTGAGAGCTTTTCTAAGTAATAACATGGGCTAGCAAAGCTACAGGATCAAAGCTCATATTTTTTCCTTTTCTTCATTCCATTATTGACCATCCTCTAAAGAAGGCTGAGGTATTCGTAGCTCCTGATAATAATGTATGAAAATATGCACTCAACTAACTCTCCTTCAGCCTTGGGAATTTTTTGTTCTAACATTTCTCAGGCACTTTGATGTGTAAAAATATTCTCCATTGTTAAGTTGAACTTACAGTTCATCTATTACTAGTGAAGTTGTGTGTGTGTGCGCACGCACGCGCGCGTGTGCTTTTTATTTTTTACCTGTTCGTACCTAATGTATGGTGAACTGCTCTTTCACATTAGCCCCTTTAAAGACATAAGATGCAGATATAATCAAGTCAGAAACATCAGTACCCAAGGAAAGCAGCTGCTCTGGAAGAAGCCCTTCCTAGCACACAGGGAGGAGGGAGGAGAGAGCTGTCATTCTGCATTGCTTTCTATGTCTCTGCTTTACATCTGCTCTGTTGCTACTGAGCAGTAAGCCAAGAAAAGACTAATCCCTCAAACAGAAATGGGGAATGGATGGGGTTGGCCTTTAGGAAGGGGAGAAGGGAACAAGCAACTTTACCCCCCTTTTTTTCTGGAAGTCATGCAATTCCCCATATTTACCACTGGATGGCAATCCTCCATTGCTCAGGCAAAAGCCTGTCACATTTCTAACAAGCCTAGGGAAACTGAGGAAGCAGTTGCAGAAATTGATAGACAGGCTTAGAAAGGCAGTGAACAGCTAAATACAGGTAAGCTTTCAACGCCACTGGGGACATGGATCACCGATGCGCAAAGCAATGGGAAGACTATACATTATAGGCAATGAATCATTATGGGGACTGACCAAGAAGGATCAGAGATTGAGGAATATGATTCTCCCAGCTCCTTCTTTCCCTCTCTTCTATTTTTAAAGTAATTTATTCAGATTAAATCTCAATTGTTATCCCCTCAGTTGTATCTTCTGTTCCTCTCCTCCCTCTCTCTCACTCTATTTGCCTCCCCTATGTCTGTGACAGAAGGGGACCTCTTCCCCCACCATATGATCACAGCCTATCGGGTCTCCCTTACTCTTCCTCTGAGTGCCACCAGACCTCCCCACCAAGGGGAAGTGGTCAAATAGGGGGCATCAGAGTTCATGTCAGAGTCATTTGTTGCTCTCCACACAACTGTGGAGAATGTGTTGTCCATCAGGTAGCTCTGAATAGGGGTTCTAGGTTTACTGCATGCATTGTCTTTGGTTGGTATAGTAGTTTGAGCAGACGCCCTTGGGTCCAGATCTGCCAGCCTTGATGGTCTTCTTGTAGGTTTCTAGGACCCTCTGGAACCTTCTATTTCCCCATTCTCCCTTACCTCTCTCACCTGGAGTCCCAGTAGGAAGTCCCCGCATCTATCCCAATCTCCTGCTAAGTGAAGACTTTCAGGGGACATCTCTGTTGGGCTAGTGTCCAATTATAAGTGAGTATATACCATGTGTGTCTTTCTGGGTCTGGGTTAACTCACTCAGGATGATCGTTTCTAGTTCCACCCATCCTCTGTTCTATTTTGAATATAGTTTGACTTACTTCTTTATGCCTGAAGATGCAAAATTACCTAGTTTGGGCATGTGAGTGTCAGTAAGATCTGCAAGCTTCTCAGCCACTATGGAGTATGAGGTAGGTTGGAGGGGTGGCTGCTGTACTGCAAGGACTCTGAAATGTGTAAGCCTAGATAGACACCTGTGCTGGCAAAGCTGTTCAAGGCCCGGGAGGCGGGGGAGGGTCTGCTCAAACTATTGCACTAACCAAGGACAATACAAATAGTAAACATAGAACCCCTACTCTGATCCAGCCAATGGACAGGACATTATCCACAGTTATGTGGAGAGCGTGGACTGACTCTGACATGAACTCTGGTGCCCCATATTCAACAACCTCCCCTTGGTGGGGAGCCCTGGTGGCACTCAAAGAAAGAATAATCAGGTTACCAATATGAGACTTGATAGCCTGTGACCATAAAGTGGAGGTGGAAATCCTCCTCAGTCATGGACCTAGGGGAAGGGAATAGGGTGGGGGTGGGAGGAAGGGAGGAATGGGAGGATACAAGTGATGGGATAACAACTAAGTTGTAATCTGAATAAATTAATTAAATAAAAAGCAAATAAAAATCAATATATGGAAAAAAAGAAATCAGGGACAAAGTTCCTGGGAGCAGAGAATAGCAAATTTTCATCCTGCATAAGATGAAGCATGGCATAGAAGAAACAGCATGGTAAACGCTTGAGGTTCATTTCAGCGTAGAGGTCGATAGGTGTTCAATCCTGGAAAACCTACCTATCTCTAAGCCCTGAAAACTTCTCTGTGCAATGGAGGATGACAGTATCTACCTTGTGACATGCAAAAAATATTCTTACTAAGGGCTGGATAAATTTCTCAATGGGTAAACTACCTGCCATGTCAGTATTTGGACCCAAATTTCGATACCCAGCACCCACAGCTGAATGTGGTAGCATGTGCCTGTAACTTCAGTGTTGAGGGCTACAAGTCAGGTACTCTGGCCAGGCCATCTGGCCAAATGAGAAGAGCTCTTAGAAAACATGTCTCAAAAATAGGTAGACCCTGATTTAAGATGACAGCAACCCTGACCTCTGCCATCCACACACATACAGAGGAGCATATGCACATGAACATATCACCACCACAAGCATACAACTAAAAGTAAAATAAACTTGAAAACAACAAATGGCACTAGTCTGTCCATTTATTTAGCTGACTCTTTTGATAATAGCTAAAGGTCAAATCCGAATGAAGCATTGAATTCGACCTTGTTTGGCAACAGAGACATGGGGATAGGCAATGGCTCACACAAGTCAACAGAGATGTGGTTATAGGAAAGAAAACAGGTTCCAGATTCTAAGGCCATGAAGGAAGAGGCTAGCAGTGTAGCTGATCTTCTAGGCAGGTTACCACACAGTGGGTCCTTTAACGGGCCAAACAAGGATTACCCCAAATGTGAGTGAACCACTGCTGCATGTCCATAGTTAGCATTTCCTCAACAATAGGACAAATATTGATTTTATTTGTGAATCTATTTATTCAAAACTTGACTGTCCTGAACTGGCTTTGTAGACCAGGCTGGCGTTGAACTCAGAGATCCACCTGCCTCTGCCTCCCTGAGTGCTGGGATTATAGGCATGCTCCACTGCGCCTGGCTTATTATTTTATTTTTATGCATCCATTTAAGAAGAAAAATATATAAATAATTTATAAGTCATAATGGCTATCTGGTGCTCCATGTCACATATTCCATTTTTGAAACCAGGGACAGTATTTAAAACACATACACCTGTTAAATCCCCCCAAAATTAAAAGATTTAGCAGTTTAAGGTGAACTCTATAATCTCCTGTCTGGACACAACAGTAACATTAGCAGAGTGACAGTGGATGGCCAGCAATTATTGTTTGAGAGTCTGGGTTCAGACATCAAGGTAAAGCTAAGTGAAAATCAGACACTTCAAAATTCACAGAGCAACAAAATGAAACAAGGAAAGTAACAGCATGAAGAAAACTATAGTAAAAGTCTCCACAAGACCTAAAACCATGGAAACAACCAGCCACCGCTCATTGCCTAATGACAAACACAAGCAAAAAGAATCAGAAAAGTGGGAAACAAAGCCAGCGAGCAGCTGGACTCACTGGCCAGAGCAAACACAGTGCTTGGTGTGGAAAAAGGTCAAGGTGCAGACTGAGGTTTTAGAATACCAACTAGAGAAAAGGTGTGCAAGACTGAGTTCAGCAGCAGTCTGCACAATACGACCTTAGTGTCTGGTGCATACAAACTAGGGGGCATTCGTGGACAGGAAGCTCAAGCTCAGCAACAGGGCAATGAATGCAAGGGCTGGGTCGAAAAGGCACAGTCCCAGGTGTATCCTGGATGCCACATTCTCAACTGGAGCAAACAGCAAACCCACACTACTTGTCAAGGAATGAAGCAAACACATATTGTCTAATGACTAAAGAACAAGGGCAATCTTTACCTTAGGAACTATCATGATCTTAGTGAGGACTGCCATATGAATTGCACTAAGTATATCAACCATGTCTTCAGCTTTGACAATAGGAAAAAATAGAGACCTACTGTGGAATGTTAAGCTAACTTGACCAAACCACCCATCAAGGCCTCTTGACACGCAATGTCTTTCCCACAACTGGGGTTCCACTGGCTTGGGTTAACTTCACTTCTCTAGTGGCCAAGTAGATGCTTTGGTATCAGTTGATTCTCAGGCATCCTGAATTACAGTGTTTGCTGAGGAACTCCATTAGCCTTCTCAGTCATGGAAACTATCATTCTTTCCGTTATTGGCTGATTTGTTTTCACTTCATTGGCCTGTCTCACTGCACAGAAATATTGCCAGAAATCAATCACAGTGCCCATCTCATCCAACGATCTCTGGGCAGACCCCAGAGTCCAAAAGTTCCAAAGTCAGAGATCTGGTTCGACCATGTTACCCATCATTTGATTCAGAACTAGGGACTCAGGGTATGACGCTCAGGTATCAAAGACATAGCATCCACAGATATCTGGCCATGCTATCTAGTATGCCCCCACTTTGGAATAATTCACTTAAAGTATATGTGATATTCTTGAACTGTAAGGAATAACCCGATGTGCTGAAAGAAGTCAAAGAAAAACTCACTAGTGTCTACAGGCTATGAAAGACATGGCAGGAAAAGAGTTGCTTCCTATCATATCCCAACACTGAGGAGGCAGAGGCAGGCAGATCACTGAGAGTTCAAGGCCAACCTGGCCTACAAAGAGAGTTCCAGGACAGCCAGGCCTATGAACTCTACAAGGAGACTATTAAAGCTGGCGAATCTGAACCCAGGGGCAGGGGTGGCTGCCCAAACTGATGTACCAACCAAGGACATTGCAAGTAGAGAACCCAGACCCCCTGCTCAGATGTAGCCAATGGACAGCTCATTCTCCATATTGGAGAAGGGGAGGGGAGAGCAGGCCTCTGACATGAACTGGTGCCTTGGTCTCTGGTGCCTTTGATTTGATCACTGCCCCTTGGTGGAGAAGCCCTGTGGGAACACAGAGGAAGAGGAAACAGGCTATCCAGATGAGACCTGACAGGCTGTGGTCAGAGGGGAGGGGTGGAGGACCCCACCCATCAGAGGTCATGGGGAGGGATGTAGGGTGGAAAGGGGAGGGAGGGTGGGAACAGGAACATTCGAGCAAGGGGATTACAGTCGGGATCTCATGTGAAATAATAATAATAATAATAATAATAATAATAATAATAATAATAATAATAATAATAATAATAAAGTAAAAAAGAAAAAGGAAAACAAAAACATACTTCATATTCACAGGTTTGATGTGGACTCATGCTGAACGGAAATGGAAGCAAATCTGCAAATGACAGTAGAGAATCTCTCAGAATCTGCCATTCTAAACCATCAATCACAGAGGTGGGAGAAATTCTAAGAACTCTAGTTCAAAAGGGCATCAGTGTTTCGAGGCTCTTGTAAAAGAACAAGGGCGGTAGAGTGCTCGATTAGCATGCATGAGGCCTTGGGTTTGACTGCCTACTACTGCAGACACTAAAGCAGAGAAAGGAGGATAGAGACACGCATGAGTCTATGATCCACTTGGACCACATTGTTCAGATGGAAGCCACCTGGGCTGAAGGACCCACTAGGAGAAAGTAGCATGATAAACACCTTCTCCCTGGACCAATAGTTTGCATTACACAGTAAAATCAAATGAAGAGTTTTTAATATCGAGTCAAGGCCTGATCCATCACAGTTTGAGGAGATAGTAGTTCTGAGGTAAGGTCAGAGCATCAGTTATTTTGTCTACTAATTCTGATATTAGTTTCCCTTTCATAACCAAAATTTTAGTTGCATTTAAAATTTTTGTGAATTTGAAATACTTTGAATCTGCATTAAATATTGACAGTGATGGACATGGGCCAGTAAGAATTCAAAAGCAAGCTATTTATCTCCAGTGCTTCGTTATTATCTGCCCCTCCTACTATAGTTTGAATAAACTCAGAATGCTACATGTTTCAAATGTCAGATTTTCCTAAGATTTTTGGAATATCTGCACATACATAATGAGGTATCTCTGGAATGGGACTCCAGTCTAAATAAAAAATTCATTTGTTTCATATATAACTTATACACATAACCTGATTGCATTTTTATATGATGTTTTAAATAATTTTGTAGGTTTTTACTGGAAGTTGTCACATGGGGTCCTGTGTGGGGAATTTCTACCTGTGGAACTGCCACAGCTCAAAAGTTTCAGGTTTCAAAGTACTTCAGATTTCAGACTTTTTTTTTTATTACTATGGATGGAATGGTTACCTTGTACAGTTTTGGCTACAGAGAGGAAAAAAAAAGAAGTTATGTTCATTTTGTTCTGGGGTGAATGTATCTAAGCCAAAAATAATGCATCAAATAATCCAGGCAGGATCTCAAAGATACATACATTCTAGAAACAGCGAGGCCTTTGAACAGAAACCCATGGAACTAGTTCCAAGGCCAGGGAACCAGACCCAAGCCTGTTATGGAGTGCTGTCAACTGGGCATGGCATGGCCACTGCCATCTTAGAAGTAGAGAAGCTATGATTACTCAAATGAGACCCTCACAGGCTGAGGCCACCCAGCATTCATCATGGCAACACCCCACCCACGTTCTACGCAACTCCAACTAACCTCATTGGCTCACCAAGATACATTTGCATGTAATTGTTTCTTTGGTGTATCCTTGGTGTCCTATCTGAGGGGAGCACATGTTTATTTTCGTGCTCCACCCCCAAGAAAAGTTAATGTGACAATGCCACCTTTAGATGAGAGATAACAATAATCTGATCTGAAACTATAGCTCTATAGAATCTCCATGCTCTTCTATACCTTCCTTGGAAAATGTCTCTTTCCTATAGTGCTCAAGTGTAGTAGAACAGAATAAAACCACAGCCGTTTAGTACAACATAACAGCTATCAAAATCACCTTTACTCTGCTTCCTGAAGTCTGTTGTCTCAGACACTGAGAGGAACAAATTATAGGACTAAGCTAGCATACACGAGGCAAACATCACAGAGTGTCCATTCAGGATTTGGGCCAGCAGTGGTAAAAAAAATATATATATATCATATCCTTCAAGTGAAATAAAAACTTGTCTTGCTTGCCCATTTCTTTACTTGGAATGGTTGGCTTTTTTTTTTCCTTTTTTTATTAATTTATTCTTGTTACATCTCAATGGTTATCCCATCCCTTGTATCCTCCCCTTCTTCCCTCCCTCCCATTTTCCCCTTATTCCCCTCCCCTATGACTGTTCCTGAGGGGGATTACCTCCCCCTGTATATGCTCATAGGGTATCAAGTCTCTTCTTGGTAACCTGCTGTCCTTCTTCTGAGTGCCACCAGGTCTCCCCCTCCAGGGGACATGGTCAAATATGGGGCACCAGAGTATGTGAGAAAATCATATCCCACTCTCTACTCTACTGTGGAGAATATTCTGACCATTGATAATGAGGATGATAATGGTTGGCTTTTTGAGTTGCTGAGGAAGTTAAGCATCAAACTTTGTTAGCAAGAGAACCTGCATTCCCCAATAGCTCAAAAATATGCATTCTTTGGCCTGAACTCGGTCTATGCCGCAAAGAAATGACAGCTGTTCCCAAGGAGTTCACATCCCAGAAAGGGAGGCAGATGCACAAATAATGGTAGATAGTAGCTTAAGGACAGACCTGTATAGTTCCCATGGAAATGAGGGAATGTTTCCTGGAGGAGGCAATCCCTGCACCACGCCTGACTCTGGTGATGTGAAGACATTACCTGTTGCAAAGGGAAGCTTTGCTTATAACGTGGCTTTGTTTATCTGAATCTCTTCTGAAACTTAGTGACTTCATTGAGTTTCTAACAAGGCGTGTTACATAGGTAGCAATCAAGAGAGAGAGAGAGAGAGAGACAAAGCAGTTCAAGTGAGAGAAGAGAACAGCAAGGAGGCCCATGTCTCTTTTCCACACCTTGTGGCATCCACAACAAAGACGGCACTCACTTCACTCTCTTTCCAGAATTATCCCCTGCTTCTGTTAGGGGAGCGGACAGGAAGTGGGGCCATAACCTATGACTGGTAAAAAGACTAAGAGAGAAAGAAATGCAAATATGAATCCTGACTTTGCCTCTAAGGGTAGTGTCATGACCATAAACAAATCCACAGAGTTTTTCCCTGTGGGACCCCATTTCACTATTCGTACAAGTTGGACTAGGTGTTCTTTCTCGATGGCCCCTCCTAGCTCCATGCTTTCAGATCTTTTGCTTGCCTGAGGTGGGGCAGGCACAGGGCAGTAAGTAGAATGAAGCCACTGAACAGAGTCACCTGTCATCTCTTTGTAGGTGCTGGCACTCGAGGCTTCACACTCTCCAGGGTATAGGTTGACATTCCCCTGTTCATAATGGAAAGGGAGCAGCAGGGTTGTAAGGTTTGGAAGATAAAGACATGTGAAAGGCACACAGTCAGTGACAAAAATCTTCCATTACTTTCTTTGATTTTTGAGGGCGCCAAAAAAAAAAAAAAAAAAAAAAAAAAAAAAAAAAGAGAGAGAGAGAAAGGTGCCTTTTTTCCCTTCAGAAATAAAGCAGCAGCATGGGCCATTCAACATGTCCATGAATCAGAGATCAAATATTTTCTTTCTTCCTCAACATAACTCTCTCTGTGGGAAGAAAGAATCTAGTATCAATAACAGCGTTAGAGGGGAACTGCCCTTCAAACAGAGCTAAGCTGTAATTCCAACCTGCCAATCAGGACACAAGCAGCTCCAAACCCCATAGCCATTACTGTCCACCTCTTTTCTTTTGAAGGACCCTTTGATTTCTTTCTTTCTTTTCATTTCTTTGGCTTTGCGAGCCAACCCCGAACGCATTGGTGACACTCAGGAGTTCATTAGGAGTTTCCCTCTTGTTAAGCCTCGCTCAGCAAAGACCGCTGGTAATGGGACCAAAATAAATCTTCTCAGATTTAACTCCTCTTTCCCACAAAGCCGCTGTCCTTGGCTGCTACCGGTCTTGCCACCATTTAAGGGAAGGTGGCCTCATCACAATCTCTGACACTAAAGGAGCAAGTGATCTACAATTGCACACACTGCTCCATCTAGAATGCTGACTGGGATGCGGTTCAGTCTTAATAACTGGATCACAGTTGGAAAGAACCATTCTATAACAACGTACTCTTTATTTAATCCCCTCCCACTTCCCAGACAAGGTTCCCCCAATACCTCGAATGCCTTTGCTCACACAGTTCCCCTTGCTTAGAATAGCTTTTCCACCTGACTTAGCTCGAATATCACCTCCTCTGAGGTGCCTTTCTTGGCCTTCTCCCCTCCCAAGTAGAAGTGATCCTTCCTTGCTTGCTTCACATGGCATGCTCTGTTCTTGCCGCTATCGTGGCACATGCCAGAGTGCATCTGAGCCAGGTGGGGACCTGTCCAGGCATGGAGGAGGGAGTGTAAGCTTCTTTAAACACCAGGACTAGAGCTAACCTTAAAAGCCTTAGATGAGTAAATGTAGCCCTTAGCAGTGGAGTTGTAAAACATTCCTTTCTACTCACAACATTCTGACAATAAAAATAAATGGTTTCCCACCACCACCACCACCACCCCACACACACACACCCTGCTTTCGGAGTATATAGCACAGTATTTGGTCTAGCCAAACCAAACTGGTACAGAAATTCCCTTAGCGAAACTCACCATATGGTTTTCAATCAAGCTCGACCACCAGTTGGTTAAGGTATAGACCAACTTGATGTGTCTACGCTTAGGCAGACAGCCGGCTGAATGGCCAGCAGCCTTAGACTTGGACTCTCATGCTTACGGGGAATGTTACACTGAGCTGGGGGCAGGGGGACAAGAGCAACACAGCCAGATTTATTTGAATCAGGCAATTCACTTGTACAAAAGCACGCTGGAACCCCTGGCAGAGTCATTCAGCAGTATCAAAGATCTATAGTCGCTACTGCCTGGTGGGGGGAATGTCACTAGTTACAGTTGCTTGGCTGTAAAGAAAATATCCTCAGGAACGAAGCATTTTCATTTGAAGTGATTCTATCAGGAACAGCTGACAAACATTTCAAGAAAACTGGCAGTGTTAAGAGGAAGCTGTATACCAATAGGAAAGGGGCTTTGAAAAGGGCTAATGAAGTTTCAGTATGCAGCTTTAAACATGAGCTAGGCCCATTTTGGATACTGGTCAGTGTGTTTCAGAAACAGCGAATTAACAAGGAAGGAGGTTTAAGAGACCACACACACACACACACACACACACACACACACACACACACACACACACAAAGCTCCCATATTAAAGTTTCCTGTGGAACACTGGGAGTCAGAAGCCTCTTCTCAGCCAGACTCCCACAGCACTAGGCCTTATCTCCAGACTGGATGAGGTCCAGTTGGGGCATATGTTCCTGTAATATCATGCTCCAATTCCAGGGCTTGGAACAGGACCATGAACCCCGTAGGTGCTCAATAAATGTTGATTGACTTGAATTTCTGGAAGGAGTATTTGGGGTTTTATTTAGAAGCAGAAGATGCCAATCAGGAAAAAAAGAGCCAAGAAAGCCCCAGGAGCCACTTTGCCTGGGCAGTATCACTCCAGCAGGAAGTGGGGTAAGTGAGCGAGTAAACCAAAAGCCACAGTCTATTTTGAAAACTACAACAATATGTGGCCTGTAAGGCGCTGCTCACTTTGTTTTTATCTGCAGACATCTGTTAGGGGTTTCTTTGGTTCCAGAACTTTATAGCTGTGGTGTGATTAATCAGAAGTGTAGGAACTGGGTCGAATAACATGGATATATGTGTATAGTTCACTAAATAAGCATAATATTATCTATAGAAATTTCCTGAGTTCTGAAGTATCAAGGAAAATTCTCCTATCCTCAAATCCCCATACTTAACCTGAACTGCGACCTAAATTTAGATTATCAGCATATCAACCATTTAGATTAAGAATTTGCCCCTGAGATTGGATGCTTAATGTCTCTCTTGTCAATGTGGAATTCAGCAGAGGTAAAGAATCTGAGCCACGAACACCATTCTGCATGGTCTTTTGTTCCTGAGCCCTTTGAAGTGGTGAGCATCTTCAAGCAGTCTGGGCAAAGGATGGTGGACTGACCACATACACAGGATGAGCTCTTTGGCATAGGCTCTAGTCCAAAAGAAGAAAATAGACAAGTTGCAGAAATATGTCATATAGAACAAGCTGAATGAAGATTTTATAGGATAGGAATTAGTTTATGTATAGACTAGTCACCTAACCTGTCAGCCTAACACAAAGAAAGATTTGGGCAGAGGACAGCTGCCATTCTGGATCCACCTCCACCCCCATAGAACCTTTAGGAGCAGTGTGTTCCCTAAGCAGGGAAGCTTTGTTTCCTGTGGCAACAGCTGCTTCTAGCCCCCGCTCTACCCTCCACTTTTCAATGACATCATCTGGTCCTCAGCTGCACAATAAAAAAAAAGAGTAGGCCTCTTCAGTTATGATGGCCATTAAAGCTGAACTCCACCAGGGCATCAGGGAAGGCAGATGTATGCTGCTGCCCCCTGGCTCCCAAGGCCCTGAGTCTAGAGAGAAATCATCATACCTTCTAACTCAAAGAATACTATATGCACCCCACCCCAGCCCCCGAAACAGATAAGGAAAGCATGGCTAATCTCCCAGAGCTGTTCTCCTCTGGAAACCCTTAAAGACCTCTTCTTCCTAGGCGCCAGAAAAGGAGAAGATAAGAAGTGTCATTCCTGTGGGGCATTACCTTGGAAAAATCATCATTTTCCATGAGGCTTCTTCCAGGAGTCTCCCAAGAGAAGCTTTTGTTCCTGAACCAATGCTCTCCCAGTAGCATTCTATAAGAAAGCTACTGGGTCCCAGGGAACCAGCATCTCCAGGGTGATTCTGGAGACAGTTACTAGTGGACATTTTTTATCCTGGTTCTAAGATGTAGCCCTTCACTGTTATCTGGAAGACACCTTTCTTATGGGGTAGGCTCATTAGTTCCTATAATCTTAGAGCAACTCTGTTTTTGTGTCTCCATTTTACAGAACAAGAAACTCAGGTTCTACAACAGCTAGGTGACTTGTCCAGGTCTCATTGTTAAGTAATTCAGGACCCAGGACAAAAAGATGGGCTGCAAGCCCACATTTGTCTGAAGCCAGAGATAGAGCCTATCATGGTGTCACTGGCATTCACTTTCTAGCATATGTTTAGCAGATTCACACACTCCAATGAGACTCAATTACCCTTACTTTGAAGGATCTTCTTACAGAGGTGCTCATCAAAGAGCAGAAGGTACACTCTGGAATTTAGTGTCAGCACCAACTATTTCCAGATCTCAATCTCCTCCAAACAAATCTTCCTACCACAGACAAGTCTACTCAGTACTGTTCATCCATTAATGTAGTTTCACCTGAGGGAATAAAGTGAAAGCAATGTGTCTACCCAGATTTCTGGCATGGGCAGGCAGCAGCTTAGCATTTCTGAACCAAGGAACAGAGTGGAGGTGGAGGGAGGGGTGAGAAAGAGGTCTAGGACTAGGACCTCAAGGGTTAAATAGATGCCTGTCCTTTCTTATCAGTATTGCTGTGAGTGGCAACTGGAGAGCAAGGGCAAAATCACATTCTAAGACAGATGATTAGGTTTCTAAAAGCAGGCCCAGGTAGTAAGAGCTGATGCTCTCTGCCAGAGTCATGGTACAATGAAGGAGGTTACTTAGTAGCCCACTCTTCCTTCCTTTCCTTTCCTTCCTTCCTTCCTTCCTTCCTTCCTTCCTCCCTCCCTCCTTCTCTTATTTCCTTCCTTCCTTTACAGGATCTCATGCAGTCTCTGCTTCAATATCCCAAATGCTGGAATTAAAGGTGTTAGCCACCATGCCTGACTTTCTTTACATACAAACACAAAGTACACTGGCCATCTAGGCTGTATGCACAGATGTCTCTCAGAAAACTCAGTGCTAAGGATGTGTTTTACATTAGGACGTAGGGCCACAAGCATGGCAAAGGAGGTGAGGTACGTACCTTGGGTGTGGATTTTCAGGGAGTACGAAAACATTCATCCTAATAATATGTTTTAAATATTGTATATTTTATGATAGCTTTAGGTTTAGAAAAAAAATAGGAAGGAAGAACAGAAAGTTCCCATATACCCCACCCACCTCAGGCTTTCTTACTTTTTGTTATGTTACAATAGGGTTTCATATGTAGCCCAGGGTGCTCTTGTACACAGTGCTAACATTTCAGGTGGGTGTTGTCAAGCCAAGAAAAGCAATTTCTCTTTAGTGCTGTTAATGTAACTTGGGGCCTCACTCAGGCTCGCTAAGCTCTGTGCTACTGAGCTGCACCAATGCCCTTCACTTTACTCCATTTTTTAATATCTTAGCTTCATAAGTACTGGTGTTATGAGTTGTGAGCTATTAGTGGTATCATACAATGGTCTATACTTTATTCACCTTTTTAAAAAAGTTTTTACCTGTTCTGCCCATTTAGATGTCACATCTACTTAAGCTGTGCCTCGCTGCAGCAATTTCTCAGGCTTTTCTGTTTTTTTGTTTGTTTGTTTTGTTTTATGACCCTGATTATTGAAGAGTATAGTTATAGACCACTCTTTTGATGGATTTTTTTTACCTTTATCCCATTAACATGATTTATGGCTGATGATATTGGCTTTGAGTACCACTTAGCAGGATTCGCCACTGGAAGGTGCCTCCTCTTTTCTCTTCCATATACTATACTTATTAGGGGAAAGTCACTAACCTCAGCTTACAGGTAAGGAATGAGAAACTACACTCCACCACTGTAGGGGCAACATATCTGCACAAATCACTTGGAATTGCTGTATACAGTCTTCCCTCAGGTTCCTGATTTGTTCAATCATTTAATTACATCAATGTGGATTCTTGACTGTGGTTTTTGTGTGTTGGATAACTGGGTTGTAGAATGATACAGTTTACTTGGTTTCTTAGATTTCTCCACCTTTGGTCACTAGAAGCTGTCTCACTTGGCTCGTGAGGTGTGTCCCGTTGGTATTTTACTTTTTGTTTTTGCTCATTTATTAGGACTTGCTTACTTTCTGGCACTGCAAGGTGCTTGTGCTATTTCCAGGCTCATTCTTAGAATCAACCATTTCTCCAAGGAGCTATTGCTCTTTTTATTAAAGAATGGCAATAGAAACCAAGATCTGGATCCTAGTTGAATAAATAATGTAGTGGTGAAAATGAAATCAAAACCTGAACAGCAAGATGGCTAAGTGGGTAAAGGCACTTGCCATAGAAGCCCAAGTATCTGAGTGCCATCGCTAGATTGAGAGATTCAGAAGGAAAGATTCAACTCCTGAAATCTGTCCTCTGACCTTCATATTCACACTATAACACAAGCACCTTCACTCACACTCAACATGTGCCCAAACAACAACAACAACAACAATAGTAATAATAATAAAAGTATTTAACAAATTAAGTCTGTAAACCATGACCCAAAGTTGACTGTCTGGTTTTATAAAGTTTAACTGGAACTAAGTTTCTGTGATTCAAGCGAAGCAGGGGTACATAAGTTAAGAATTAGACTCTCTATTTATTTAAAGGTGGATACTTCCTTGACATCAGTTTTTCTGCATTAATTTTGAATCTTTATATTAAAATATTATTTCTGTTTATAGCTGACATTTTTGGATCCCATTTTAGTCTTGGTTTTGTTAGAAGGCAATCTGACTTCAGGTCAGTGACCCAAATGAATTTGCCTGATGAGAAAATGTATAGCTTAAAGCCAACATCTGGCTGGGCACCAGAACCTCATGGTGACCTGAAAATTAAAGGAATACACACACTGGTGTCAGCACAGCCTTCTAAAGTAAAACCGTACTGTTGGAGAGAGAAGTGGAAGAACATAATATTTATTATTCTCCCCTTCCTGCCCCCCCCTTCCTGTGTGGGTAGGTAAGTGAGTAGGTAGGCTAGTTATCTAGAACAGCAGTCAACATTGGATGTCTTCTGAATCAGTCCCCAACTTATTTTTCAAGACAGGATCTCAAAAGCAAAGTCGAAATAGCTGCGCAAGCAAGGCTGGGCTCCATGGATGCTCCTATCTCTCCCAGAGCACTCAGATTGCAAGCATATCCCACTATGTCTATAATTTACACTGTGGAGATCTGGAGATTCAAACGTAGGTCCTCATGCTGTTAACAAAAACTCTACCAACTATGCCATCTTTCTAGCCCTTGGGAACATGGTATTTTAATTTTATTTTTAAATTGTGTATGTATTTTATATAGATGAGCGTATTGCCTATATGTTTACATGATTTATGTCTGGGGCCTGCAGAAGCTAGAAATAGTGTTGGATCTCCTGGAACTAGAGCTATAAAAGGGTGCCAGCCACCATATGGGTGTTGGTGATCTAATTAGGGTCCTCTAGAAGAGCAATAAATGCTCCTAACTAATGAGTCATCTCTCAGCCATACAACATGCTCTATCTATCTATTGGTTTTTGTTTTGTTTTGGTTTGGTTTTTTTTGAGACAGGGTCTCTCTGTGTAGCCCGGGATGTCCTGGAACTCACTCTGTAGACCAAGCTAGCCCTTTGCCTTCCAAGGGCTGGGATTAAAGGTGAGTGTCACCATCACCCACATTGAACATACTACTTCAACAAGCATTAATCTGTGACAATTATCCAGCTTTGGGATTTGGGAATCACTAAGACAAAGCATTTTACTCAGGTCTTTGCATGGATTTCTGGTTTAACTACAAGTATGTTGTAAAATGATCAGATTTCCCTCTTTGAAGGATAGTAGAATTTATTCCAAAATTTCAAAATACATTGAAAGGAAGGAGTATGTGGTCTTTTTTTTTTTTAACTTTGCGGAGAAATGGGGTTTCATGTAATCCCATCTGGCCTTCAATTCCATAGTTAAGGGTGGCTTTGAACTCCTGATTCTCCTTCCTCTACCTCCCAAGCACTGACATTGCCTGCCTGTGTTACTACACCCAGCATATGGGCTACGGAGGGGCGGTGTTGGACCAGAGTTTTCCTGCATTGCAGGCAATTATTCTGCCATCTGAGTCTTCAGAATGGCCTCTGGGTTTTAAAATGGTTAGATACCAGTGATTTTGAAGATATACAGATTCCTAAAATTCCATTTGAGCTACAGGGAAGCTAAGACCTATGTGGGGAGAGACTTTCCAGCTGATTTCTTTGTTCTGTGATTGCTTGCTCTCCTTCCGTTCTTCCTTCTCTTCTTTCTCTTGCATTATCTCGTCTTCTCAATCGTTGCTGGTCTCTCACAATTCTCTCAGATCTCTCTGGCAGCTTTTCCTCAAGGTTGATCTTTCTATGGAGCACACAGTTGATCCTGTACATCTCTCGTGAACTCAGTTTCTACCTATAACACACCCTTGCTGGCTAGGGCTCTCTGGCCTAAATTGTGACCTCGATTTCTTCATTGTTCTGTCAGCCTTTCATCTTCCTCTCTGCCCACAGCCTTCTTCACCCATCCCCCTGAACACACTGAGGGCTCTTGTCCTGCGTGTGTGTCTTTCAGGAAGTGAAGAGACATAAGCCTAAATACACTGAGTACAAAGCACGGAGGAGAACTAGGCGCACTCTATGGCAGGAAATGGGAAAGGTTTTGCTTGTTTGGTTGGTTGTTGTGTATTCCAATCACAACTTGGAAAATGACATTGAACATAAGGTTGTCAAGTGATCTCAAAGATTGCTTAATACCCTAGATTTTTGAGGGTTTAAAGGGTACCATAAAGACATAGGTGTGTAATCTAGCATTGGCTATAACAGAGAAAGCATACAGCCTCATTAGAAGCAGTCAAATTTACCAAAGGGAAAACTGCTTTATCGGGAGTGTCCTCTGGGAAACCTGAACAGCTGCAACTATTTACAACTAATTGTGTAACTCACCCTCAGGAACTGGAAGCTGGAGCTGTGGGAGAAGGACATTTTAACTCACCTTAAATGTCTTATCAGCCGAGGAGCTTCCCAAGAAATAGGAGTCAGCATCTCAGAGAAGGAATAAAGAAGGAGAATTTCCAGAGAGATTCTGGAGAGTTTAGAACACAAACCTCAAGATTACAGTTATTGGATCAGAACCTTGATTTGGGCCACCAAGACAGCTCTGGAATCTCATTTAATCCCCTCAGAAAACTTCTTCATGAGCCACCATCTACCTGTCAGGAAACAGAGTTGTAAGGTGGCCTGTGGCATCTGGACAGATATTGATTGGGACATGGATAGATGTGAGACTACAGATGAGTGTAGGACATCCTGAGGAGCTAACAAGGAGGGCAGGAGAGGAATCTAGGTGGACACTCTCTTTCACTCTCTCTCTCCCCTGCCCCACCCCCACCCCCGCCCCGCCACTCAGCTAGAGGTCAAGTTTTAGAAGGGGCTACTTAGATGCCTTAAAGGTTTGAGATAAACGTAGACCAAAATAAGACTGGAACTGTGCAGAAACCGTTCCCTCTGTGTGAAATACTTGCCTTTTAAGAAACATTAAACCAGACTATTTCAGGCCCATTTATAGAAACCCACCAAACTATAGCCATAAAACAAGATTCCACTTCCATCCACAATGCAGTTAAATTTTTAATAAATACTTTATTCCAGGAACAGAAAGGGCAAATTTAGTAGGAGCTACTAAATTTCCTACCTTGTGAATAGGAGGTAAAAATTCATTTATCCTCAATTCAAATAAACACAAGGAAAAGAAAATACCCCTGAGCATGAAACTTTTAGCAATTTCGATTTATTAAGCTTTCAAGAATACTTTTCAAATTTAATCTCATGGATGAAGTTAAAGCTATAAGTGTCAAAGCGTGTCTTAATTAATGTGTTTCCAATGCCAGATAATGGCCATTTACTTAAGTCTTTTGGTAAAGTAGGAAATGTGCATAAACAGAAACGAGCGAGAAGTCCTAGTTCATGATCACTCATTTTCAACGTAACTTGCCCATATGACTTTATGAATTATCAGATTATCCTGACCCTGTTATTAAACATAGGGGTTACAGTCTGTTCTCCAAGACAGGTCTGTCCATTCATCCACTAAACCAGTCAAAAGACTAAATTCATAGCGGAAAGTAAAATTTTCTGTCTCTCAATTTCCCCCTTACAGTTCCCACCCGCAGAATTCCTAAGGCCACTGTTTTTCTGAGCTCATCTCTAAAGACCAAACAACTCAGGGTTACTTGCTTAAGTGTTTCTTTCTGAAACCAGAAATGTTTCTGCATCTTAAACATATTTTTAATTAATTTTTAAGTTAGCATGTTGGGTCGGGTATTTCATTGTGGCTTTGGGAATCTGAACTCTGAAGAGGCACATCTGTGGTCGCTAGGATGAGTCTAATGGAGGACCATTTCCATCAGAAGCTAATGGAAATTGTCACTATCTCTTAGGTATTTACTTCTAGACTATGAGAACCAGACTATTCACCATCAACTCAAAGTAACATTTCCCAGGTACATTAGTCATGATTTACTTCCTTTTATGGCCTTAAAACCTGCATCAGGGGTTGGAGGTATAATTGACTTGTAAAGTGTTCATTGAGCACGTACATGACATTAGTTTAATCATCAGTATGCCTGCCTGCACGCGGGGACACACACACACACACACACACACACACACACACACACACACACACACACATACACCCCAAAAACGAACAAACAAAAAGAACCTGTATCAAAGCTGTTCCAAAAAAGACATTGTTTTCTTTTTTAAAAAAAAAAACTTTATAATATGAAGGCACAGTGATCAAAGCATCAATACCCTAGCCAAATTTTTTATTTAAAAAATGCATGTATCAACCAATAGTCACTAAGCTAAGAAGCCTGCTTATCTCTTTAGCTTTCAAGGCTACCAAAAGTCTTCTTAGGTAGCCCCCCACTAACCCACAATGCAAACTGGCTAACACATAGTCTTCAGTCATTTGCAAAACCCCATGGTAGTTTCACCCAAGAATTCCCTTAACTGTTTGTGTTTCTCTCCATTTCTAGAAGCCACAGACAACTAGATTTTCCCTCGTGTCCCTATGATAGCTGACTTATGAAGCCTGGCCCTCACACAGCCTTCTATGGGGTGCTTATAAGTTGTTCCACTGTAGTATAGTGGTCAACTAGACTGCACCTGAGTGTTGATGAGTGGGGCCTCTCTAACTTGGGTGGTGTGAGTTGATCAGCAGCTGCAGAAACAGACAATCAGTCACTTCAAAGGCCCAAGTTCCCCTGAGGGTTATCTGGTGCCTCCCAAGACTGAAATTCCTCTCCTGGAATGTGACAGGATAGAAATTAACTGCAAAGAGACTGACCTGCTAACCTTCCTCTTGGCTTTCTCACCACTTGTTTACAGGATGATGGAGGAAAAAAAATCTATCTCTTCACTTACTCAAAGGCACAGATCCCCTTTTTCTTTCAGTTACTAGATGAGAAAATAATGCAAAGTATAAGAAATAAATATCAATAGAGTCAACTTCTGTAATGGCTATAAAGAAGTTCATCACTTTGGGTTTTTGCTTTATTCTCTCCTAAAACATCATTTGAACATTAAAATCTATTTATTCTATTTGGAAATATGTTACTGATTTTTAAGAAAAGTTTTACCACCTAGAATTTATCGCCCTCAATTCCCCAGGCTTATGGAATGGCATGGTATCAGAAACAGATTTGAAAAGTAAATAATTTGGTAAGTGGAGAACGGCGAGTGGTAGGGTTAGTAGGTAGGTGGTCTCACTTTGAGGTAGCTTTAAATGTTTCAGAATTAGAGTGATGATAATTCCACTGATATTTCTAGTTAAAATGGTGAATTTTGTAGAATATGAAAAGCAAGTAATTTGATGGTGATAGAGAAGATTGTTCTGCGTTCTAAACAGTGGAGAATCAATATGAAGGTGCAAAATGCTCCACAAAAGCTTATAGGACTTTAAAAGGACCAGCAGAAGGAAAGAAAATTACTTACATCCCTCAACCAGTCTGACTACTGAAACAGTGGACCTCAAAGAAATGGCAGTTTCCTCAGGAATTGAATGCTGAGAGAATGCAAAGCCCCCAGACAAAGAAGGAACTTGTCTCCTGACAAGAAATTTCAAACAGTTCTAACAACTTCTCAGCCACTTTAGAGGATGAGACTGAAGCCCAAACAAGGATAGGTCAAAAGTAGACAGGACCACACCTTGACTACCCTGACTACTATTGCTTAGATGTATATATCCTGTGGCCTCTAAATGTTAATCTCACTTCAGGACCCCAAAGATAGATTGGGTGACTTTCATGGATCTCTTTGTCTCTCTTCCAAATGTAGTAGCCACATTATGTGAATCTCCATTTTCTGTTTTCTATCTTTTAATTAGTTCTTTTGGTTCCTTTATTGAGGGCACATGAATGAACTTGGTTGGGTGCACATGTTGTGACTTCCCCTCCCAGCACCAAGTTTGATGAATAGAGCTACATTTATGCTTACTATGGGGACAGACAATGCTATGTAGAGTCATATTTGATTTCGCTGAACCTACACACATCACTCTTTGTGATCAACTCTGTTTTTGATTCGCTGAAGGAATTGAAGTTCAGACGTGAACTGATATGCACTTAGTTAATGAACAAATACCTAGCTCCAACACATTGCAGGTACTTCAGAGAGCGTGGGCTTGGAGTCTGCACATATGAGAAATGTAAGCATGCAGGAGGAAGAGAGTTCTATCGAAGCTTAGTGTCTCCACAAGACAGGTATGGCTTGGACTTCTCAAAATGGCTCAAAATGGCACACAGCAAAGAAAAAAAAGGCAGCGCTAGTGGCATCAACACTAGCCATCAGAGCAGTGGAGAAAGCAAAGTATATTAAGGCGGATACTAGTCACTGCCTTAACTAACTGCATCTTGTCCCTCTCTCTGGCTCTTCATGTAGTGCCTCAATCTGTCTTCCCATGTCACCTTAAATTCCAGGATCAATAGGACTGATATTAAACACGCTTGTGACATATACCAGAGCATCTTTGGAAGCTAATCTTGGAAGTGGACATAGAAGGTGTCTGAAGCCTGGAAGCTTGGATCTGAAGTCCTGCCACTTCTCAGGCTAATCATTCCTTTGCCTGTATCTCCACCTCTCTCTTGGAAGAACCAGATAGATAATGAAGTGCCTGTTCTGGCTCATTCTGTCATTTGACGAAGGCCAGTTTTCTATACCCGGTCCACGTGAGGGAATTTACTGCGTCTTCTGAATTGTTAGGACAAAAATGGCAACATGGAAGCACAGTGGCTAGAATTGGTGCTTTTGGAGATTGGATAGTAATGTGGACTAGAAGGGGGGACAGAAATGACCCAAAATTTTGTGTGATGACACTGTCAAGGACAGATATGAAATCTTTGTGAAAACTGCACTGAGGATACCCCACCTTATATTATGTCTGAGTACACAAGGTGACTCTTTTTCACTTTCCTTGCTTCATTTTCACAATAAGGGTAATTAGATGTACAACATGGAGATATTTCTGCGGATTAAATGGCATAATGCACATGATGAACTCTCAAAGGATGTTGCCTATTATTGATATAAAATAATACTTTATCATCATTGTTCAGCCTGATACAGAACTATGTCTCTTGTGAAGAACAGACACTACTCCACTTAGCAGATGGGTACTGAGTCATCCATCACATTTCACTTATTGTCTGGCTAGAATTCAAAGCCAAACTGAATGCTCAAGTTCACTGAGCATTTTAATGCTAGTAGATTTTTGAGCTCCTTGAGGACAGACGCCATGTGTTTTTTTGGAAGCCCCACAGCCACACAAATGGTGCTTATTAAATGCCTGGAATTACTCCCACTCCAAACTCTTCATAGAAATGCTGCTGCTCATATCTTCTTCCTCTTGCACTTGTTCAACAAGGTTTCAGGCATCTTTGTTACCCCATCCTTAATGATGGCTTCTGCAGAGACTTAGAAGTTTCTTTTCAGAAGTATATGAGGAATAAGTAATGCTACTTATGAAATGTCTTTTTATTATAATCTTACATGTCTCTTCAGATGAAAGCTACCTGGAGGACCTGTAGATGACAATAATAGAGCACCTTCAAATGGGCCTGTAGGCATGTTGCTTTATGCTAGCACCATGCCAACTCTTCATGATGCCTTACAAGAGGTAAGTTTAAAACAATACTTTCTCTTTCACTCCATGATGCTAGCAAGAGCACAGGAAACAAGCCCACTCATTTCTTTCTACTCTTAATGTGTTTTTAAGGACAAGACACTGGTTGCCTGCAAGAGCACATAATAGTTAAGACTTCCTTTTTTTTTTTTCAAGACAGAGTCTCTCTGTGTTAGCCTTGGCTGTCCTGGACTCCCTTTGTAGACCAGGCTGGCCTTGAACTCACAGCGATCCGCCTGCCTCTGCCTCCCGAGTGCTGGGATTAAAGGCGTGCGCCACCATGCCCGGCCAAGACTTCCTATTTTTTAACTGAGTTGAACTCTTAATGCCGTCACCTACTAACATGAAACCCTGAAAACTTCCTTAACTTTCCTGAGCCTCATTTTACCTCTCAGAAAAATAAAGGCAGCAATAATAATTCTATTGTCTTCAATAAATTATTATGAAAATTAAATAAAGAGTTACATGAATATAGAAAGAGCTCAATAAACCAGAATTGTTAGAACTACTTGGCCTGTGAGCTTTCAATAAACTTGGATAACTGAGCGGCCCAGAATAGTGACAGTAGTAAGCCACTAGAAGCCATGCTCTTAAGCCTTAAAGAGTAAAAAATGTGGCCAAGAGGATCAAAAAAGAGACCTAACCACTCATTTGTAATACAGTGGAAATACAAGCTCTATCTCCAAAGAGCAAATTCTAAGCATCAAATGATTTAGTGTATGTGAAAGTATCTTGTGAAATGCAAGCATCTAGTGCAAGTATAAGTCTTTTTTTTTTACAAGAAATTCCAAGAAAGAGGGAAAATGCACTCTATTTAGCTCACAGACATTTATGTTTTAATTTTTTCGGGGCCTTCTTGTTATTTGGAGAGCATTACAGACCCCAGGAAGTGCTCTCAAATCTCTCTAGGACTCACCCTGTATAGAGACTTTTGAGATGGCCCTGTCATTTTCAAAGGTTCTTTCCACTGAGCCATCAGTTTAAGCATCAACTTGCAGCTGAGACATGTCTAATCTTGCACAGTTTGAACATGTTAGGGCTATGACAGGGTCACTGAAGGCTTGAAGCTGCCTGTCACAGTTAATGGCTCTGTCTACAAAACATGGAAAGCTTCTGTGTCACCCTCTGTCCAGTTGGCAGATGAAGTGGTATCGAGAGTTGTCATCCATCACACACTAGAAAGCGATCTCTTATGATAGAGATGAAAAACAATCAATACATTTGGATTTCCACCAGGAAGAATAAGATTTCTCCAAATAGGTCTCAATCAGTATATGACCTGCCACAAAGCATGTTCACATGGAATGTGAGTTGTGCAGAACCAACTGTCACTTGGAATACTAAGATGGATTTAATATGAGAAACAGGGTATATCCGGGGTCCTGATCTTTTTGAATACTTTGTAAGACAATATTATTACCTGGTTTACTGAGATGCCAGAATCTCAGCATCAGGAAAAAATAGATTTTCCTTAAAGATGAATGGTACAATTTTATTTCTTGGAGAGTCTCATGTGCTTGAGCTAAAAGGGGACCTGAAAGTTTTTTTTCAGCCCAATTTGCTCTTTTTATGAAAAGAATTTATTCTCCAAGAGTACAATTGATATGTCCAAGGTAACAAGCCTATTAGTGGAAGAGAATGAGTTTGAATCCCCCAAAATACTAATCAACTTGGAGTAGGGCACAATTAAGGAAAGCAAGGAAACAGCAATTGAGGCACTTGAACCTTTTGAGAAAGAGAAAGAAAAAGAAAATGAAAAGAAGCTAACAAAGCAGAGCCAAAAAAATAAAAAAAATAAAAAAATAAAAAATAAAAAAGCATAAGCTGCTTCTCAGTGTTAATAACCCTTAAAATTCTCTTCAGCATCAGCAGTCTGGGAGTTCGTGATGTGACATGTATAGTTCTTCTCTCATGGCTCAAATCCCTGTCCTATCAAGTGTATGATCTGGGGATTGAATATAAACTCTTCAATCAGTTAAGAAAAGCAGAAGGATCATCAAGCTCCTGTTTCACATGCCCTGAAGGGGAAGCTCTTCCCCTTATTTAATTGTCTGCTGGATTCAAACTCACCCCTAGGTCAACTAGAACCTCTCCTACCCACCAAGTTAATGGACATCCACTCATAGGGATGCCCTTTTTTCTTCCTCCAAGAACTCAACATGTTATTTCAGAAAATGTTTTCCATCTGGTTAGAATTTTTTTTTTCTAAATAATGGCAATCATTGATGGTTTAGTAGGGGTGTGTTCCACCCAATTCTGACTTTTTCTGGAGATTTCCCTTCAATCTGATTGCAGAGGAAGTGAAGCAGAGAAGACCTAGTAACTCCCAGTGCTTAGTCAAGTCTCAGTGAGGAAAGGGGTAGTGATTTGGAGTGTCTTAGGGGAGGCTTCCTACTTCTAGAACTTCAGCACAGCATAGTAAAGGTGGGTTGCAAATCTATAGTGGTACAAGCACTGATTGGGAGTTGTGGCTGTGGGAAACATCAGCACAAGCACAGAGTGGCTGGTAATCTCCTTAGGGGTTAGCAAGATAAGGGGAGGGATACAACATTACACAATTTACTATAATCTGGTGTAGAATAAAATGCCTTCTGTTCTAGAGGGAGGACAAGTGGAGGAACTAGAAAAAAAAAACCAGTGACCCAAGTCTAGAGGGAGATAAGAAACACCTCAAGGATAAGACAACAGGAGTACTAATCTTTAAAGAGGAAGTCAGTTCATCTGGAGATACATGTGTATTCATGCAGAGACCCTTCTCGTAACACAGATGACCAGTAACCACAAAGGACATCCCAGATTTAAAAAGACACCTAGTTAACATCTCTTGATGACTAATTGTGAGTTCAATACTCTGCTAAATGCTTCATATTTCTTATGATGTATAAGGATTCTAGTGACCTTATATTGACAGAAAGTCAGTCGATCCTCTTTTCAAATTGGAGAAAGCAAAGTACAAGAGCAGCCAGCTATACAATGGTGGAGGCTGGATTTGAAGGCAGGAAAAGCTTGCTTAAAAGTGCATGCTGTACACCCCTAGCCTTGCAGTCAGATTGGGAGAACTCAGAATCTCTGCACATGAGTGACCAAAAACCTGTTTTGTAAGCAAAGTCCCCAGATAAAACTCAAGCAATTAAAGTCAGAAAGAGAACCACCAGATTACAGCAACTATTTGCACAAGAAAGCAGAAATAGTAACACAACGGTTTCAGAACACAGAGCCAACAGTCATTCATATTGGCATGTAAATCTTTCATCATTATTTCACTAAGTCATTTTGGATTTTGACCTGTTATAGTTGATGGAATATCAAAGACATGCAGTTCTATACAGTTAACCATCTGAGATTTAAGGAGTAGGTGCATAATAGACTCGACAGAAAGTAAAGCAGATCAAATTGCAAAGGACACAGCTCTGTAATGCCCTGTCAGGAAGTGCAAGCTCATGTCCTTTGCAATATAATACTGGTCCTGCCATTAAGCAAGATATGTGACCTACAACAAAGCACTAAATTTTTAAGGATTCATTTCTCTCTTGGAAAAAGACAATACACAGTATATGTAGCTTAACATGCAGACCACTGTGACAATCAAATAGGGGTGACAGTATGTGCCAATGAATGCTGCAGCAGTAACATCTTACTGTTATAAGGCAATCATATGAGGATTGGTCTGTTTCAGTAGAATGAGGGTGAGGCTTCATGCTTTCAATTTCTCATAAACTTTCATGTGCTATTACTGTAGTTGGTTCAACAGAGTCACGAGTATATAGACTTTAAATGGCCTGTAAGAACTTGGTCGTTATCCACAACAATGTGAAGATTAGCAGCCAGTGGTGCCAGTTCAAGAAATGAACAGTCAGTGGTGGAGTTATTATTATGCATGTACTACCAAGTCAAATATAATTTTAATATCAAGAAATTTAATGCCAAATGCTACCCCTCGCTTCCATACCTCAAGAAACATCATTATTGAGCATGTTCCAGAGACTTGGTAAACTCTTTTTAACATGGAGAGTCCTCTTTCATTTTCTAAATAACCCTAAGTCATTTTTAATGTGGAGTGTCCTTTTACATACTCTAAATAACCCTATGAAACAAATAATTATTTTATTGTCAACTTGCCCCAATGATACACACGTGGAATGCAGCAGTGCAACGAGTAAATTGAGATCTATTCAACCCCAACAGGTAGACAACAGCAAAGACTTTACAGAAGAGCTATTGTGCTGGGGATGTAACTCAGTTGCTAGAGTGAGTCCCTAGAATGCATGAAATCTTGGTTTGATCCCCAGCACCCCCATAAACTAGGTATGGTAGTGCACATCCATAACTCCACTACCCCAAAGTTCAAGCTCATTCTTAGACACCCAGTAAATTCAAGAGAACCTAAGCTACAGAAGACATGTCTCGGTTAAAAAGGTGATGTGAGCTCCCTAGGTTCTAGATAGACAGGAAAAGCCAAAGATATAGATTATGGCCTCCATCAACGGGAAGCTCCAAAGGAAGCATCACTTCAACGACTTCCAAATGGCTGAGGATTTCTGCTCTCGAAGGTTATTGCTGCCACAGCTGTTGTTACTGCCAGTCTTTCCAATCATTCCTGAAGTAGTCTCTCTGGCACATATGGTACTTTATTCTCACATTTTATATGAAAGACTCATTCCCATTCCACTTTAAGGAGTTGTCCTTACTTTATAGTAACGAACCAGAACCACAAAGAGATCAAGAAGCTTGCCCATCGGAGTGGAGTAGCTAAGAGCACTGAGAGCTATGGCAGAGAATGTGTTTTTGATTCCCATTATCTACATGGTGGCTCACAGGTATCTTTATCTTCAGTCCAGGGAATGTGGTAATGTTCTCTGGCCTCTACAGATACAAGGCACTCCTGCCATGGCACAGATATGCATGCACTGCATGCAACATTTATACATGCAACAATCTTAAAGTTGATACATCTTTGAAATAAAAGAAGTTTGTCCATGATTCTACAGTTCATAAACAGGGAAGCAGGGTTCAAATCCGCATCCAGCTGAACACAGACCCTTTGCTTTTAAACAAAGTGTTGTGTCTTCTCTTTACTTAATACAGTCAGCTGATGGAAGGCTTTTCTACTGTCCCAAGGCCTCTATACCTCCAATAGGTTCCACTGCCTCTGGCTTCACAGTCAGTAGATTCTTACTGGGTCTGAGGAAATGTTCAGTTGGTCAAGTGCTTACAACCACGAGGTACTGAGTCAGATCCACAATATCCACATAAACATTGAGTATGGTGGCACACTCTTTAAAGTATGGTGCTTTGCTGGCAGAGTCAAGTGGCCTCCTAGGGATCCCTGGGTAGCCAACATTGCTGAAGTAGACCTTCTAGGGTGCCAGTAAGACACCGTATTTCAAAAGTGAAAACAACCCCCAAGATGGGACGCTTCTAAGGAGTAGCAGCTGAGACTGACCTCTTGCCTGCACAGATGTGCAAACACAGCATATGTGCACACACTTGTGCATAACCGTGTATACACACATACTCATAAACATAATGTGTGCATACACACTTGTACACATGATTCACTTGCATTCTGAGATTCTGATTTGGGCTCCTCAATAACTGAATATGTGTAAGCCAAGTAAGTTTTATAAGGAACTTATTAGCCTTTGATCTTCATGAACCCTTGGAGAAATGAAAGGTTGCAGACAAGGAACATGAGCATTGGGGACATTCAGTTGCCTAAAAACTAAGGGGTGGAAACTCAGGCCTCTGTTCCTAAGGATGCTCAGATTTCTTCCAGTGGAGGACACGACAGAGAAGAGACCCAATGCTTCATTGTTTTTCACACATTCTTATCTCTCTCACTTGCATCAGGTTTGCCCATCAGGATAGATCTGTTTGGGGGTGGGGGGGGGCTAGAACATTTTTTTTAAATGTTAGAACATTCTTAGTTTTCTTCCTCAAAAGAAATGTCTGTATACATGGATTCAAGACCTGGGCTTCTCCTACAGCTCCTTAATATTTTAATTTCATCAAAATTCCAGGCATAAGCAACATTCACATTCTCTTCTTTTATACAGTGTGATTAAAAAGTCTTGAACGGTGTCTGTATGAATCATCAGCCTTTGTGAAAGCCTTGCTGTAATAACATCCCCCCCCACTTGAATAGTGTGCTGATACATTGATCAAATCAGTTTCAAAGGTTGAATCGGTGAGGGAAAATTGGCAGGCAGGAAGGTATTACCAGACACTAATTCTCCTTGCTCGGGGTGAGCTGCATAGCAATAGAACATCTTTGCAATCTTCAGAGAAGTCTGCGGTGGTGAAATGAAACCCATCAGACAAAGAATACCTTTTTCCCATCCACAAATTACCCTGTGCTTTATGAGCAACAGGTAAACAAGTAACTCTTGAAATCAGGAAGACAATAATATTTTCCATTCAGCCTAGGATTTATTTCACAAGAGCCTGAAGCATTAGTACTTTAAAAGAACAGTTAATTTCTCCTCATTCCTTTTAAACCTGAAGGCATTCAATGCATGGGCTCCAAGATGGGAGACATCAGTACATATCACTGAAATAGAGAAGCTTCCACTGCATAACAGGAAAGTGGCTGGGGGTGGGGGTGGCATGGAGAGTGCGTTCATCAATTGCAGTTTACTGACATCCACTGCAGCATCTCCAGCCTCTGTCTTCTTTGGCTAGACATTTAGAGCTCTTCAGTGCTCTGGCTAATTGCAAACTATGAAAGCCCTTCTTTAGAGATGGTGCAAGAGTTAGATATCACCAAGTCCAATAAAGCTTGGACTCGGCAGTCAATTCCAGGCCAGCAAGAGGCAGGATCTCAAAATTCTACCAAGACAAACTGCACTTCAGGTATGATTAAGTGTGTGGTGCAATGACCAGAGATGATGAAGTTTAAATAGATAAAATATGGGATGGCTTTATATCTCTGATTTTTGTATGTCTTGGAGGAATGGGTCTTGGAGAGGTAATAATGTCTTTTGCAGCCCAGTATGCCAAGTTCTATCTGGTCTGAAACAAAAGAAAATTCTATCTTATTGTCTTTATATCTGGCACAACTTGCTTAGATATAATATAAAATAATATTATATATACACACATATATGTAAATGTATATATATATATCTTCATCAAGAAGGCTGTTATTATCATTGAAATCACCATCTTAATTTGAAGCTATAGAAAAGCTGTCTTACATTTACTTATTATTTCCTTTATACATATACATTCCTTGGAAGATAAGAAACACTGTTATTAAAGCAAAGGCAACTATTTCATGAATTGTTCTGTGCCAGACATTCACCTATGAATTGTTGCACATATTATCTCATTTCTAGGTTCAAAAACACTCTTGATATTCACCCTGTTTGGAAGATGAGATGTTATGTAACTCCCCAGAGTCACTGAAAATATGAGCAGCAGAGCAATGCTCTGGTCCATGCTAACTCTTGCAATGGATGTTAAGCTCTGAAATGGAGGATTCTGTTCATCTCTGTATCATACATAATACCTAGTTCAAGTCCTGATATGTAATAGATGATTAATATGTATTTGGACTGCCTCTTCAAGTTTATGTCAATGCCATTCTTCCTCTTGGCTTATCTATAGAGACAGTATACAAATAACTCATCACTAAATATATGTATGTATGTATGTATGTATGTATGTATGTATGTATGTATGTGTTTATATGTTGTCTGAACTCTTACAACTAATTGGCCATGCATCCCTATGCTACTGTATACAGAGAGAGGTCTTAGAAAGTTTACTGATTTCTATTATTACAAACTGGCTTTGGGGAGGTAGGGGAGTTGGCTAAGCAGTTAAGGACACTTGTGACTCTTCCAGAAAGGCCAGAGTTTGTCTCCTAGAACCCATGTCAGATGGTTCACAGGAAAGCTGACTCTAGATCCAGGGGATCTGACACTCTTTTTTGGGATCCACAGGCATCTGTACACATGTGTGCACACAGAGTCATATATACATGAATAAATACTACATTTTAAGAGAAAATATACTTTCTGGTAGTGGTGAACATTCTGACTGTCTTTTTAAATAGCAAAGAGGGAGACAGTCTTTCAGTTGCTTGGGTCTTCTGCTGAGTAGAGGTCTTCATAGACCTCTGGTTCACATTAGTAAAACAATATAAGGTAAAATTTGATTAATGTATAAGCAGCCATAAAATGTTTATACTCTGAAATGATGCTCAAAACTACCTAATTATGGTAACAAGAGAAAAAATAAATGATATAGAAGAAATTTTAGTAGCAGCTGAAACTGAGATCTTATGTAGCCATTACAAATATTCTCTTCAATCTGAGTTGTGGCTCTTCAATATATAAAGCATGCTTAGAATGGTTCAATATCCAGCAAAGCTAGAAGTATCATCTTCATAGAATATTTTGAAAGGCATTCAGGATGACAGTTTTGTGTTTGGTACATAAAGTACTCCTTAGGCTTAAAATTTATTTTTTTCTTTTTGAAGAATTTTCTATTTTTAATTTGTTTATTTTACATCTTGATTGTAGCCCCCTCCTTTGTCTCCTCCTGATCTCCCCTCCCCTCCCTCCCTCCTTCCTATCTCCTCCCTCCTTCCCCTAGTCCTCAGAAAGGGGATTCCTCCTTCCCTAACATCTGAACTCATGCTACCAAGTCTCATCTGGACTGCTTGTATCCTCTTCCTCTGTGGCCTGGTAAGGCCGACATGATGCCGGGGCGGGGAGTGATCAATGTGTGTGGGGAGGGGCAGAGTCCAAGCCAGAAGTAGCCCCGATTCCCCATATTATGGTACCCACAAGGACACTTTGCTGCCTATCTACTACATCTGAGCAGAGGGTCTGGTCCTCACTATGTGTGGTCCTTGGTTGGTGCATCAGCCTCTGCAGCACTCCGGCCCCCCCCCAAAAAAAACCACCCAGATTCCTCGGCTCCATTGGTCTCCTTGTGGAGCTCCTGACCCCTCCAGATCCCTTTATTCCCCAACTCTTCCACGAGACTCTCTGCGCTCCACCCTGGAGTTTGGCTGTGTGTCTCAGCATCTGCTTGAATCTCCCACTGGGTGGAGACTTTCAAAAGGTCTCTCAACAATTATAAACATAATCATTAAAAAGACAATTATTATTAGAGTTTATATCTTAATACAGTCCATGGCACAAAGTAAGTATTCTGAAAATACTAAGTGAATGGAAAGATAAGATAGTGTAGTTGACAAAAATACCCATAGCAAGAAGAACTATGAAACAATCAAGAATTATAAATGTATATTACAGCCATAGTTTTGGCTATTTGTATTTGGCAGCCTTGAAGAAGACATCTTTCCTATGTTAGTGAGTCTAAAATTCTGAATGAAAATCATTATCTATCATATCTCATCATTATCAACTTAAACATCTATCTAGACCTTAAACATCTTAACCTCAAAACACCTAAGCTTAATTGTAAAACTAAACTATCTCTCTTCAACCCCATCAGAGACTTCAGAAGGAATAAAATTAATTACCTGAGTATACAGGGAGTGCAGGTTAGCTGTTTCCCAAATTAGAAGATGACAGAGACAGATTGTTGCCTGCGCAGTCACCCAAAATTCTCTATAACACTGGAGCATCATGTTCAGCTTTCTGTCCCAATATATCTGGCACACATATTTGTGAGGCAGGAACTCTTGAGGACTTGCTTGCCCTGTCTTGGCAGACTTTGGCCTTTGACTCTGCCTGTATCCAAGCTTGCCCTTTTTTAGGCAGACTTCTGTCTGTGGTAGAAATGAAGACATTTTGCCCAGTGGTTTGTTTGCCACATTTGAAGCCATCTCCATAAGGAGGTTCTTTGACGTTCATCATCTTTGAGGTAGGCTGGGTGTTGCCAGGAGTTAGCCTGTCTCATTGTAAATGTGTCTTTGAAATAATAAAAACATCTTTAAATGCCATATTCTGTATGTCTCTGAGGTTTTTGAAGACTTTAATCTAACATTTTAACTTATCTAGCTATAGAATCATATCTATCTGTTACACCTAGGATGTATATTCTTGTGATAAAATATTCTTGTTTAATTGATATGACCATGATTTGATCAACTAACAATGAACTTGTATAACTTATTTATCCTAAAAAGCAATCAGAAAATACTTTTAAAAAGAAATGCCATTCTTTGGTATATTCTGGACCATCATAGAACAAGTTTTATGGGTGTCAATTTTCTAATGAATGGCATAGTACACATAAGACCTATGTATAACATATGTCTTCTTAAAAGAGAAGATGGACAACCAAATGTGTTAGAATAGAGGGAAAGTATGCGATGAAAATGTAAAAACTATTTGAAGGACTGAATGAATATTTTCAAGATTAGGATATTATTTTTTAATTTCATGGAAGACGAACAAAGAGCTGCCGAAGCCCCTTCTTTGTATATTGAACACAATTTTAAAAACAGAAAGAAATAGTAAACAAATCACAAAAATAAGCTCCTTGTCCTTTGAGATAAAAATCTCCAAGTGTAAGTTGGTCACTTGGGAGTGGACCCCAGGAACTATATTCACAGGGTAAGTCCTTGGCGTGTAAAACAGCCAAAGCCCTGGGGGGACATGCTGTCATAGCACATCATCTTTGAAGTAGCTTTTATAATGTGCCATCAAGATATTCTACTGACTAAAAATAAAGATTGGAGTGAATTCACAATTTGTAATTGATGAGAGCCTTTGGCATATATTTGATGTCTTCATCTTGAGTTCATCTTTGATGTTATTTATTAATTGCTTTTCTTTTCGCCAATCATTGTTCTCAGATTTGTACAACAGAGCCCTTTATTTTCAGAAAAGTGATTAGCATGAAATGTGACTTATAGTGTCCTCAACTATGTGTTCTATAAATGGTAAATGTTTGTAATTACTATAAGATGAAAGTCATATATTGGATACATTCATGTAATTATTATAAAGAAATGGCCTGGTCATGGTCTCAAATCAAATTAAAGAGGCATAAAATTCAATTTCATTTTCTCAAGATCTGCGTAAAAGTTGAGCACACACAAAATGGGGTTTCAAATGGAACACACTGGCACAGAAACATTCCTGCACAGATGTTGTGAAATGGCATATTTCTAGAATTTTCCATGCCATCTCAAAGTCCAGTGTGTGCTTTTTATGACCACCACACTCTTAATCAAGGAAGTGCTAAAATATGGCTTAACAGGTCACCAATCCCTCTCTTTCATTTCCTCTTTGAGGAAATAAAACACGAAAGTAAATGAAAACTAAAAATGAGAGAAGGAAAATGTTATGCTAACAAGGCTACTTCTGTAACACAAAAATAATAGTTGAGTGTTCATATTTGTGTTCCATGTGTGTGTTTATATAATATATTCATAATTTCAAAGTCAATATTAACCCACTTAGGATGGTGAGAGTCAAAATTACAGGCAATAAAAAGTGTTGGCAGAGAGATAGAGAAGTGAGATCCTGTACATTCATGGTGAGAGTTTGAAATGGGCCATAATCTGACAGTTTCTCAAAAACCTAAACCCATGGGCCAGTGATTCCACTCCTAAATTTTTACTCAAAGAACCAGGGAATTCATGATCCTCAAAAACCTGTATGTTTACAGCAGCTGTATCTTGAAAGCAACAGTATTCCTAATACCCTAATAATATAAACTTAAGTATCTACCCACAGATAATGAGGTTACTAAATATGGTATGTTCATACAATGTCAGACAAAAAGCAGTGAGAGACTGACACTGCTGCATCACTGAAATGCATAGCTAAGATGAGGAAGGGCAGACATAAAGACCACATATTGTTTAATATTTATATGAAATGTAAAATATGGGTGACTCCATAGAGTTGGGGAACAAATTCTTGACTACTAAAGGCTGCACAGAAAACATGAGGAGGACTGGCTAAATCATAAGAAGTTTGTCTTTTGAGTATGGAAAAATGTTCTGGATGTGGTAACTATGTAGATCTATAAAGAAAGAAAGAAATAAACAAGCACTTGACTACATGCTTTGAAAGAGTGAACTGTATATATTAGGAACTTTGTGAGCTGTCATTTTAATGATGCAGTGCTAAGTAGGCAAATCCAATGCTAAAAGGACAGAGTTATACTAAAGATGGCTGTCTGAATAACACTTAAAAATCTTAGAAAGTTAAGTGATTCCCAGCTTATTATTTAAAGAGGGAATGTTGATCTCCTGTGGGGTTCCTGAATCCTCTGGGTCCTTTCATCCATCCCAGTCTTCCATACCAATCTCAGTGCTACACCTGGAGTCCAGCAGCAAGTCCCAGCATCTGCCCCATCCTCTGCTTCGTACAATCTCTCAGAGGACATCTATGGACCCAGGAGGGCCTGCACAAACTGTTGCACTAACCATGGACAATGTATGCAGTAAACCTAGATCCCCTGTTCAGATCTAGCCAACGGACAGCTCATGCTCCATGGTTGTGGGGAGAGTGGGAACTGACTCTGACATGAACTCTGGTGCCTCCCAATTTGACCACTTTCCTTAGATGGGAGGCCACACAGAGCAAGGGGAAACAGGCTATCTAGATGAGTCCTGAGAGGCTGTGGTCATATGGTGGAGGGGGAGGTCCCTTTCTGTCAGAGGTCTTGGGAAGGGGAACAGGGTGAAAGAAGGAGGTGGAGGTAGGATGGGAGACAGGAACATACTTGTGAGGGGATAACAATCAGGATACAATCTGAATAAATTATAATAAATTAAAATTTTTAAAAAGAGGGGATGTTGAGCCTCTACTGTGTGCCAGACACTATTCTTGGTGTTGTGAATACAGAAATGAATATAAAAAAGTTCCTGCTCTCATGAGCATGACATCCTAATGACCCAACTTTATACATTTTGGGTGCTGTGTATGACTTTAGGTTGGGAACGATGCCCAGAAATAGCTGGTAAGCCTCCTTGCTAATTTGTAAAACAGTGCTATTTGCTCTTTTATGTTCTCCAACCCATAGATTTGTTTTAAATGTCAAGTGCAGATGGTTCTGCTTCTAGAAAAATGGCTATGAAGTGGAATCCCAACTCCTCATGCAAGGATATCTCATGTGTTGGGGGGGAGGGGAGAGGGAGAACACCTAATAAGTCATGAAAGGCACAGACAATTGAATCTAATGTTGATTGTAATCATGTTCAGTGAACTGTTCAGCATGGCCATAATAGAAACAAGAATCTCCATAATACACACTACTTAAACTTGAGCTATAGGATGCTCTAGGGCTTTTTAGGGGGGATTTCCTTCCAAACAAGGCACTATGGACTACTCTGGTGGTTACCACGGCTCATACCATAGCGTCACCTATATTTAAATCCAAGGGCATTGTGTCTATCAAGCTTCCAGTCTTTTCTTAACCATATCCCTTCACTCCTCCTCTACTCCAACTAGGCAGGACACCGGGCTTTTTCCTACACTTACCACGGTACTTTTCATGGTACTAAAAATACCCACACCTTTCTCTGCAAGTTCCCTTTCCAAGCCTAGAATAAAACAGAACTCCTCCAGGAAATTTCCCACAGCTTTCCAACTACACTGGCTTTGAGCAATGCCACACACAGCTCCTCGGTGCTAAGCTCCTTGAGAGGAGGAACCATGTGGCTTGCCACTGTGCCTCTAGTGCAGCTACACTTGCACAATAAAGGACCCATCTAGGTTTCTGCCACTTGCACAGTAAAGGACACATCGAAGTTTCTGCATGCCCTTTTCAGGCTAATACCGCAAGCTTGTTTTTCCTCAGATACATGAGAGTACACAGTATAACTTCCTTAATCAATTAGTTAATTAATTAACTTATTTATGCAGTTATGGCTGCCTCATGTTTATGTGTGCGTGCATGTGTCTGCGTGACTGTGAGTAGAGGTGCGGTGTGGTGGTCACAGGACAGCTCTCAGAAATTGATTCTTTCCTGCCACCTTGGTATGCAGAGATTGGACTCCTGTTGTCAGGCCTACATACACATGCCTCTATTTACTGACACATTTTACCAGCCTGAAGATATTGATAGAAAACTTTCTGTATATGATACTATTAAAAGTGCAACTATAGCTTCCTCTTCTTTTCTACTGTAAAGTCAGCTGGAGGAACCTTGGCATCTCCACTAGGGCATCATCTGCTGAGGCCACATAATTTCATCATCGAATGTCATGCTGGTTGGGTTCAGATTCATGGTGACAAATTGTAGGGTTTGACGATGTTCTTTTGCACCAACTGCGGGATAAAGCAAGATGGGTGGTTGAGATGATTTCTGGTATGAATTTTCCTCCCTCAGTTCACATGTTCTTAGATGGCACTAGGCAAAGAAAGGGGCTCGTATTTTGAAACCTCTCCTGGAACCATATGACTGCTTTAAAACGCTACACCCTCACATTTGGATGCTATCCCCATACAGATGGAGTGGCAGGCTAACCCCTAAATTATTAAAATGTAAGTGCACACACGGGGTCCTTTAGTGAACATTCTATGTGTGGAGTTCTTAATCTCCCCAAGGTGAACATGGTAGACTTGGACAAAAATAAACCACTAAAGGATAGTTTTCTTCTGGTGCATTCATAACATTGGTATGGTCATGAGCTAGGTGGCTAGACAGACGATGCTTATATCAGCAACATTATTGGATGAGAGATCTTGTAGGCAAAAATGAAAACATTATGAATGAAAGACAAGAGATACTATATAGATGCAATAGGAAGTCACATAGACAAAAAGAGAATTGCCTGTGAGATATGGATTTTAGCCTCAGGACCTAATCTAAAAGACCTAATCAAGTATATTACTGTGAAGAAGAATACAATTGCTTTCAATGAAAAAAAAATCGGTGCATCTTAATCTTCTGCTCCTCCAAATCCTGGCAAAGAAGAGAAAGAAAGGAGGAATTGTGCAAAGCATACCGCGTGCTCTGAGTATTTTAATGTATAATGCCCACAAACAGGGGTTCCTTCCATTGCTCTAGCAGGACCATCATTCTGTTTTGACATATCTCCTTTGTAAAAATAGGGAGGAAGGAAATGTCAGCCCTGTTTCTGTCCATCTTCCCATTAACTACACATAATGCATACTACAGTCAAAGGCACTGCCCAAATATTCCTCATATCCTGCCAGCTCCAGTGCTTACGAGTTACCAAGCGCCACCCACAAGCCCCATAGGTGTCTTGTAGAGTCTGATTCCCCATTATGCACAGTCCCTTCAGTAGAAGTCTGGTCGTCTAACTGCCTCTCATAAACCAAATTGCATTGCAGTGTTCGACCCACAGCTTACACAGTTTTCTAACCTGAAATAGCTCTGTTTAGCAAATCTGACTAAATGTTTTAAAGGTCAAGTTTATATATGTGTTGGTTCCAACTCATTCCTGCTAGTGAATTGGCCTCACATCAACTTATGTAACAGACTATGTTATATACCGGTAGTTTTCAGTGGAAAGAGATTTTGTATGACAGAGGAAACTGAAGTCCATACAAACGTCTAGAGGCATTTGGAGGTGGAGTTGGGAGATTGGCATTTAGTGGTTCAGGGCCAGAGGTGCTGGAAATATACCACAACACACAGGGCGACTACTCACAAAGTAAAATCCAGCCCATAATACAAAAGTGTCTGGCTTGAAGAACTCTTACTTAAGTTGAGTGTGGTGGCCCAGGCCTGGGATCCGAGCTACAGAGGAAGCTAAAGAAAGAGAATCATAGGTTTGAATTCAAGATTTGCCTGGCCTACAGAGTGTGTCAAGACAATCCTGAGAAATGTAGTAAGACCCTGCTGTCTCTGACATGGACTCTGTTGCCTGCTGTTGGGTCACTTCCCCCTAGCAGGGCTACCCGACCAGGCTTCAAGTGGAAGAGGGTGGACTCAGTTTTGATACAACTTGATGTGTTGGGGAGGGTGGGTAAAGGGGGCTCCCTTTTCTGAAAAGAAGGGGAAGGTGGAAAGGGGAAGAGGGCGGGACCATGAGTAGAGGAGGGAGGGGCTTGCATTCAAGATCTAAAGTGAATAAATAAACTTATAGGAAATAAAATTAAAGAGGCCTGAGGATAAGTTCAGTGGTAGAGTTCCTGGGCTTAACTCTTAGTACTGGCCGGGCGTGGTGGCACACGCCTGTACTCCCAGCACTTGGGAGGCAGAGGCAGGTGGATTTCTGTGAGTTGGAAGCCAGCCTGGTCTACAAAGTGAGTCCAGGAATGCCACGGCTACACAGGGAGACCCTGTCTCTAAAAACCAAACCAAACCAAACCAACGAACCAACTACACAAACAAAGAAAAAGCCTTAGTACTAAAAAAGAAAAAAAAATCTGATTTAAACATATACAAGTGTTGTTTCTTTAACTGAATCAGAAGCTCATTTGCTGTGAACAGGAGAGCCCTGAGTTCTTAGGAGAGCATCTCTCCTTAAAATCATGGATTGTACATCACCATCAACCTGACTGAGTAGAGACGGGACATTTTAAACTACAATGGTAGGTTCGGCTTCATCTTACTTTTATGTAAAGGAGTTTAAATATTACCTTTAAAAATGTTACTATAGAAGACCTGCACAGGTTTGCACCAGGTCATGGCTTCCAGTTTAGTATTTTTATAAGACTCCTAAGCATGTGAACAAGTAGATTCTTATGCCTTCTCTTGGGCTGTCTTTCATCTGTGAGTTTGTTTTGCCAAAATGCAATGTGCTGTTTTTTGTTTTATGTTCTTTTATTTGTTTTTATTTATTTCTTTTGTTTTATCTTATTTATTTTATTTGGTTTTTATTTCTTTTGTTATTTATTTTATTGTATTTATTTTATTTTTGTTGATCTTATTTATTTTATTTCCTTGAAAAGCCTGTTTTCTAGTGAGAGACAGAAAGGGAGTAGATCTGGATGGGAGGGGAAATGAGGAAGAGCTGGGAGGGACAAAGGGAGAGGAAAATATTTGTCTTTTTTCTTTATCTCTTTTTTTGTTTATTTTTCCAGACAGGGTTTCTCTGTGTAGCTTTGGCTGTCCTGGACTCACTCTGTAGACCAGGTTGCCCTCACAGAGATCTGCCTGCCTCTGCCTCCTGAATGCTGGGATTAAAGGTGTGTGCCACTGCACCCAGGTGAAAAAAATATATTTTCAATAGAAGGAAAAATAAATAAATGAATAAAAATCTCAGAAGAAATGTTGCTGTAAATTGGTGTTCAACATCTTTCCTTCTTAGTCCTCTGTGTGATTGCTAGACCTTAGTAAGGAAATGGTGATACCAATACATTCAGGAAATTGACCTAAAATTGTCAATTAAGATGGAAGTAGAGAGATCTGGGCATGGCAGCATAACCTGTGAGTCTAGACTCTGGAGGCAGAACTCAGGAGAGAGAAGCAGGAGGGTCGCTGAGTTTGATGGCAGCCTGGTGTATATAGTTGTTTGGAGGACTGAATAGTGAAGCACTGTTTCAAACAGACATGTGAACAGAACAAGCCAAACACACAACAACTCTATACTCAGTGGCAGGCTAAGCTAAGCACCATGCAGATTCCGGGAGTGACTGTGCTTTAGCAATGAACCCACTCCAACAACAGGACTCTACCATCTCAACCCTGCGTCACACCTCCCTAATGATACTTTACATCATTTCTCCAAACCCATAAGGACCATCTAGAAAATGAAGCTGTTCTGAAGAAAACTGAAGACTCTGAGTGTCCAGAAGGTAAGCTATAACTAATCTACAGATTACTGGAAGTTCATAATTCACACAGGTTGTAAATATCACATTACTACCATCATTTAAATAAAATGCTGGGCAGAGTACAGTATGATATCACAGGATGAAATCTTATGGGGTCACTTTAAATTGGATCAAACCCTTTATAGCATTGTTAAAAGACCCTTATGTTCTGTGTTGTAAAATGAATTTGAAAAAAAAAAAGAATGCAAAAGATATCATAATTAATGGTGCCAAATGTAACCTGTGTAGTTTTTCATTGGGATAAAATTCATTAAGGACTGTCTCGGTAAGCCTGATGAAGCCTTCTCTTCTCAGTCCCCTTCCATATTTCCCCTGGCCATGTCTAAAACATTTAATAGTGACAATAATAATTGGCATTTGTTGAACCTTTACCATGTGACGAGTCAGTAGTAAGAATTTTACAAGGGGAGGGGAATAAGGTTAAAGATGAAGGGAGGGGGAAACAAGAAGATACAAGTGAAGGGATAACAATAGGAATGTAATCTGAATAAATTATAATAAAATTTTTTAAACAAAAGAATTTACAAGGATATTTCTTTAATCTATCTAGTTAAAAAAAAGTGGAAGAATCTGTGCTAAGTGCTAGGAAGCCAGTCAGTTAGGAGAAGACCAGACTTGGATTTGGCATTTTGACCATCTGTAACTTAGAATGCAGAAGTTTCACTGAAGATGTAGGAATAGATGCTGAATTTCAGAGGACCAAGTAAAACTGAGATTGTAGAAAAAGACAAATCTAGGCAACATTTAAGGAAAAATTAATCTGGGGAGAATGTTTAATCTTAAAGCCATGGAAGATGGGGTTCATGAAAGCTAATGGAAACTGTAAGGCATGAAAATTGTTCTGCACCCCCAAGAGAGAGAGAGAAAAGATAACTTCAATTATATGTCAGATCCATCCAAAGTATCGATCCAGTTCGGATAAATTGTGTCAATGAACTGAGTTTCACTTTCTTTATATACAACATGGGAATAGTAATCCTAGGTTCCCCTGGGTGGTAGGGGGGTTCAAACAGGCAGTAGAGTAATGTATAGGCTCACTAGGTGCTTCACACATAGCAGAAAGCCTATAAGAATGCACTGTCATTTTCTAACTCACAAAAATATGACAATTCCAATAGTGTTTTGTATTTTTTTTTTACTCTATCAAAACCCAAAACTTGTTTAAGGCCAGCCTGGTCTGTTGAGCAAGTTCAAGGACATCCAGGACTATACAGAGAAACCCTGGAGACAGTGCCCAGATATGTATAGTCTCTTCATTGCTCATAGTCAAGCCAGAATGTAGGGTCCTTGGCAGAACAAAATTCCTGGACGATAGATTCCTTTCACCAGGTGCACATCTGGTCCTCTTGAGAAGACTGCCATGGAGACAGACAGGAGACAGAGTACTTCAATCTGAAATCGTGGTTTTCAAAAAATGTCTCTGTTGTACACCCTCTAACTAGATAGGACTCTCAGTGGAGGGAAGAGAACACCAACCCACCCAGAAAAAAAACTTTGACATAAAATGTACCCTGCCTACAAGATATGCAGCAGTAAAGATAGAGCAGAGATTGAGGGAATGTCCAACCAATGCCTGGCCCAACCTGAGACCTACTCCATGGGAGAAAGCCAACCTCTGACACCATCAACGACTCTGCTATGCTGGCACACAGAAGCCTAACTTAGATGTCCTCTGAGAGGCCCCACCCAGAAGCAGATCCAAACACATGCTAAGACTCACAGCCAAGCATAGGGAGTCTTGTGAAAAAGTGAGGGTAAGGAGAAAAGGACCTGGAGAGGACAGGACCTCCACAGGAAGACCAACAGAGCCAACCAACTGGGTTCAGAGGGGCTTGGAAAGACTGAAGCACCAACAAAGGACCATACATGGACTGGATTTAGGTCCCCTACACAGATGGCTGCCAATGGGTAGATCATATGGGTCTTCTAGTAAGGGGAGCAGGGGCTGTCTCTGACATGGACTCTTGTCTGCTTTTTGACCATTTTGCCCTGATGTGGCTGCCTTGTCAGGCCACAGGGGAAGAGAACTGGCTCAGCACTGATGCAAGTTGATGTTCTGCGGTGGGTTGGTGGAAGGCTCCCTTTCTCTGAGAAACAGGGCAGGGGGAGAGAGGAAGAAGAAGGGAAAGAGGGAGGGACCAGGAGGAGAGAAGGGAGGGGGCAATGATAGGGATGTAAAGTGGATGAATAAATAAATTTTTAAATATCCCTCTCTCACAGCTCAAGAGTTCTGTCTTCAGACGTCCTCTCAAGGACAATTGGTATAGAGCACAGAAAGTAGAGATTATATTAGAAGAAAACGTTCCCAAGAAAGAAACTTTGCATGGAAAGTGGGTTTTCTTTGCTAGGGGCTCCTTTTTTTTTAAATTAGATTCATTTTATTCCCTTATGTATATGGTGTTAGCCTGCATGAATGCCTATATATGCTTGGTGCCTGCTGAGCTCAGAAAAGGGCATCATGTTCCTTGGGACTGGAATTTCAAATGCTTTCAAGCTGCCATGTGGGCACTGGGAACTGAACCTAGGTCTTCTACAAGAACAGCAAGTAATATTAACCATTGAATCATCTCTCCAGCCTTGCTAGGGACTTTTAAAATTAGCTCTTTTATATGGATTTTTATATTGTAGAAGCTACAAAATAAAGAAGGCCTATAATTCTTTTTAATGTAGATCTTAGGTAAGGGCCTTGTAGAAAGCTAGCAAAACTAGGAGGGAGCAGAATCAGGGAAGAAAGACAATCCAACCACTGACTTAAAATGCTGATGGAATTTTCAATGGCTGTTCATGGTCAGGAAGCCATTACACATATTTCTCATACTTGTCACAACAAAATATGGTGACTCAACCCCTAGATTCTGAGAAAATGAGCAAATATAGCAGAAAAGCATCCCCAAAGTTAACCGTAAATTCTGTCACTGGTTCTCCAACTTAGTTGCTTTAAGTCAGATCTCTACTCAAATTAAATGAGACTCTCAGAAGAACTAGCAATGCAGCCAGAGTTCACAGCAGCATTCTCATACATGAAAAGCACTCAACTAAGGCACCAGCCGAGGACAATACAGGTAAACTTTAAACCCCTACCCAGATCTAGCCAATGGACAGAACATTCTCCACAGTAGAGTGGAGAGTGGGATATGACTTTCTCACATACTCTGGTGCCTCACCTTTGACCATGTCCCCTGGAGGGGGAGACCTGGTGGCACTCAGAGGAAGGACAGCAGGTTACCAAGAAGAGACTTGATACCCTATGAGCATATACAGGGGGAGGTAATCCCCCTCAGGAACAGTCATAGGGGAGGGGAATAAGGGGAAATTGGGAGGGAGGGAAGAATGGGAGGATACAAGGGATGGGATAACCATTGAGATGTAACAATAATAGACTAATAAAAAAAAAAGAAAAAAGAAAAAAGAAAAAAAAAGTACTCAAGCACAATGTCTGAAATGCACCAATCACACAACTGAAGGAACCCACATTTGGGTTACATTAATGATTATAATAATAATTTTTTAAAAGAAGCCATGAATTTGAGAGTGAGAAAGGCGGGAGGGGGGGACTGGAGAGGGGAGGGGTAAGTTACATATTGATTAAAAAAGAAATGTGTAAAGAAGAAAGACTTTTATAGGAGGGGATGGTAGATTAGTGGCAATAGCTGGTTGATGGGGGACATAGCATTTTCTCCAGTTATATAAACACTGAGAAGATGCTTAGGCTCCTGTAAATAGCCCCTTACCCATGCTCATGCATGAAACCATAATTAAACTCACTAGGTGAAAAAAGGACATGGAAGTAGGAGAAAGCCTTGTTGGAAAGAAGAGATTCCATGAGAAAGGGGAGGGATAATGAGGAGGAATGGGGTAGAAAGAACTAAAATTAGTTATATAAAGATATGAACTTGTCAAACAATAAAAAGAAGATAAATAATCCATAGAGGCTGGAGATGTAACAGTTAGTAGAGTATTTGCCTAGAATGTATGAAACCCTGGATTTGGGCCTCAGAACCACATCCACCTGGCGTGGTGGCTCAGAATTTCAAGGTCTGGGGAGACTACAGAAGACTCGTCTCAAAGAGAAAAGAAGCAATCCCACAAATGACCAGATGGCATTTGAAACTTTACATAATAGACTCAACCACCCACAGGTGCCAGACACTGCTTTGGGTAAGCTCTCTAGCATCTGTCTTTTAACATCCCACTCCACCCCTTTCATGATTCAGTTCAGAAAAGCAAGCATCGCTGTTCACAGCTATGGCCCCGAGTCACTCCAGATTGCTGGCCTCAGTTGTAATAGTTAGCGCACTCTATTTTAGCTTTTTAATATTTGATATAAACCTTTTCATTCGGTTACACTTTTCAATTTCAAAACTGCATTTGAGCCCTCTCATCTTCATTGAAGCAACAGAAGATGATTAAATGTTCTATCAAAGTCAAGTGTTCCTGTGTAGTTTTCAAGAGAACACCCAGAGAGAAGGCAAGTCCATTACGCAAGACTTCAGGCTGATGTTGAAGTCCAAGTGTGGCCCTTGGAAGTGTTCACAAGACAGAAGTGTAGATAACTGAAGCATGAAATTGCTTTGAAATGATGAAGCAGAGATGCATTTTTCATCCCAGTCACATCTTCTGTGGAAATAGTAACAACAGGTCTACTTGATGCCCTTGAAACGTAATCTCCAGCATTGTTTTTTACACTTTGGTCTCCTGTTCTACATGTCACACTATAATGGAGTCCATGTGCCTCTAAATCAATCACAAAACAAACCCACATTTTAAAAAATTATTATTATTATCATTATTATTATTATTATTATTATTATTATTATTATTATACATTTGGATGACAGCTACTAAGATGACTGTTGAATTAAGCTGAAGGACAACCATACCTTCTGGCAGCTCCCAAATGCCCACTGTTCACATAGCTATATCATGATGGAAGGCAACATTAAGGACAGCTCAGCTCCAAGAGAAAAAAGGGTTCACCCTCTCCCTAATGTGAATCTTTTCTTTTTAATGGGGACCAGGATATCGAGTTTATGCCCTAGTAATTGCTGTATGATTACAATGTTGTGTACACCCAACTTAGCGAGTAACAGAGTTTGAGTTAGAACTGAAGAAAGGCCACTCCATTCCACTGACACATCTGTTCTTGACCAGTTATGTGGCTTTTCAAACAGACCAATGGCTGTGCTCAAAGTTATAATACCGAGGACGAGAAAAATAACCTGTTTATGCCTTCATTTTCTTATCTATGCATTGGATCATAGTATTTTCTATCTCATGAGTTTTTTTTCTGGGGATTGAACAAGACAGCATAAGGTACTGACTTAGAACAGAGTCAACATTGCTTTAAACATTTGCCTTAAAATGCAGGTTGAATTTCTGATCTTCAGCCTTCCTCTAGCTCTACGTCTCTGTTCTAAGCTTTGTGATATACAGAGCCTCTATTAGATGTTAAAGTTGAAACAACAACCCATGCAAGAAATTCTCAGGACCATTATACCACTTTTCCCAGGAAAATCCTGAAAACGTGGCATTGCTAGGGAATGAATGAGTCAGCTAAACCTAAGTTTTCAAAGCTGCTCAAGGAGCCAGGTGTGGTGGTGCATGCCTTTAATCCCAGCACTCGCGAGACAGAGGCAGGTGGATAGCTGGGAGTTTGAGGCCAGTCTTGTCTACAAAGCGAGGTCAGGACAGCCAGGGTGACACAGAAAAGGCCTGTCTTGAAAAACAAAAACAAAAAACAAATTAACAAAGTTGCTAAGGGTTCAAACTTGGCCTGTGGTTGCTCAAGACTCTCCAGAGCAGCCTTCCTGGTCCTCCTCGTTTTCAAAGGTCCCACTTTAATCCCTGTTTCTCTCTTCCTCCTTTCACATTAGTTCTCTTCTTGATTTGTATTATTAGACTTCTTGTCCTAGCTACATGGATCAACATGTTATCTCTTCCAGGGCTCTCTCCTCAGCTTTGCCTGTCTTAGTCCCAAGCACCCGTAGATCTCCATGTGACCATTTCATTCTATAATAGGCCAAAGGGCCCTGAAACAAGCTGTCATCGAATTTAGTTTTCACATTTCACAGCATGGACCAAGATGGAAATGATGTGGTATGAAGCACTTTTTTTTTTTAATAATCAGAGGATATGCTTATCAATCCGTCCTTCCATCTACGTATTTATTCAGCCATTCAACACATGCCTATTTAGTCATGAAACTAACTATCTCTGGAATAAGCACTAAAGACTCAGTATTTGGCTCTTTTCCCTGACGTTTGCAGGATGATTCTTTGCTGCCAAGAATGAACCAAGAAAGTACACACTAAACGTATTTGGTGCTAGAGTAGCAGTTCTCCAGGTAATGAGGGCAGAGAAAGGGTGTCTGGAAGCCATTTAAACTCAACATTTCACACTGATGATTAAACTCCTGTTATAATTGTTGGTAGCCACTCCAAAGAAAATCTAATGGTAAAACGGGCATGGAATGGGGACTATCACCTGTCATTACACAGCATTTTTTAACAATGATAGTTACTTTTTGATGAATAAGTAAGTATTTTCAGTTGAAATATAAAGACGTGTTGCTTTCTGGCATAGGCTTCTAGCGCACTGTTCATAATTTTGATTGCAATGTGGTCTTCCGTGAAACATATGGTTATTAGTGAGGTTTTTAACAAAACTATTTATATTCATTAATAATAATTAGAAGACACCATCTGATCTGGTGAAGGTGGTTTATGCATGTACAGCATTTTAGGAGGCTGAGGCAGAGAAATGGCCATGAATTTGGGCAACATAATGAGATTCTGCCTCAAGAAAGCAAAAACAAGAAGCAGCACCCGGTTTATGGAGAGTATGTTCCTTTTCATACTTCAAAATAATGTTTGCTTACATTGGAATAAAGTCAAGTATCGGAAGTAGTTTGGGAAGTGAAATATTCAAAATGTTTTTCTTCTCTTAAAAAAAGTAAATCACAAAGGGATCTAATGAAGAACAGCTCAGTGTTTTAACTCTGTCATATTAAACAAGAATTAAAAGAGTACTCCCTTTTCTTTTGAAAGCAACAATTTCCTATACAAAACATAAAAACTGCTTTGTAGCAGCTGTTTTCATTAATAGGATTACTGTATTCTTGTAAATGACCAAATTCTAGGATATTGTAGTCCCACAAGGCAGTAGCTTGATGGAGGCTTTGCCAGGCCCTTGGGGAAAAAACCTGAGAATGAGAATAACAGCATGACAGGCTCATAGCATCTGCCCAGGCAGAAGGAACCAGGTGTGTGTATGCACAGCTATCAAACAAAAGCTCTTTGGCCATAGCACTGACTCTTTATTGGGAGTACTTCATTGTGGGTAATAGCACTAAGCCAGGAAACTGCAAGTTGGCCTTAGAGAATCCTGAACATGGTACAATATGGAGGGGTAAAGGATTAAGTGCCCAACATTGGCTAAGATTTTAGTAATGTATGAACCAGAAGCATACACAATGTCAATAGAAATAGATAAATTTAATAAATTTACAATAAATTTAAACTCATGATCCTTCTACCTAGGGCTCCCAAGTGTTGAGAGTGCATGCCCAGGTACATGGCTAGAATTTACTCATGTGAAGTATTTCACAATATTTTTAGTACATTTTAGTATAAATCTGTGCAAACATTACTGCCACCAATTTAAAAACATTTCAAAGGCTGCCAAAGAAACTCTATAATCTTAGCTATCTTCTTCTAATATTCTTTGTTATTATCTTACAACCTTTAATCTGCCATCTTTCTTTATAAGTTTTCCTATTCTGATATTTTATATAAATGGAATCAAACACTTGCTCTAGGCTTTTGTAACTGTACTATCTATATGGCTCATCCTGTATTAGCATGAACTGGCATCTGATTATTAATGAATAATAATCCATTGCACATACATGCCACTATATACACATGTATACTTGCAGACTCTACAATGGAAGGATATTTGGGTTGTCCTACCTTTGGGCTGTTTCCAAGGTACTGTTTTTAGGTGCTCAGTTATCAACTCAAACCAGGTCTGCACTAACTCAAAGAGAACGCCTGGGAATGTTTCTCAGAGACGGAGATTGCAGTCCAACTCAACTTTTCTTTACTGTGCCAGTTGCAATGCTAGATGGCAGTGTCATAGGAAAAAATGAGCTGGCCTCTCCCGTCAGGTGAAAAGTGCTGAAAGTAAGACTAGAAGGTGTTTCTGGGCTGGAGATACAGCTCAGTAGGAGAGCTATCACCTGGCATACACAAAGCCTTGGTTTAATCCCTGTACCACCAAAGTGCTTTTCTCGCTTACAGTTCCCTGTTCATCCTTCATCTTGGTTGGTCTGCCAGGGAGTTGGTCTCAAGTTCAAATTCACTGGGGCGTGTGTCAGCCTAAATATTTGTGTAGGAGCATTGGCTTAACCTGGACTTACATTCTGTGACGTATGGTAGCCTGAGCATGGTGTACAGACGCCAAATAAAAAGTGTTTGGTATCTTACAATTAAACATTTTGAGTGTTAAGTACAAGAAACTATGGCTCCCAATAATGTGCCATGGGGGGAGCCCAAGGGAAAGCTAAGGAGAAGCAGTCTAAATCTGACTTGGTTCCTGTTAACTTCATCCTTTTGGAATTTCAACTGCTTAATTAGAATCCTGGAAGCGCATTTGATTCTTTCTTGACAGACCATATGTGCCCGTTTTGCCAGATTCTAGTAAAATAGATATTCCGTGCCATGTTTCAACATTCTGCCATTTGTAAAATTAGCAATTTTGGGGAAGCAAAAGGCTACTTGCCGTTTTGCTGGATCAGCACCTCACTTGGTCTGCTTGCTTATGCTGTGAGTAGAATTAAAGAATGCACAAGTTTGTCTCTAGATAAATACATTTGAATGCAAAATAGATGCAAAGCTGTGTCTTGAGAGACAGGGTTCATTTAAATCTCAAACTCGTTCTCATATCAAAACTGTAGCACTTGGGCTTGGGTGAAAGCTTCCTTCTGCTCTGTAAATGTGCGTTGAGAATGAAGAAGCCTGTACACCACCACAGAGGTCAGCACCAATTTTATTTGTCAAAAGGATAATGTCAATTACGTGACTCTCTGTACTTAACTTCCTCATAATCACTTCGGTTTATGTGGAACATTAAAGTTTTGAAACGTTTGAAACGTCAGAGGACGTTTTCACATCCTCTCTCTTAATTTTTTAGAACAATCAGGCAATGAGTAGAAGGAAAGTATTATTCTAGCCAGTGGACAGATGCAAGGTTGCAGCTAAGTGATTTGTACAGTCACAAACCTCAGATCCTAAGGCCTAGCTAGCTGTGGTGCCAGGTTTTCTTACACTTAGTCCTTTCCACTGTCATAATGGGTTGGGAGCCACTAAAGGAGTAGCATCCTGCTTGGGGAGTATTATGTACTTTAAACTCATGTCTGAATTGAAATCCTAATCTAACACTTCCTTAAAAACGTATAGGCAGTAGAAAGGGGGCAGAAGGAATTTAGACAAAATGTATAGTAAGGACAAAAGGAATCTGTTTAACTGGTAGAAACTTATTTCCGTCTTCAACTTTTTTCCATCCCTTCCCTAACTGAGGTCACTGCTTCCTCCCACTTCATGAAGATTTTGAGAGAAGTGGATGATGCATAGAATGTTATGCTGGTGTTCAAAGCCACCCTTGTGGCTTGCCTGCCCTCAGCCACATTAATGGAGGCTGAAGTAATATGGACTAGCTGAAAGCCACTCTTTAAGAGACCCAGGTGCTCCCACTTCCAGGGCTGCTCAGTCAGATCTGCCTGGCCGCACCTGATATCTAGCTACTGTGCTCAAAGCTTGTCCCAGGAGAAAACAAGATCCTTTTGTCAAATGTGCAAGCCTCTTTCCTTGCTTTGCAGGAATTTCCAATCGTAGTAGATGTAGAGCAAGGGCTTCATAAGCAGAGAGATGAGCTCTGTGGCTTCCTAGCTGGCTACCTTTATCAACTTCAATGTGTCTGCTTTCCTATCAGTAGCATGGGGGATAACATCTGCCTTGCAGCATCTGGGAGGGTGATAAGAGATGATGCAAGTAAAATACTATACTACTTTCAATATATTCTCAAAGCTTAATAACATTTATAAAACACATTAAAGGTAGAGAGAAGAGAAAGATAACTAGGATCAAGTGGGTGGCAGTGCTTAGAGTCCTCTCAGAGTTTCCCCTCTGCTGGGCAGAACTGGCTTGCCTAGGGGATCTGCACATCACTTCTAACTTGTTTCTGTTCTTATGAAAACTCATTAACTATGAATATTCCCCACCCCACCTATCAAGTCCCTCCCACCACCTGGATACTATTTTCTCCTCTTTTAATGTTTGTTTCACTTGATGGCTCCATGACTGTATCTGGCCTAGGGTTTGTTCTGAGTGCCCACCATATGTTTTCAATGAAAAGGGATGGCTGTGTCCTGGATGCATTGAAAATAGCAATCACACATGGACTGATAAATTTACTGGGAGGGTTTCCTAAGGAGCCTTTTACTTGTACTTCCAGTGTCCACCATGCCAAGCGCAATGCTCGGGTTGGAACAGCAGTGTGGCTTTGAAATGAATAAAGGTCCATTTGGGGAATGGGCTTTAACTGAGACATCCTCAGATGCGTCTGACCAGATGGTCATTATTATAATCCGCAGGAGTTCTGTGGCAAGTGGATCCCTGGGCTCTAACAAGTACTTTCCACCATTTCCCCCACTTTACGGTACAGATGCAGCCCCATCCATGGAGCAAAGGCAACAGAGCTGTTAAGGTCCATGAAAGGGACAAGAGATGCAAGGATCTTGTGGAGCCAATTACTCTCTATTTTGTCAGCAGGAAAGAAAGCACTGCCATACTTTCTATAAAGAACTGAGAGCTGAATAGAAAGGGCTAAAATGATAGATAGAAAAGGGAAATTAGGGCAGAGGTGACAGGGTGGATTGGTAAACACACTGTATTATATTCTCTGAGTGAGAAAAAGGTAGATTAGCCCATCCAGTTGTCCTTAGAAAATGGATTCTGGGAAAATAAATACACCCAGCCTGAAGGAAGGTGTTGGGCTCATTTCAGGGGAATAAAACTAAGTCCCGTTCCAAGAAGTCTCTGCTTGTCAGGTACTAAAAAGACAGATTCAATTAATGTCTCATGCCCATCCCCATGATCACATGGGGTATTTACTGCATGGAGAAAGCCACATAATCAGTACATAAAATATGCTAAGCTCAAACCTAAGTCATAGGCATGGACTACCAAGTCCCTTACAGTTCCAAGTCAGACGAAAGCTGAAGCCTTCAGACCCCCTCGCTGCAGAGTGATTACCTTACCACCCTGTAAAAGTGCTTGCCAAGAACACCATCACAGTTGGAATTCTGGGCTCTCAATCCTGTCTGAAACTTGACAAGGATAATGGAATTCCATTTAATACCAAACTGTATAAAAGTACATCCATCATTTGGAGATTCGGAGTGAAATGGGAGTTTAGAGCTAATTCCCTCTCTACTGATCATTGTGGAATGTGTATAATTGCGCGTGCAGTGTGTGCAGGAAGAGAAAGAGGGAATATGGAAGAAGAGGCAAGTTTTTATTATTACCCAGAAAAATAAATGACCTGATTTCTGGATTGAATTCCAACTGATTATCTAAAGGGAAAAGCTCAGAAGAGGAAGACCACAAGCCACAAAGAGAAAAGAAGTAGAAAAGGAAGCCTATTCACACGGGGGAAGGCTGCTTTCCCTTTAGAATACTCTGAAAACTTACCTAAGGCTGAATAATGCTAGAAAGCATTGCCTGAGCATGCGCAGTGAAGGAATTGAGAATGGAACCTACTGTATACTGCAGTTAGAAATCTTAGCATGCTGCATGCTGCATTACAGGAAAAAAATTCAATGTTCCATCAGCTTCAAAAAGGATGTAACCATTAAGACTGAAAAACCTACCCAGCACCCATCTCACTGACTAGGGAATTAAGGTCAGAAAGTAACCGGCTTTCTCAGTACAGTTCTCACCATGGATCCTAATCTGCAGAAAGCATTGCTTGCTCCACATTGTGCACACCATCTCTTTTATAAGTCATAGATTTTACATTTGGCTTTTTTTCTTTCCTTTATAGTGAAGGTACAATTATTTGTATATTATGGATTTGGGCTTCATAGCATACTGATGAACTCCTATATTGTCCTATTTGTGCTAATTTGATTTTTTAATACCCTGGAAACATTACAAAATCTATGATTAATCATTTTAGGGAGAAAAAATTACAGCAGATCACCATAAACCATATCTTTTGAGTTAACATTATCAAAGATGCTTATTTAAAAGTAAAGTGTTTAGCTTTTGGCTAATGTAAAGTCCAAAATAAACAGACCTCCTACTCTTTTCATGGAGCTTTGACTATGCCCCAAGCACCCACAATCCTGGCAGTCAAGGGACAGAGTTGCCAGTACATGGCTGAGGGTTGCATAATTACCTGTTTACTGCTTCTCTCCCCTAGCCAATTGTGATCTCCTCAAGGGTGAGGTTTCCCCTAGAGCCTGGCAAGTGGCTTGACCTTGAGTAAGTACTTAGTAAATGTTTGTTGAATAAATGATGAGTGTAGCATCATTCACTTTGCAAAGTTCTTGCAAGCCCATTCCCTCAGGCGCTAGACCAGGAGCAATGTGTGCCTTTCATGTTCAGAATCTTTTGATTTTTTTTTTCAAATGGCCTGCCAGGAAAAGCAAGGCGCCATGTTGAGTTTACCCTGTGAATGTGATATGGAGCCAAGGGCAAAACCTAAAGTACATCAGCCCCATTAACAAAAAGTAGGTCCCAAGGTCTCAAGAGGCATCGCAGAGAAACTGGTGGTGAATTGGGGATCAATGCTGCTGAAAAGGCTGAAAGCCTGAAAGTGGCCCTCATTAGACAGATGAAATGTGACAGAATAGGCCAGTGCTACCTCAAAGGAGTCCCTACATCTTGATTCTTTTCACTGGGGACATTGTCAACTTCAGTGTGTCATGGGACATTGTGCCTTCTTTCACCCATGAGCTGTTACCTGTACTTTTACCGCTGTCTTCATCTGCCGGGCACACACAGCGTTTTTAGTAACCGCAGGGGACTTGAGAGATGATGAGAGGAGAATGTTTGTGAGTTATAGAAATGAAGACACACAAAGGGCTCCATGCTTACAAATATTCTCCTACTGTCTTGCTCAGGCCCACTTGTAACATACTTTACCTCCTTTCCTTTGTGCTAGGTATGTATGTATTCTTTGTTTAGTTTCATTGCATTGGAAATTGAATATCAATTATGATTATGAAACAAAGTATGTAGAAATATTAGTATTTTTTATTTGAAAAGAGGACTTGGCAAGACCTTAAACTTTCTATAGCTAGAGCCTCCCAACCAGAAGTGTTTCAGGGAAAAATGGTTGCCCTGTTATTCCTCATTTTGCTCAATGAGGAACAAAGATCAAAATGGCCTTGATTGTGCATGGACCTTGCATGCTGCAGAACTCTACTGTCCCATAGAACACCCGCTACTGCTAATTCAAGATACAGCAATGTTAGGCTTACAGCATGGTTTTATACTTATATGGAAATAGTAAAAGTGTGCCTCCTCAAAGGAACTGAAACAAAGGATGGCTGGAAAAGGCTTTGTGGTGCCAGCCTAGCAAGTAAAAAATCCCGTTGGTATTTTTCTTTCATTGATACCTAAGGGATGCAATTAAATATGTGGGTTTTTAAAGTGATAACAAGAAATGATCCATCAGATATAAATACAAGAAGAGATGGTTTTACTCTCTGGAGTTACTATTAATGCTAAGTTCCAAGATAGTTGGTGGGGTTTTATAGAGGCTTAAGGGGGGTTATAGATTTTAATTGGGACCTGTTTGGAACGAACATAATTAATATTGCTTGTATTGCAAACTGCCTGCATAACATACAATTAGAGGATCCAACTCATAGGGTGTGTGTGTGTGTGTGTGTGTGTGTGTGTGTGTGTGTGTGTGTGTAAAGCTGCTGATGAGGATGAGTATAGCTATACACTACAAGAGAAAACCATCATGAATTTGCTTTATTTAAGGGAAAATTCACCGAGATCAGAAAAGTAAGACCTTGAACTTATAAAAAGTAATGGGAGTCATTTATGAAGCATGCTCATTGGCTTAATATACAGGCAGCACAACTATGCCAACATAATCCCAACAGGCTTGTTCCATAGTACCTTATTGGTCGCTTACATTTCTCTCAATGAATAGGCCCCATGTGCCTTTTCCTGGGCCTCAGAGTGTGTGGTCTGATTACATGGCAGGCTTACTGCCGGCTTCGCTCTAACTTCACAGATGAAAGGGAGAGTGTGATGTTCTAGCACTTTCCCAGGAAAATAAATCATCCTTCCAAAATAAACTTTGTGATTCAAAAAAAAAAAAAGAGGCCAAACAGCTGTACTCTCTAGATACTCATTGCTAAGCTTTGTGGGAGTTAACAATTACCCCAACATCCAGTAGTAACAGGTGGAAATTTTACTATGGGGCATCAAGACCAAAAGAAGGCCTTGATACACCAGGAGCAACCTTCTCATATTTTGTGTTATCAAAACATAGACTTGAGCCACTGAATTTATTCTAGTCTGATAAAAAGTGTCCATCTCAAGAATAATGGCCTCAGATCTAAAATAGGAGGATCAGGACTAAGGCCCAATGAGTACAGGACTCAGAGGGTGGAAAGGGATGTAAACTCTCTCCATTCGCTATCGTCATCAAGCCGTATTTGAAGACACTCTGAATATACAGCCTTATTAATGAGCTTACTCTTCTGACTCCCCTCCCCATTTCCCCGGGACAACACTGATCATGTGGTGCCAGAATGACTTGACTACCATCATGAGAAGGAAGGTAGGTTAAATGGGTATTTAAAGGAAGTCAGGAAAGGACCATGGCTGGTCCCGCCTTGCTGTGGGTGTTCTGTTTCTTCTAGGCCTGATGTTCTTTACTAGGTTTGATAAGCAGCCAGTGTCTCTTCTTGGCTTTCCATTAATTGGCTCCCTACACTGAAATCTTCTTTCTGCACTTAAGCTTTTCTAGTTTCCTTTCTACCTAGTGTAATAATATGTCTATATCTCTAGGTCTGCCACATCTTCAAGTTAATACCTGCTGGGCACACTCACAAAAGAAATGGCCAACAAAAGTTTCCAGCTATGATAAAAAGAATACAAGGTGTAATGTCATACAGATATGCATTCTTAGAGCTTCCAGGTAGGTGTGACTCCCTCAGCCTCAGCTTTCCCATCTCTAGCATTCATATAAAAATAACAATCCATGCCAGACATTGTGTGACACACCTTATTAGCCCAGAACTCAGGAGGCTGAGTCAGAGGATCATGCACTCTAGAACAGCCTGAATGATAGCATTAGGCACTGTATTAAAAAAAAAAAAAAAGAACAAAAGTTTCTCCAGCTCACAGAATTATCAGTGGTATTAAATGAGATAATGTTTGTGAATACTTTGCAAAATCCTAGCACAAACTAAGTACTGAAAAAAATGATAGCGTTTATTAATTTGCAGGGCTAGCTTTGACATACACTCCATTCTACTAATAAATTAGTAAAAACATAAAGGTCTTTTGGCCAACTACACAATGTCACTATATGAACATAAGCCTCAACCTGTTGTTTTTATTATTAAATCAAAAGTGTATTGACAATTTGAATATCAAAATCAATAATGAACTAAAATAATTAGCTTTATTTACACCTTTAAGAATGTGCCCATCATGGATGTATAATGCTAATAAATAAATACGTCAGAAGGACTGTTGCTACAGTTTTCTTATTCAGGCTTTGTTCCTGAGCTTGGGCATCTAACAGCTTTTGTTTGTTTGTTTGTTTTTGTTGTTGTTTTTGTTGTCTTTTTTTTTTAGTGTCGTCAAAATGTCAGTGCAGTGGCCATGACTTACTTGGCCCCTGTCTACCAATTTTGACCTATGCCAATATGTAGACATCATGTGCCACCTAGCCTAGAAGCTAGAAGCCACAGACATTTTCTTAGAATGATACTGGCTGAAGTCATTGGAGTATATGATGCAATTCCTACAAAATATAGAGCATTTAAAAGTTTCTTCTTTAAAACCAAAGTGTTGAGATAGGCAGATTTTTATAGTAGACTCAACTCTCATCAAAATGGAAGTCTATAACTACAGTGTACAAATTAAGTTTAGCTACATAACATTACCAGTTGCTCCTACCCACCATTTCATGTAGTGAAATGGTATCAACTGAAGAGGAGGAGGAAGAAAGGGAATCCAAAGTACTAGCTCAGGGGATTATATGTTTGGTAAACGTGGAGTATCAGTTCTATATACATGGGATCAGCTTTGGCCTTTGTTGGCATTTGTTACTTTTAGGTGTTGTTTATGGCCGCTATTACAGAGCACAACTCAGGGAAATCAAAGTTTAAAGTACGCATCACCTCAACAGTCCTACAATTTGCGAACCCTGAAGACAGCATGTAAGAAGACGGGGAGACGCCAGAGGGCTTAGGATTTCAGCAGCAGCAGCTTTCCTGCACTTAACCTCAATTCCTTTCATGACTAGCTCGTCAGAACTCCATGGGCAGTTTTCCTAGCCTCATTCTCTTTTTTGACAGAGAAACAAGACTATCTGCAAAGCTCAGCTAAACACATGCATTCTTCAAAGAGGCCAGACTCCTCCGCAGCCCCGTGTACACCTAAGCCTACTGAAAAGGCATTTTATTAGAGCCACAGGCCAAATGGAAGATGAATGTGAAGAGCACAACGCTGGAGTTAACAGCCTCTACATAAGACACACTCCTATCTGTCCCCAGTCACACACGATTCAAAAAGGAGCCTTGTGTGCCTGTGTCTCCATAGCTGTACATATTGTACAGCATATGAAATTTAATACTTCATAGGTATTCAAATCTAGTTTCAGTACATAAACCCCCACTGAAGGCCATCTTAGCTGAATAAATTGAATGACCTTGTTTATTGTGCAATATTTTGCCTTCCAACAGGATATTGTATCTACATCAGCGAGGAGATATTAATATGTTTATCATGCCTGCACATCTCCAAGGCTCCTTCCAATCTTGATATTCTAAGATGTTATACTTCTCCACAGAAATTGCCTTGGGGGTAAGAGCAGGGTGTTATACTGATATTTGCTCAGATGAGAATTTGCCTCTGTGTGCCACATTGGGAAGCAATTCGTTAAAGTCCCAGGGCACCTAAGAACAACTCAGTCCACCTTCCAAAGAAAAATTCATCATTCTTTCGCTCCTCAACACAGAGAAGGCAATGATAGAAAAAGTCAAATAAGAGACCCTAGAAATCGACACAACAGATGTTGACTCTCTTTCTATATTCCTCTAAGACACAAAGAATCCTTAGCTGAGAATGTCACAATAGCCTCATGTCGTTTATCTTACATGGAGTTTTGTAATTTCTTCCCTTATAAGTCACTCCACGTAGAAACACTCATACAGGCCCTGGGGATGGTATTGGCAATGACCTGCAGGTTATTTCTAAACTACCCATCTCATTGATGTTCTAAAAACTTAGTCAAATGCCCTGGAGTTGAGAGTCATTAAGACTGTAAATATTTAAGCTTTCAAGATCATACTACTGTTATCAAAATTACCTAATTTTGTGGTTATAGAATGAAAGCAACCACTGACAATACACAAATGAGCCATGTTTCAATAAGGCCTTACTTATAGAGACTAAATTTTCAATTTCATATAATTTCCCCAAGATATAAAGTAGCACTCTTCTTTTGACTTTTTTTTCAAATTTCTAAAACTGTGAAAAATGTTGTCAGTTCACAGTCAAAGCTAGAATTCACCTGTAAGTTATCTTTAGCGATTTCTTGGACAAGATGAGCAATGTGTAGCATCTTGTACAGATCCTCATGGGAGTAAATAATTACCATTACAATGCTATATGAGTTCATGATAGATGCTAGGTATCTAGGTAAGTGATTTCAGTAGGCTGTCATAATCCTCCCACAAACATTTAAGCATTAAGACTTTTTACAAATGAGGAAAGTGAGGCACATAATTGCAGAAATGACTTGCCCAAAATATCAGAGTTCTAAAGTCAAGTCAAGGTCAAACCCATATCTGACTGACTCCAAGGCCCACTTCCTCCTCACTGCAAAATGCTGCAATTTGCACTCCGTTCTCATTAAATAAACTACTCCAGCAGTATGATGACATTAAAGCAATGGGTTTTAAGTGAAAATGACATCTTAGACAAGAATATTCGGGATGAGAAAGTTACAAATCAGTTAAAATCTAAAGAGCTGAAACTTGATTTTTATTAACTTTTCAACAAAAGGTTAAAAAGATGATTTTTTTTCCATAGATAACAGAAACAAAATGCTAAGCAGAGTCTGAGGACTGCTGGGATAGGCTAGACCAAGTTAGTGGCAAAGAAAGGAAGAGGAAATGAAATATGGTGGAGTTCTTTCTTAGAGGAGCCAATTTCTGTCTTTACTCAATTAGGGTTGCTCTTTGTGGATCACCTGTTGGAGTAGGCAAAGTTGCTGAGTGTGGCAGAATTGAGAATGTTAACAGCCTAAGAGATATGCAATGATTCAAGAAACAGCTGAGAGATTCTTCACTCTGAGAAGCAAGCATCCCAGAAATAGAGAAGTCATGAGGCATGGTTTTGACTGAAATGCAGGCACTGTAAAAGGACTAGATGGAAAGTGACTGAAGGCAGAGGATGCTAGGCATCAGATAAAAAGAGCAGTCACCCTGAATTGCTAAGAATGTTAAAGAAACATCACAGCCCTTTGTTCTTTTGCTCTTACTCTCTCAAGAGAGGCGACAAACTTCAAATGGGTGTTACACTGTTTGCTCTCAGAGAAAACACATGGAGGTCCCCCTCTGTGATGACTAAACTCCATTGTCTCCTTGACTAGATTTAGATTCACCTAAGAAGCACACCTCTGGGTGTGTCTGGGAGGGTGTTTCCCAAGAAGGCCAACTGAGTATGAAAGATCACTGTTTGTAGGTAGTACCATACCTTAGACTAGAGTTCTATTGTACCAATAGAACAAAAAGGCAGAAAAGGCTAAGTTCCTGAGTTCCTTGCTCTCTGCTTCTTGATATTGGAAGATGTGAGGAAATAAGGAGTCATAGCTGAGAGACACCTCCACTGCAATGCCTTTCCTGCTGCCACAATGGACTGAACCCTCAAGTCATGAACCAATGTAAATACCTCCTGAATTGGCTACATTGCAGATACTTGTCATGATGATGAGTAACATTATCTCAGCTGACAAGATGACACAAACTCGGCCAGCTTGGTTTGTTAGCAGTTCGTTCACAGAAGGTCCCTACAACCTTTCCTTGCTCACTTTAAAGTCTTGCCCTGGTAGAGCTGTGGAGAAATTTTACTATCGTTACTGCCTTGTTCCAAAAGGTCAAGAAACAAAGTGAAAATTACCCTCTGATTGAAGATACAGGACGAACTAATGCAAAAGTGAAATAACAAAAGAGAGTGTTCTGAACACACCCTCAATTACTACCGTGAAACCTTTCCATTTCCAAATGGCACCTTCCATAGCTAACTTTCCTTTCTTCTTAACACGGAAAGAAGGAAAGAATGCCCACTTTATTTTTATTTTTCTAGTTCCTGGATTTCATGCAGCAAAGAGATTATTTAATCTTGATCTTTTTTTTTTGTAGCTCCTCACCCAAAAAACACTTGACCCCATGTGCCATGAAAGGATATCATTAATGAGGTCATTTTTCAGGTCGCATGTTTTTTTTTCTTCCAAAACCCAGCACTTTGCAAAGAATGGGCCCTATAGGTTCATATATTTGGATGTGTGGTCCACAGTTGATGGAACTGTTTAAGAGGGACTAGGAGGTGTAGCCTTATTGGTGTGCTACTGGCTGGCCTTTCAGATTCAAAAGCCCACGACATCCACTCCCAGTTACTTCTTCTCTCCCTCTCCATCTCCTTCTATCTCTACTACTCCTTCTCTTTCCATTTCCACCCACCTCTCTGTCCTGTGCTTGTGGATAGTTGCAAGCTCTCCATGACTGCGCCAGCCCCATGCCTCTGCTGCTATGTTCCAGGCCACAGTGGTCATAGACTCCTCCTCTAAACTATGAGCCCCAAAGTAAATGCTTTCTTTTGAAGATCTTGCTCTTCACAGCAGTAGAAAACTAAGATGGCGATTAAGCATTGTCAACAATGCTGAGAAGAGGGCCTCCTAGAGCAAATGACAGGTTAGAGAAGTCCTGGGCTGCATCACTGCTATGGTGGTAAAGACTGAACTCCTATCTATTATTATAAGGAAGATGGTAAGATGATATTACTTTAAATTTTGGCAACCCATGGAAAACATATCCAAATATGGGAATATGGGAGCTTGACATTAAATAGCTAAAAGATCCCTGCTCCTAATTCTATTTATTTGGCTGTCTTATGCTACTGGGTCTCAGGTCAATGTCTTGAAACATACCTTCCTTGTAGTGGTTCTTTCATCAGAGACTCTCTTCAGACAAGAGTGCATTAGTACCAGCTGCATCTATTCCTCATATTTCACAAACATGTAAACCCCAGTTTCTCGGGGGTCAAATGCAGAGAATGGGAAGTGGAGGCCAAGCAAGGATGCTTTGAAGCAACTCTTTAGTTGATCTTGATGCAGGTAGTTTAGGACCATGGTGTGAGGAAGACTGATGACCCTATTCATTCAGAATCTCTGTGAATAGATTCCAGAACTCTAAGGAACTCACTCAAACGTATATGTTTTAAGCATTGACTATGCAGCAGGCAACATAATTTATATCAGGGCTACGTGACTGTTATGGTCCCTGCCGTTATTGAGCTGGAGAAATCTACAGATCTTTAATTCCACATCCTATCTAAGAGTCTTCATGACAAAAAGCTCATACAACTGACTGAATGACTTGTACTTTCATCTTTTTCCTACTTTCTTTTCACTTTTTTCCCTGTTCATATTCATTTGCTCGGATTACTATTCTAAGAAAGGTTTCATGCCAGCAACAGCTTCAACTTTATGATCTTATCACATGGCCCATAAACCATCTTGATGCTTCATTTACATTACTATGAGCCTCCTCTGGACAGAGAGACATATCACAAAGAGCAACACAGAATAAACCCACAGTGTCTCCTAGCCTGCATTAAAAAATAATTTCATCAGCTTTACTCTGTGTTTTTTGTTGTAACAAATAAAGGATTATAAAAGATGATTGAAAAGCATATACAGCTTTAGTTTAAGCCTCTACCTTTGAGAGACCGAGACATGGGAATCATAAGCTGGAGCGATGAAAAGGAATACGGCAACCCACTTACAACCTCCTTTTTATGACCCATCCATCATACCAGTTGCAGTCTTAGTATGTAGAAATACTAGACTGATATTTCAAAAGATGTTGCCAATGGATCTCTTGCATCTGAACTATTGTAGTGTGCTTGCCAAAATGATGATTCTTGAATTTTACTTAATCCCTATCAGCCTATCAGTGGCCTTTCCATTCCCTTGCACTTTGCTCTTTAACATTGCTGAGCTCTACTACTCTGAGTCTGAAGTGTGCTATGTAACTTGCTTTGGCAGATTAGATGTCCGCAAATAAAGACACAGGCAGAAACTTAAGAAGTTCAAATACATTCCTACTCATGAGCAGGTGGGTTTCCTTAGACCTGGGCCACACTGTGAGGACAAATGTGGGCTGATTTGGTGTGTAGGAGCAGTATGAGAGCCTACAATGGAACAGATTCAATTCCTTCCAATTGAGGCGATCCTAAAACAGCTAAACTTAGCCTAGCCTACTGATGAGCCAGCCTAGCTATGATCCAACAAGCTTGCAGCTAATCTATCCAGCCAATTCATAGGATTAAAAAGTAGCAACTAGAGCTGGATGAGGTTGTACGCAGCACGTGAAATCCAGCGTTCAGGAGGCCGAGGCAGGATCATGAGTCAGAGGCCTACCTCAGCTATATAATGAGATTTCTCTCACACAAAAAAAGGAACTATCAGTCACTGAGGCTTGGGGTAGGCCCTTGTACACAAAACAACTTAGTGGGAGGGATAATTTTGTGAATCTCATTTGGAATGAGTTCTCCGTGTTATTGTTTCTCATTCACATTAAGCATTTCACCACTATGTAAGTACCACTGAGAAAGACAGTGTGAGTGAACTGAATCATGCTCTCCTGGGAGGGAGCTCTTTTGTTTCCTTGTTTGTTTATTTGTTTGTTTTTGTTTTTGTTTTTCATTTATTCATTTAATCACTATACAGCCTGACCACAGCACCCTCCCTCCTTTCCACTCAGTCCCACCCTCACAGGCCCTTTGGCCTATTTCCCCCTCTCCTCCTTTTCAGAGAAGGGGAGGCCAGTAAGAGGCACCAACCTACCCTGGCACCTCAAATCACAGCAGACTCAGAGCAGCCTCTCCCACTGAGGCCTGACAAGGCAGCCCAGCTAGGGGAAAGGGATCCCAAGGCAGGCGACAGAGTCAGAGACAGCCCCTACTCCCACTGTTAGGGGACCCATCTGAATACCACACTGCACATCTGTACATATGTGTAGGGGATCTAGGTCCAGTCCACACATGCTCTTTGGTTGGTGGGTCAGTCTCTGAGCCCCATAAGCCCAGGTTAGTTTACTCTGTAGGTCTTCTTGTGGTGTCCTTCACCACTCTGGCTCCCTCTACCCTTCCTTCTACTCTTCCACAGATCTCCCCGAGCTGTTTCCATTAGCTGCTGGATGAAGCATCACAAGACAGTTATGCTAGGCTCCCATCTGCAAGCATAAAAGACTATCATTAATAATGATAGGGACTGTCCTTCTCTCATGGGGTGGGCTTCAATTTGGGCCAGTCATTGGTTTGCTATTCCCTTAATCTCTCTTCCAACTTTGTCCTTACACTTCTTGTCAGGCAGACAATTTTTGGATCCAAGGTTTTATGGGTGGGTTGGTGTCCCCGGGGGAGGGAGCTCTTAAAGAAGATGTCATGTGACTTTCTTTGGCTAATTGAAGACCAGCAAATGAGGACACAGCCAAGGACTTGAAAAGCTCATATACATTATTTCTAGGATACTCTGAACTTAGCTGTCAGCTGTGGGAAGTGTCACTGTGTTGAGGCTGTGAACAACTCAGGGAGAACCTGGCCAAGCTCAAAGAACAGCTCCATGTGGTTTTGTTTTCTCTTAAGGTGGTATAATACAACTCACCATTTTAACTAACTTTAGTTATACAGTTCAGTGAAAATTAAGTATATTCACATTGTCATGTAACATCACTACCATCCATCTTCAGAAGTTTTTTTTAATCTTACTAAACTCAAAAACAACCTCTATACGGCATACCTCCACAGCAACTAATCTACTTCTTGCCTCTATAAATTTGACGATTTTATGCATCTAATATTTAAAAAGTCATACAGAAACCATTCTTCTATGACATACTATTTCATTTAGCATGATATTTTCAAGGTGCAACTAAGGTATAGCACATATGAAGATGTATTGCCTTCTTAAAGTTGACTAATGCCCATTTTACGCCTGCCAGTATATCTACTCATCCACTGGTGAAAACTTTGGGTGCTTCCACCTTTTGCTATTGTCAAACAAGCTTCTATGAGCATAGGTTTGCAAATATTTATTGAAATGCCTGATTTCAAAATTACTTGTAGCTATGCCCAATAGTAGTACAGGAACCATTATACTGTTTTCCATGATGTTACAAGCCCTTCCCACAGTGTTCAATGGGATATAATTTTTTTTACATATCAACATCACATATTTTCCATTTAAAATAGGATAATCCTGATGTGTATTGATCTCTACATCCCTAAAAACTAACCATGCCGAGCATCTTTTTATGTGCTCGGTGTACACTTGCCCCTCATGCATTTTTAAATTGAATGATTTCTTACCAGTCTTTGTTGATGCTTCTATGAGCCGTTTATATAGTGTAAAAGAACAAGGGCTCTCAGACCAATACTGAATTTTATTATCACAGAGACATTTGAGTGGGTTGCAAAAAGCCCTTGTTTCCTTATGTCTCTTCCTCACTCCATCTCAGACAGAGGACTCGGTTCCACAATGAGCCCATTCTCTGTGGTCCACCTTTCATTTTATCCACGATTCTTTAACATCATTTAGGTGTCCCCAATATTTCTTCCTCTTTAGTAACTAATTCTGTTCCGCAAGATAGATGCTAATTATTTTCCACGCTCAAGAACAATCTTAAGATACATTTTATATTTAACATCTCTGTCCATCTTACCAAACACATTTCTATAGTCTGCAGTCAGCATTGCCCATTCTCCACTCTTCACTCAGATCTCAAGGCACTGTCATGATTTCTAGCCAGAACATCTTAGTTGATCTGTCTACCTTTCCTAAAGAACGTTTTTGTTTGTTTGATAGATTGGCTGGTTTTTGTTCTGTTTTGTTTCGAGACAGGGTTTCCCTGTGTAAAGTTGGCTATCCTGGACTCACTTTGTAGACCAGGCTGGCCTCAAATTCACATAGATCTATCTGCCTCTGCTTCCTGAGTGCTGGGATCAAAGGTGCGCACCAACAATGCCCAGCACCTAAAGAACTTCTTGAGGTGCAAAATACATAGGCCCCCTTTTCTAAGTTGTTTCTCTGTAACACTTGACAGTGCAGAATACCTCTTGCTTACTAAAGTTCCCCTTTCCCAAGACTCTTGTTCCTTCTGCTACCACTGCAGATGGTTGTTTTCTCTTGAGTTTGGCTGCTTGGATTATTTTGGGGAGCCAGATCACATATGTGTATATTACACAGGGCTGTGTCTTTCTTCATTACTAAAAGCTATTTATTTAAAAACCATGCTTTCACTGTTGACTTTCCTTTGCTCTTGTTCAGGTCTAATCATGTTGATTGTATATCTAATCCAGTCGATGCCAACTGTTATGCATTCTTTCCTCTAAGAAACTATAGCTAGAGAAAGATCTCAACTTGGATCTAGATGCTGCAACATGAGCGATGATGTCATATCAGTCCATTTATTCCACCACTTTGTGCCTATTACCTGAAAATGTGAGAATCAAAGGAGTCATCTATATATACTCAGGACTTGGTACTTTATCAAGCCTGGTTTATATGAGGTAGTCAATATACATGAACCAATTCTCAGGTATTTTCCTACTGAGCATTCCTATCTCTGTCTTTAGGCCAATCTTCTAGGACCACTCCGGAAATCCTACATTTAAAGCACATCCACATGGCACTTAGCTTTCGTCCAACAGAGGCCCTCTGTTTCTACTGTTACTCTGGCCTCTTCTCTCCTTTTTGAGTTTGATGAAATCAGATTCGTATTTCAAAACCCAAATCAAATGCCGCTACCTCCTTGAAGCCATTCTCACACCCTTTTTGCTTCATATAGTTTTTATATGTGGCACTTCCTGTTGATTGCCTCAGTTTAGGAGTATATAGTTAGTTCTTCACTGACCTTTTCAATTGACCGTGAACTTCTTAAATATACAGAATTTTTCCTTACCCTTTTTATATGCCTAAAACTAGATCTTGGCACAAAGTAAACAGCAACCATGTATGGAGATTATTGAGGCAGTTAAGACATATTTGGGGATATTAGGAAATATCTGTTTCTATCAACAAATTTGGGTAGTAATGATCCAGTGTTAAATGTTCAACATTTTAAATTATATGATCTTCACAACAATCTTAAATAGCTACAATGATTATTTTAATGAATCAAATTTGGAAGCTGAGTCTTGGAGTGGTTAAATACAGCCTGAGGTCAAACAGTCCATGAAAGGTAAAGCAAAGTGTTAAATCCAAGGAGTCTGACTCCAGAATCTTTGCTCCTGATAGAAACTGTGACCCACAAAAATATACATTTCAATTGATACTGTAGTGGGCAGGCCAAGAAGACAAAAATGCATGCTTCCCACTCCTGGCTTCATAAGCCTTGTTTTCTTGAGAAATTCCTTTCACATTTTGGGGCTGCAGTTCCTCCAAATGTCAAATGAGAAGCTTGTGTTGATGGTAATCCCCATGCTTCTCAGCATCAACAATGTAGGATGTTGTGCAACACAGGCACCACTTTCTGAGGTGTCTTTCAATAACCTTTCAAAAGCAGGTCCCTGGTTTCAGCCAAATCTGTCTTCCAAGTGTGGTTGACTAGGATGGAGGATGATGGGAAATTTAAGAGTTATGACTAAAGGATACAAGGTTCCTTTGGGAAGTGATACAAATGCTTAAAAACAAACTGTGATGGTATTTCCACAACTCTGTGACCATGGTGACAACCACCAACCTTTGTATTTTGAAATGGGTGAATTATATGGTTCATTTATTATATCTCAACTGAACTACCATCCAAAAATTATATTCATGGGGTTCACCACAGCATCGCTCAACAAATGTTTGATTGGGTGATAAACAGCCGTATGCCCTTCATTTTGGACACAGGATCTCTTGTATCTCAGGCTGACTTCAAACTCTCTATGTAACCCAAAATGACCTCAAACTACTTCATCTGCCTCCACTTTCCTGGTGCTGCGATAAAAGTGATGCAACAGAACATCTTTCTTTATGGTGCCGAAGATCCAACCCAGAGCTCCTCCATCCTAGGTGAGCACTCCACCAATTGAGTTACAGCTCCAGCCCCTACATGACTTTTAACCTTCAAATTCTCAGAGTCTATTCATGGAACAATTTGTATGTGCATTCCAATCCTTTACATGTGAATTGGCACTTCTAAAAGTATGTTCTGTTTGGCAGTTTAAATAACCCCTTCACCAACTTTCTATTGTCAGAGATGTACCAAATTTGCTCTCTATACTGCCTGGATTATTACCTTTTGAATTTACAGGAGTTCAACTAAAGAGGCTTAAGTATATTTCTGATAACAGCTCACTGGTATGCTGCCCACAGACAGATTAGCTCCCAAGATTCTAAAGTTATAAATTGCTTCAAGTTCTTCAAGTGAGAGGCCTAATCAAAGAAAATGGTGTCACTACTGTAATTAGTTTCAGGTACAAAATTAGTTATTTGAACCAAATGAGTAGGGAGTCATTGTCAAGGACTGTTTTTTACCTCAAAGGAAATAAAAGAAGCATATTAATTACTGGGCAAAGAGTTTGCAGTTTGTGCAAGGGTACTACAGGAGGGCAGTTTTCTTAAAATATTTGTTGGATTATAATTAGCTCACACATATGATTAATTTAGGAAAAAGGGAGGAGAAAAAAAATCCCTAAACTTTCATACCAAATGTTAAGCTTTTCTATACTTGAGAAAGCCCAAGCCTAAAGCCAGTAAGTTTTGAGTTCACTGCCAACAAAGAGTAATGAAGCTTCTGGGCCCTGGGAAGTCTCAGCACCAGCTGGGTTCTATGCCTTGTACAAAGAGGCCCATCAGGCCCAGAGGCAGGCAACAGAACCAGCATGGACTCGGGCCTCTAATCGGCAGTGATTAGAGAATAGAATGAAAAGTGAAATAAGATCCCAGCAGGTAAAATTAGAGGAAGAGTGGAGGCTTCAATGCTAAACCTTGGAACATGTAATCAAGGTGATTAAAATCTTGAGTCTCTCAACCTCGTTACTCACTGGTTCACCAACTCACCATGCGCTCGCTCTTCCCAATCATAGACGTTTGTTCAGATTTTTCAGATGTTCTGTCCTAGAAACTAAACAGCACTCAATGCCAGTTGAACTGGAATTGCATCTCCCGCCAATCTTCCCTCCAGCAGAGACCTAGATTTGAATTGGGATTACATACCGCGTTGAGGGGTTTCCACTTAATCACTTGGTAATAAGAGGCAAAGAGAATTATGCATGGTAATGGGGACACAAAACACCATCCAGTTTCATAAAGGCAACAAAGTTATCCAGTCCCTGTTCAGAATATCTTATGACTAATTAGAGGAATCTACTAGGTCTGCAGAAAAATGAGTTCAGAGATTGATGCAGCAGCTGTCCAGAGAGCCATGGTTAAAAAGCAAAATACTTAGCTTTGCTAAACCACACTACTTTAAAAACCCTAAGAAATTATCCTCTGATCATGTTGATACTGTTCATCCATCCAGCCCAGTTTTGTGGCGTCTGTACCATGTAAATAAGACCTTTGAGAATGATTCCTAAGAAGAAAAATACAGCATGCTAATCAATTCAATGAATAGCGGTCAATATTTTCTATATATCAGGTGATCTGCTAGGAGATAGGTGAAAAAAGTAAAGAGAAATTTTTTCTCAAAACTGATTGAGGGCAACGATTCAGAAGCCTGGCTGCTGGGCTTCAAATCCAAATATTGTCATTTACTAGGTTTGTAACCTTTGGAAAATAACCTTTCTTAGGCTCAGTTTTCCTTTCTATAAAATGGGTATGGATGTCCCATACTTCTTATAGCCACGATAATAATAAAATGAGTCTTTACATTCTAACACATGTTCATGATCACATGCAGGCATCATGCTCATGTCTAGCACATGGCAAGTGTTATCTTGCACTTCAGTTTCATAGAGAATTTAATCATCTTATATCACAAACTTCTTCAAGAAGCTAATGAGATTTCTGTCATTTGCCCCAGATATGCATATATTTGCATCAAGTTTGAAGGCCTTCATGAACTTTCTGCAGGCTCCAAGACAAGACTGGAGAACCTCTGGTTCCCTGGGAAAGCTCTCATTCCCATGTACTAATGGGTGTACTAGGATGGCAATCCCTCTGGGTTTTCTAGTGGGCCAGTGCAGGGTGGTTAAGGCAATAAACTCTAGGGACAAAGGGCTGTACATTCCAACTTTGATTCTGCCACTGACTATTGTTATGTGACTTCAGACAAGTTGCTTACTCCTCTTGTCTCAATTTTTATATCTACATTAATAGATAATAATCGCATCTCTACCATAGGTTTGCCTAGAAGAATAATGAATGCAATAATCCTTTGACGTGAGTCTGCAATCAGGTAAACACTGTTTACCTGATTATAAATAATATCCTTAAGGTTAGGCAATAACTCCTATCAAGTAAAGAATGGTGGCCTGGAAGTACCTGTTCCATAACAGCATTAAAATGAGCACCTGATTTTTTTCCTTACAAGCTAAAATTTCCCACTTACATCTAAAGATCTATTTATCCATAATGTAAATGTGTGCAAAGCTCAGACAAGGCTTGCTGTGGAAGAGCAAAAGGCAAGAGGTTGGTGTCCACTGATTTTTTCCAATACATAAAAGGTCTATTTTCTGTATTATCAGAGCAAATGCAACATGCCAAGAGAAATAGGTAGGTGTGACCAATTGGGAGTTTCTTTCCATTCCACCAGACTGCTGAATATCTCACCACATCCTTTGTCATCCAAATCAGGAGTGAATAGCACTGTCAGACAACCCCCAGTGCATTCAGCAGATAGGTTGCTTAATTAAATATGCCATTGAATGGGCTATAGAATTCTATTGCTTATGCTGACAGGTGAAAGACAGAAGGCACAATTTCCTGGGTTTTTATTTAAGATGTATTTTGAATGTGTCCTCCACAAAGAGTGTCCCAGGCTGCATTAATTTTTATAAGATTTTTTTTATACCCAACTTGAAGCAGAATAAGCTGGTTGATGAAAACAAGTCAAAAGTCAGGAATGCATGCCTTCATGCAACATGAACAAACATGAAATAGCTGGATTAGGCCATTATGAATAATTGAGAGGATGTGGTAGAGTGAAATTTGGGGAATAGCCTTTCTTTCTACACCTAAGTGTTAAAAAGCTCTTCAACTAGGAGACGGGAAGCAATCTTAGTACCAACTAAATATGCGGCATTTGCATTCAGCAACCAGCTCTAACAAATTCTAAACATGGTTAAGTGAACATCGTTAAATGAAGGCTTGCCTGAACTGGGATCAATCTAACTTTGCAAAGAAAATGCTGAAGACAGAAAACTAAAATCGAAAGGCAAAACGGGGCAACAAATGGATTAAGGGTGCCGAAGGTCTGGTTTTCTGTGCTTTTTGAATTGTTGAGGTACAAGTTTGCTGGGAACCAGCTGGTGTCTAGAGCTTATCACTAGCACTGACTAATGTGATGGATACAAACAGTGCTGAAAAAACTAGGAGTGGGACCAAGGCTCTCTTGAGAGCTGACCTTCCTGAAATAAATGGAGAAAAAAGGAAGATCCAAACCAACGCTATCTTTAGAAGGCAGTCCCTCCCCCTTCCATTTCCCACCCGGGGGCAGTTATGGTTCATTCCTATCTCCACGTTCAAGAACTTGGCCTGACCAATAATTAAACCTGCAAAACCAAAATCCTCTCCAGCACCCCACTCTCTCATTCTAGTTTAAGGTGCTGTATAGATGTAGCACGAGTTCTTAAGGCTGGGATCACAACAAACACGCAGATAGAGAACATCTAGAACATCTAGTAGCTTAGCAACTGTTTTTTTTCCCCCTCCAGGAATTACAGAGTACAGAAAAGAAAATATATTTTCTTGTTTTTGATAGCTGAATAATATTCCATTGTGTAAATGTAGCACAGTTTCTTTATCCATTCTTTGGCTGAGAGACATGTAGGTTGTTTCCAGATTCTGGTTATAAAAAACAAAGGTGCTATGAACATCATTGAGCAAATGTTCTTGTTGTATGGTGGAACATCTCTTGGGTATATGGCCAGGAGTGGTATAACTGGGTCTTGCAGTAGCACTATTCCCAGTTGTCTGGGAAAGCACCAGATTGACTTCCAAAGTGGTTGTGCAAGTTTGCACTCCCACCAGCAATGAAGAAGTGTTCCCTTTTCTCCACATCCTCACCAGCATGTGGAGGATGGGAATGGAAAGATGCAAGTGAAAGGATAATCATCAGAATGTAATGTGAATATATTATAATAAAGAAAGAAAAGAAAAAGAACTTTCTCAAAGTTAATGTCATGTCACCATATTTCTTTCCACTTCATGAGGGTGAGGGTGAGGGTTGAGGACAAAGCTGAGCCAGATGTTAATCTTGAGCCCTAACACACTTCACTTGAAGGCCCAAATGAGAACACAAGGGAGTAGGGGGCAGTTGTCATATTAGAAGGCACGTACAGAACTTGGCTTCCCTGCTATCCTACTCCAAGCCTCCACAGCCTATGGTCTATTGAAGACACACAGTCTACCTTTTAGTGTTGGTCATTTAAAATTAAGAGTTTTTAATGAAAGCCTGTCAAGCCAAAGGCTCCCCTGTTGCTGTGCTATTGTCTGTACACAGCAGTTGAAAGACCAATAAAGAAAACTGAGGACAAAACAATCACCCCTACCTCAAAGTGCAGAAGAACTGGCCATTGCCTTCCACAGTTCTATACTTAAGTAGGGGTACTCAGAGACAGTTAAGTGAGAGAGCATCCCCAAGATGAAAAAAGCTGTCAACAGATTTCTGAATTCATGGGACTGAGAAAGCAAAAGTAGGGAAGTACTCTTCCTTGGCGGGTATTTAAGGAAGCTTGTCAGGCCACATGATAGAAAGGGGACCTACAAACAGGATGCAGACCAAACGCAGGACTGAAATGCAGAAAAGTGATGAAGCTATCAAGCAGAACTTTAGATAACCTGCTGAGAAACACTGAAACCAACCACACCTGTGATGCTGCGCACATGAATACCTGCTCTGGTAACTTATAGGAATACTTGGGGCGATAAGCCATGATACCTGGCTCGTAACAAATCATAGGTCAAAGCAAGACCTTGGGCTATTTTTCCACTTAATCACAGTCAAGTGGCATTTATAGCAATGGTAGGATTTATACTTTCAGTGTAATGATCCATTGGGTGGGGCATTTTCCCTAGTAATTAGCAGGAACAATGATGTCCTCCTCAGCTTAAGGAACTCTGTGCCACGGAAAGGTGACAGTAGTAACTTTTTACCCCTTAATTAGGGTTTATTTATGAGACTCAAATTAACCTTCTCCACTGAGATGATTAAGGAACTAGGCGCTTGCGAAGCAAGCACAAGGACCTGAATTCATATTCCTAGCACTCATAGAAAAATTTTGGTATGGTGTCATCTCTAAAACTAGGCATTGAGGTAGGCAGAGATAGACAGAACCTGTCAGCTTGGTAACCAGTCAGCCAGTCTAGTCTAAAAAAAAAGCTCCCCGCTCAAACAATAAGATATAAAATAATAGAGGAAGTCATTTAACATCAACCTCTAATCTCTACATGCATATACATGAGCAAGATACCCACATCCACATATGTATTACACACACACACACACACACACACACACACACACACACACACAATAAAGTAAAAACAACCTTAAAGCCACCTCCTGAACCTCATTCAATTGGTAATTGTTGGTAGTGCCTCACGTTAACCGTGTATGTGTGTGTGTGTGTGTGTGTATTCTTATTTTTAGTTTATATAATATAAATTAAACGTATATTATAAATATGTATATATTTTAATTTATTTAATATATATATTTTAAATAAGTAAGTATTCAGTCACAGCAGTTTTTCCTGCATGTGACATTATATGACTCACTCTTCATTTAGATTATTTGGAGGCAAGAGAGGGCAATTGTGTCATCACCCTCATCCACATCATCTTCTAACTTTCCTGAGCTAAGGCTGAATGGAAGACACCATAATGAGAGGTGTAAAAGAATCCAGCTTCTCTTTGTGGGGAAGTACGCTGGGAATTAGTACCTATAGCCTTTGTACATGCTGGGCAAGCTCTCTGTCACTGAGCCATATCCACAGGCCTAAGGAATCCAGTTCTAATGAACATAATAATTAGTAGTTTAAAAGTACTTGCTATGGGCCAAGCAATGTGACAGAACTTGACAATACAAATACCTTTAATTTTCATAATAAATAAACCTAAGATGTGTGTACAATTATTGGTTCTGCTTTGCACATGGTATTATGTGGCCACAGATAACAGAAGCCTTTTGCCCAAAGTCACAAAATAAGTAGTCAATTAATATCCAAACATCAAGAGTTCAGCTCCAACTTTGCTGAGAGTCTCAGCGGGGACACCTCCTTCCTTCTCAGATGTCAGGCTTGCCCCGAGGAAACCGTTAGCAGAAAGGGAACCTGGCAACTACCAAGCTCTGCCTGGGCTCTTCATATGTGCTATTGAAATCCATCTAGATTATTACTCCAATCCTTCAGTTCAACCATCCTAATGAAATATGAGTGGATATTAACTAAGTTGTAAAATCCATAAAAATGCTGCTTTACAAGAGACATTTACCTATGAATCAGCAGTTGGGTTAATTCATTATTTAGTAGGCCTGTTATTTATAGCTTATTACAACTTGGTAAATTATTCATATGTTCTTGTTTCTGGGCATGGTTTTTTCTTAAGAGAGGGAAATGTTTATCAACCATACAGGGAGTTTATTTCCATCGGAGGCCTGTTATTTAAATAGCTGGAGCTCCATTCTCTTTATGACTTCCTGCTCTAGAATGTCATCTGGAAAATCCAGGGCCTGACAAAACTGTAACCTAATCAGCCATTTAAGTGTTGTGGGGGAGCCAAGTCACTGGAGGCCAAAGTGTTACCCAAGGTTTTTGCTGCCACAAGGCCCAAGGGGTTACCTTACGAAATAAGGCTTCTTTAAATAAAACGGGTCGGTTTGGATAATGCTAGGAGGAGGGCAGAGTTTCTAATGTTTCAAAGCTGCACAGGCTTTCATATGGTAACACGTTTCTTAACTCTCTATGGGGATGATATAAAATGCAGTGATCATGAAGTGTTCCCATCTTTATAGGTTGGGAATTATAATATAACTACCACATCTCTCCCTTCTCTTTCTTCCATTCCATATATGCTTCCTCAATTTCCTTCAAAGCTGTGGCCTCTTTCTTCACTAATTGCTATCACACACATATATGTTCCTAAACATGACCTGTTCAGCCTGAATAATGTTACTTGTATGTATGTTTTCAGCAATGACCACTAGGAGTAGAACAACCAATTGGTCATGAATCTCATGAAACTAGAACCTAATTTTGGAATATTCCCCTGAGAAAAACATATTCCCTGTGCTAGAGGGGAACTTGCGTTTAGCAGATTGGGAACACAGACTCTGGCATGTTGGTCCTCCTAGAGCCATAGCAAAAGGCAAAGGTCAATGTGTGCTGTTACTGGCCTAATGGAGGCAGCTAGTCTATCTGCTCTGCTGGCTGCACACCATGTGGCACATTTATACTCTTTGGGGTTCACCAATTGCTCCTTGGGTTTTTATCTATCCTCTCTGAGTCTTTGGTCTCCCCTCGTAGTAAAGTATGAGCAGCACACACATCAGGTCCCAGTAGATGAGAAATAGTAAGCAGCAACCAGCCATAAGAATAAACCACACTAGGAGGCACCATAAGGGAAGCCACAAAGAAATAGACCTTATTGAGACCCAGAGGCCAGATTTGCAAGGACTGGTCACCTTGTGTTGTAAATAGTGTCAGCTAGGAAACAGCTTACCAGAATGCCAGGATGCTGAGCTAAGGATTTTCATTTTATGACTTGATATCTAAGTGAAACCACTTTTCCAAGGGAGGGAAGGTGTTACTGTTTCATTTTACAAGGCATTGTTTTACTTTTAAATGTGCATCGAAGGTAAATTTTTACTATATTCAGAAGAGTAAACAGTTTCCCTATAGGAAGGGCATCTGGTTTTACTAAAATCTGTAAGACTATAGCTTCTGCATACTAGAAACTCATAGCAACATTGGTGAAATCCATCTCTAGATTCAGGGCCATCTACCATCTATGATAAGACTTTAAAATATTTAACCTTATGCAGCTAAAGTAATTACTCAGAATAACGGAAGTACATCTCCTAATGCAAACGTATTACTTTGTTTTGAGAAAGCCTTTAGCTAACAACAGGTTAGTTTTCTAGGTGCAAAGAATCATGATATGAGCCCTAGCTCTGCCACTTCCAAAAGTTTCCTAGAGTCCCACAGGAAACCCATTTCCTCTCTTGGCCCCTACTTGTTCTAAAAGACTGGGCCGTTGGTCTCAGTATTTTAGTATAATATTGGAGTATGTAAGGGAGAGAAAAAAAGAGGAACTCAACCAGGCTTAAATATTCAGGTTCATGGCTTCCATCAACTCCAGAAACAGCATCCCAGCTGTGCCTATTTACATCTCTTTAGAATAGGCCACCTCCAGAGAACCTTAGCCCTAGAGAGCCACATGCTGAGGTGGTACCTCAGCATCTCTGTAGCTCACAAGCCAAACACACAGATCACAGCCCCCACATTCACAGAGGGATAGCTTTCAGTGGTTAAGAGAAACAACCTTGACTTCGACAGCTATGAATTCAAAATGCCGTTCTGCCCACATAGACAATTTATTCAACCTCCCTAGATACTTAGCTTTCTTGCTTTCTTGTTTGTGAGATCAACGCACAGATGCACTTAGTATAGGGACTGGCCCCAAATTGCATAAATGGCACAGGCTATTATGATTTTCATTGTCATTATTACATGAAACATTTTAGTCATCTGTCATATGGTTGGACTCTCTGCAGTAGAGCCAGACGGAATGCCATCCTTCTGATTCTAATTTCTTTGACATGACTTCTAAGTTATAGCCAAGCTAATCTAATCTCATAATGGTAGAATTTCACCACCCATATACTTTTGCTTGAGCTGTATACCCCATGCACAAACTACATACATTCTTCTTCTGCTATCTCAGATAAATATACTTTACCCAATGTGTCTTGTCTTCTAGCACCTACCAAGGATTATTTTTCCTCCAAACTCAGAGTCCTTTCGTGCCTGAATCACACTCTTAGTAATGAATAATGTGCTTGAAAACAAATAGAAAAATAAAATGCCTTGTGACAGACCCATTGCAAATTACAGCTGGAGTAACTTCACAGTTTCCATATGATGGCTTGATGACAGAGAGTACATGATGCACTTCTGCATCCTCCTTCCATAATGCTGTGTCTACCACAGAGCATAGTTCCAATAAATGCTATAGTTGCTTGGCTTTATTGTCTCTAAACAAATTACCCTTATCTTTATGAGATAGATTATACTACAAGTTTCTTTGGACCTGTGCTTTCTAACATCATAGTCAGTAACTACATATGGAACTCTAGTCCTTGAAGTATGACTAGTTCAAAACAAGATATACTTTATACATAAATTCTATATCAGATTTCAATGATTTACTACAATGAAGAAAATATTACCATTATTTTACAGTACTTCTTTGTTAACATAGTGTTGGCATTACAAGTTCAATGGAAGGTATTATTAAAAATAGCATCACAAACTTTTACATTTTAATGTGACTACTAGAAATTTTTACACTAAGTGAAGACTCAAGTTATATTTATATAATCCAGCTCCATTATGCCCTGATAAAAACATGAAGCCTGTGAGCACACTGAAAATTAGATGCATTAATTATCTTACCACTCTTTTTTCATGGAGCACCTAAAACAACTCACTGCCATTTGAATTTCATGTCTGTTCTAATGTAGCACTATAGGTGTGAAGTGTTCACAGGTCCTTGGAGAAAATAGGAGCCCTTGATGTCTATGCCAGATGGGAACTATCTATAGAACACTTACTTGGTAAAGGAATGTGCTACGGTCAGGCCATCTAGTTCTTGCTTGATCTACTTCTGCTATTAATTAAGAAGTCTGAAAGCTCTTTGATGAGATGTTAAAATAGAATATGCCAAGAAGGTTTAAGCATGTCAATGGGGGAGAGTAGCAAAAGAGCCAACTCAGTGGTCAGCATTGGGCAATGCTACCAATTTTAAGGAGTTTCTGTCTATTGATCATACATCTCCAAGTAGCTCTTGGTCCATTCAAAGAGGTCATCTGTACTTTCATACTAGCAGTGGCTACAGAAGCCATTGACTCAATCAAATGCTCTTTTTTATTTTGTCATCGTATTAGTAACAACTAAGAGTTGTTGAGTGTTCCACACATGCAACTTCTGTAGATGTTATGGAAGTTGTAAACAATATCACTAATAGAGCTTCAGCCCTCAAACATACCTCAAGAGAGGCATGGGAGAAGTTGAGGCTGGATGGAGAAATCCTCTGAAGTCACTGCCACATGGATAAGGAGGCATTTGTTACAGCATAAGATATTATAGTAAACGACCAGAGAGAGCAAGAGCAAGAGTGAAAAGGTGGGGCGAGAAAAAGACGAAGCTGACTGCACTCACAAAAGTGGGAAATAAGGAAAAGTTATGGTGGCAAAGAAGAGATATGCTCTGAGACTTTGGATTTGTTTCAGTTTTATCATTGCCAAAGGGAAATGACACCATGCCCATGATCTTATGGTGAATACTAAATGAGTCGATGCAGATGAAAGCATGGACATTGTTCCCTGGTCCAGTGTGTATCCTGCATCACTGCTAATTCTCTCTCTTCTTATCTTTCTTTTGGAGTTTCATCCTCTTCATTTCTGCTCTAGACACCTGAATTTATAGCTACAACTACTGCTGAGATCCCATGTTCCTGCTCATGATGTTCTTATCCTTGAATGACCCCTGTTTTTCTACTAGAAAGTGTTTCAGATGCTTGTCAACCTATGAAAAACCAACTTATCTCTATAAAGAGGGAGGCAACTGAATACAGTTTGCGTGGAAAATCAGGCATCACAGTTGTCATCAAAAATTAAAGATAAAAATGACCATTTAGTATCAGCAAGGAATGTTTACTCTCTGAATTTAGATTTCAGACTGCATGGGTCAACAAGCATACACCATTTCATTAGCCAATCCTTCTCACACTGGAAAGACTCCACTTTAAATCCACTTCTAGGGACTTCACAGTACAAAGCACAGTTCTGTTCTAGAAAAGTGTTGCCAACTCTATAGACCAAGTTCTTTGTGCCTGCTCTTTTAACTCAACCGCAGAAAAAGAGATGGCCATGAACAATGTTAGCGGATGGGGATGGGGACAGTTGTTTTTCTTAGGCCAGTCTTGCCTCTGCTTTATTTCTGTGCCACATCTTCTTCATCACTGCTACATGCTACGTTGCATGATGCAGAACACACAGACCAGACGGCGATGAAATCATTAGTTCTTGAAGGTGAAAAATAGTGTCTATCCTAGATACCGTCAGGAAATGTTCAAGGCTATCTTGACACAATATCAACTATTATATAGCAATGAAATAAAAGACTATGCAGATCTGCTCAGGTGGTCAACATGGGGCGGCTGAAAAAGCCTCCTTCAGAGGCTCCCTGTGACTGTTCATGGTGGCATATGCCTGTAATCCCAGTACTTAAAAGCACTGGCAGGAGGATGGTGGCAAGTTTGAGGCAAGTCTTCTTTATAGCCAGGGCTATAAAGGAAGACCCTGATTCAAATGCGAAAACAAAAAGAGAGAGACAAATAACCTGCCAAAGCACTTCAGATGAGAAAGTAGACAGTGGGAAATTACTTTAAAGCAAAGGCTTTTCATGAGTGATATCTGACCATAAATGCTGAGTGATGAAGGAAAGAACTTTCCAGAGATGACACAAATGACAGAAATATTATCTATCTACCCTAATCTAGATATCACTGACACAGGAGCACAAGTGAAGAAAATGAATGCATTTATAAACTAAACTTTTTTTCCAAGACAGGGTTTCTCTGTGTAGACTTGGCTGTCCTGGACTCACTTTGTAGACCAGGCTGGCCTCGAACTCACAGAGATCCGCCTGCCTCTGCCTCCCGAGTGCCGGGATTAAAGGCATGTTCAACCCCGGCCGGCTTGTATATTTACTGTATGCAATCACACTCCTTTCAAAATATTTTCATTGTCTAGGGGAGCACATCACTGCCTTGCTCAGCCATCATCAGAGAAGCTTCCTTCTGCAGCACATGGGAACAATTTAGAGACCCAGAACTATTCAACATACAAAGAGCCCTAAAAAAGATGTCTCCATCAAATCCCTCCTCTTGAGGCTTGGCAAACCCTTGAGTAGAAGAAGAAGAAAGACTGTAAAAGCCAGAGGGGGTGGAAGACACCAAGGAAACAAAGCCTTCTGAATCAACAGAATCTTATTGCTGAAAGGAAAAGTAGACACATGGCTCCATTCCTAACCCAGAAGCAATCTGCAATTGGTGACACTTGCAAACAAAAATTTAGTTTTCTCCAAGGGAGTCTCACTGGGGAAGCAAACTACTCCTAAGGGTAGGCTGCATGTCCAGCAATAGGTGGCAACAGAAAATAAACACAGTGGCATTTTTTGAGGTCCTTTGTGTCATTATGCCATGTAAGGGTTTTTATTAAAATCTTACATTATATATATATATATATATATATATATATATATATATATATATATGTTCCATCTTTTTAGCTTACAATTCTTTTGTGTATATAGTATGGCTTCCAGTTTAGTGTTTCTATGGGACTTCAGAATTTGCAAACAAGCAGGTCTGTGTCTATATTTGTTTCTTGTGCCTTTTCTTGGGTTCTTTTCCTTCTGTTTGCTTGTTTAATCCTAATCTGATGTGTTAGTTGTTTTGTTCTATCTTATTATACTTTTAGTTTATTATTATCCCCTAGAGGTGTGTTTGTTTTCTTTTTTCCAAAGACAGGGTTTCTCTATGTAGCCATGGCTGGCCTGTACTCACTTTCTAGATCAGGCTGGCCTTGAATTCACAGTGATCTGCCTGCCTCTGTGTACAGCCCTACCACCCTGAACATGCCTGACCTTGCCTGATTGTTTTCTAATGAGAGACAGAAAGAAGGTGGATCTGGATGGGAAGGGACATGGGGAGGAACTGGGAGGAAGAGAGAGGGGGAAACCATTATTAGGATATGTTATGTGAGAAAAAAATCTATTTTCAATAAAAAGAAAAAATTTTATAAAATGAAAGAAACATAGTTTGTATAAAAAGACAGCCTTCTCCGGACCTCATTACCAGTAAAATTTCCTTGTTTTGCAGACATTTAGGAACATTGTGTGAAGGTAATCTTCAGTCTATGGTGAATGAAAAGGCTTGACCAAAACTACAGAAGCATCACCTCTATATGACAACATAATGCTATATATTTATACAAGAAGAGAATGCTTTCACAAAAACAAACTATCAACAAGTTAACAAAATATTATAAGTGTCATTGGTACACATTTACCAGCCCTGAAGAGACTCAGGCCTTGCTGTTGCCAGCTGCGTCAACTGGCACACTCTCCAGGAAAGCAATTTGCCACCATGCACCAAGGGCCCCAAAATAGCTTTAGTGCCTGTCATAGCAATCCCATTTCCGGATAGATATCCTAAGGAAATAATCTGAAACATGAGAAAACCTATGTGCAAGAAAACGGTCAAACAATTAAAATGAATGAGAAATATATTTGATTGGTGTGCTGGGGTTATGCTCTGTGAATGTAGCGGGTCAAAAAAGCAGGGTACAAAGGCTACTTAATGTATTATGATGTGTCCCGACAGACAAAGGAAAAGAAAAATACCAGAGAAAGAACTAATAGGTATGCTATGAGGATGGAAATTTTTTTCAGTGATTTCTCATATGAGACTCAAACATCAGGATGCCTCCGAGTCCCTTTCACATCTGTGCATATCAGATCCACCAGCAGTGTTTTCAGAAATGAGGGACAAGGAACCTCAGACACCACAGAACTTCCCAGCCTTTAAGAGCCCCTTCAAGGACTTGGCTAACAAGACAGATGGACAAAATGATCCTTCTTAGAGCAACAGCACAGTTCACACAGATTATCATAGATATGCATTGTGCATTAAATATTTTCCACAGAATGTTTTAAAATGTCCACTTAATATAGAGAGGAAAGCACAAGGCTACAGAGGTCACTGGAGCCCTTGCGTCATTTGACCTATGCTAGGATGGATGTGAGGCCTGCAAAGAGAAAGTGACCACAGAAGTAACATTCCCCATACAATTCCCTCAGAGATGTCAATTTACTTCTGGAGCTAACTTCTTTTCCTCCAGAGAGCAGCATGTCAAGACTAGGTGTTCTTCATCATCTCTTGTGACTTCCTGCCTTCCAAACCCCAACTCTTAAATTCCTGTCCCTTCAGAGAGCGTCTAGGGAGTTCTTTTGTCTTTCCTTTTCCTTTCTTCCTGTAAGAGATTTGAGGAGGTTTTCTCATTTCCCCTCCAGGTTCTCCATTAGCTAAAGCTATTAAAAAGGGCCTGAACTCTGTCTTTATGAGGCCTCCTTCAAAGGAATCTGTCACTGGGGTTGATGATCCGGTTACAAGATTGAAGACTTGGGCTCCGTAAAGAAATATTCTTGAAAAGTCATTAGTAGGGTCCCCTGGTCTAGGTTTCTACACTCAGTGTAGGAAATCTGAGGGCCCATCACCTCCCGTGAGTACATTAATCTACATGTCCTTTTCTACTCTTGTGGGCAGAAGTGACTACAAATGCAGGATGTGCTGGGAGGCAGTAAGAGAGGCAAAGAAGAAGGTACTGGATGGAGTTGCTGTGCTTTGAAGATTTTTGACACAGACATCAAGATACGGTCTCAAGGATTTCATTTTTACAGAATCATTCTTTGAGTTTGCTTAAACTTACTGAGCTCTACGACCAATGATCTCCCCTGAGCAAAAAGCCTGTGTACCTATCACTCCAATATACTGGATTCAAGGTAAAGGAATAAGCACAAAGAGGAAAATGTCTCCCAGAAACATGACAATAACTCCTAACTACTGAGATTTTACTCCGCAGACAGTAAAAACCATTAACCACCTTTGCCATGTAAAACGAGACAGTCGAACCAACTCTCCTTGGTCTCCTCATTTGTAAACCAAGGAACACCAACAAAAGAAGCCTTCATATTTCTACATTTTTTTCTGATAAAAGACAGAAGGCTAAAGGGGTCTTCAAATGCAAGTTTCTGTTTCCGAGATGAGGAGGACTGGTTGGAGTGAGGCCACACCTCAGTAAGTCCCAAGTACTTTACAGACATCACACAGCACACGGATGTTAGCCAATGACATTCCAGACCTCAGTTCTCAGAACAGAGATGCAGAAACTCTTCAGAATGCTTGTCTACTAAAAGGCGCCCAACAGCTGTGCTTAATGAGAGCTGGGAGGAACACACTCATTCTGTTCCAGGGGCAAACAAGAGGGTCAGGCTTGTTTTAGGCAGAAGCCACCCAAAGCCACAATTCTCTTCACAGTGAGCCTTCCCTCCTGTCAACAGATGCTTAAAGCTATGGGATGGATATGAAACAGCTGAATTGGACACCAAAGTAGAACAGCTGTTCCTTGCCCTTCAATATAAAAAGCATGACAGTGATGTTGAAAGGGGTCTGATGGTGCATAAATATGATCACATTGCAATCTTCTTCTCTCTGTGGTTTTATGGCTGGAGTTGTTTAACTAACTGAAGAAGGTGTAAAAAAAAATCAAAAGTTTTATGCTAAAGATAGGCCATAGATGACGAATTATAGTGCACAAAGGATAATAACAAGGGTTTGGAGGAGGGAGACAGCAAGGAATCACTCAACTTTACAATTAAGTTTCAATAGACATTGAGTTTTTATCATGCAATTTACTTGAAAAAGTTCATCTCCCACCAGCACTTAATGCTAAACATATGAAAGTGACTTATGTGCTTGCTTTCATAAAAGCTACCATTTAAAATTGTAGGATAGGATCAAAACAGGCATTTGTGTGGCACATCATGCCTGTGAGGTAATTATCACTGCATACTGTGAAATGTTCAGAAGCTCTAATCTAAATCATGATAGACATCTATTCTGGGGTGGGAGGAGGGGGTGCATTATTTTTCTGCCATGTGTCTTCCAAAATAAATGTCTGCCATTTTAGCGTGCCATTATTCTTGGCAATTTTTTAATAAAATTCAATATAATCATAAAAACATTGAGTAATGATGCTTTCATTCATACACAAGGTCATATATTTCATATTACACTTTAATTTTCTGTAAACATAATTGAATCACTTTGTCATTTCTATCTTCTGTTTTGTGAGCTGAAAAGGTGGTATTCATTTTATTTTCATATATATAATCACCATGAGAAAAGTAGAAAAATACAGATAAAACAAAGCCAAGTATGGTAGTTCACACCTATAATCTCAGTATTGGGAAGGCTGAGGCAGGAGGATTGCTAATGGATAAAGGACAGCTGTGTATGGGCACATAGTAAGTTCTATAACAGTTTAACTAAAGAATGAGAACCTATCTAAAAAAAAAATCAGATAAAATGAGAACTATATTATAGTCATTATTAGCTTTTAAGACAAGTTTATTTCCATTGTTTTTCTATATGTAAAATTTATTCTTCCTGCTATTGTGTTAGGAAGCAGCTTTTGAAATACTATCTACCTAACAAACAGCTCGTTCATTTCAAATGCTCTTTGTGATAGTTTTTAGTATATTCACAGAGGTATGTAAACTGCAACACAGTTTTTAAATGTATTCATAGTTCCCCAAAGAAAGCCTGTTCTATCTTCTTTAAGCCCCCATGAGCCGCATCTCCTGGCAACCACGAATCTATCTTCCTTATATATAAAGATGTGCTTGCTTGCACACACACACACACACACACACACACACACACACACACACACACACACTTTTCATCTAACATTTCTAATGTTAGTGTTCATACATTTCTTTAAAAATTGTTAGGGTCTAAGTATAGGTCATTAGTAGAGTGCTTCTTTAGTATGCATGCTAGTTCTAAGTTCAATTCCAAGAACTGCAAAAAAATGTAAACAATGGCCCGTGGATATTTACAACAACACTTTGAACCTCTTGTAGGCATTTTAGATACTTCCCAACTTCTCCTTATTCTGAAGCATTTACAGCCCATTGGTTCCTTTACATAAACAATTGATAAGAGAGCCATTCACTGAATGCAAGTGCTAGCTAGTGGCAGAGCGACACAGCCTTCTATTTCTCCCCCTCTGCACAGTTTTATTGCTTAGCTAGAATTCTAACCATGAAACCCTTGGCAAAGAATGGATAACCTTCTCAAAGGAAATCCAGGACTCAAAAGTCAGCCATGTGATTAGTCTTCAGAGGCCGGATGTCTAGGGTCCTGTTATCTTCCCGATCTGATCACTATCACACCATGAATACTGTTCTTCCACTCAGCCCTGCAAACTGATGCCATTAGTTTGCAGCCAGAAGCAAAAACAGCATTCAGGAAACCAGGGAGAATCTAGTTCCACTGGAAAGGAAGTAGGCAGAAGCCTTCCTGGGGCAGGTCATTTACAGGATGAGAAGATGCACATTCCACCCTATCCAGGGTTGAAACAAAACAAAACACAGCAGATATGAAGTGGGCTTTAGTTTTCACCTCCTCACTTGTAGGTTTCCAAACCAGGCATCTGGTCCAAGCCTGTTAAGGATGTCATTAGTAATTCTAGATTACAAATGCATTCAACATTTGCATGTCTTTCATAGTCACCTTATTTATCCTCACAATACAAACTTAAAGTTCCATATTTTTAGCATCTATTCCCATTACCAGATAAAGAAGCAAACACTATAATGCTTTAAAAGAAAAATCTACGCAAGATGGCATAGCTTTTTGTGCCACTATTCCTGTAAGTGGAAAGCATAGAATACAAACCCAGGTCTCTCCTATTTCAGTAATGGAGCCTACTCATTCATTTATTTGAATGCCATTCACCTACTATAAAAGGAGAAGAAATGGAGCAATAACACATATTTATCAGCATATCTAATATGCACCATGTCCTGGGTAACATACTTCCTCATAAGTGAATATGCAATTGCTCTGTGAGTTAAATGCATCACCATTTTACAATGAAACAAAGGGAAGCTTTGATTGTCTGACACCTCACAGTAAAACATGGCCCAGCTATGAGGAAAGTCAAGATTAAGATTCAGTCTAAATGATCTGATTGTTACAGCAAAGCTTAAAGAAAAATGTTTGTGTTTTAGGTCCCTGATAAGATCAAGGCCCCTTGGCAACCTCATTATTTGAAGACCCAAGGCTCAGGAAATTAGGCTTTGGTCAAGTTCAGGAAAAGCAGGTTAAACCCATCTCAGGAGGCAATGAATTTTGAATACTTGATTTCCAAATGTAAGATAACCTCAATAGAAAAGATATAATTTTCTTCATGACTTGAGAATTGCACATCACATATAAATGTGCACTTTGTCAAACCACTTTGTGGCTCACCTTTATGCTTAACAGACCTCTTGGGAAGCAGAAAAATATGACAATTATGCAAATAGCAGTGTTGAGCCAATTACATGGAAAAGCGGGTGTACTTAAAGAAAAAAGGAGGTTTGGCAAAACTTAAGCTTTTTAACAATAAAGAGCTTAAATTCAGAGACATTTTTGGCAAACAGGAGGGTCTAGGTAGGTCTCGTTTTCTCTCTAGGTGTTATTAGCGCCAGAGGGCTCCCAGTCCTTTGTTTTCAGCTTTTAATAACCCAAGTGCTTTCTAATGGTATTTTAAGTGAGTTGCTAAAATGTTCAGAATTCATTTCCTCATGTTGAGCTCCACAGAGATGATTCTCAGCGAGCAAATAAAAATAAGCATTTAAAAGATTTCTTCTCTCATCAAATGGTGAAGAAATCCATTCCTTTTAGCCTGCTCCATGCTTGAAAAGGTTAGTGTGGCCTTTGGAAAATACCAGGCTGTGCATCCGTACACTGCTAATGAATACTGCGATGTACTGACACTTTCGAGTACATCTTAACCTTTTTAAAATGGGGCCTCCATTGTCTTACCTTAATAAGCAGTTTGTTCACCTTGTGTCTTACAAAGGCCACTACAGTGGAAAATACATATGAGATGTACAGCTGCATGCATGGATGAGTGCTGCAACAGAAAGAGGAGGACAGAGCACCAATTACATAAACCATGACCTGCACAGCCCCTCACCCCATCCCTGACCTCAGCCCAGAAATGGCAATAATGACAGCTGCTCTCTTAAACAATACCCGATGATTACTCCTCCCCATCCGTCGTCCTTCCCCCTCACAGTATCATTCTGAGGGCCCTTCTCAAAACTGAAACTGCCTGAATGGAATTCTTGTACATTGTATGGGTCTTCCTGGAGCCAGCAAACTCCAGGCTCACCAATTGGCCCCTGTGGTTTAGAGAACTAGATTAATAAGGCAGCTAAACAGCTTGCTTTCCTGTTTCTATGCCCTACATGCTCTGGTGGCAAGAATCCTGATCCCCCTCCCAAATTCCTGAGTTGAATTTCTCTTACACATTCTTGTGCACAGTTTCAGAGCCCCCTACGTGGAGCTAGCTGTCTTCTTCTAGAATCCCAGGGTACTTCTTCCTTCAGTAGCTTTAAACACTTGCTGAGCATGAAGCACTTGGAATACTCCAAACTGCATTCTGGGTTTTGCAAATGAAGTCTTACATTGCCCTGGCCCTCAAGAAGCTCTAGATTGAGTTCATTGAGTTCATGGAAGTTCTGTGAGGTAAAAATATTTCATTCAGAAATATCTAACTCTGCTAGAGTTCATTTCTCTTCTGACTCCCATAGTCTCTTCAGTAGTCCTGGCAACATTGTCCTTAAGGTTGTTGGGAGAGAAGATATTTATCTACAACTGGAAAACTGGCAAGAGGATATACAAAGACAGAAGAGGCTAGTATGGATCCATTCTGGTCTTTCCACCTTCAAGGCAGAAAATGTCTTCCTTCCAACCTCCTTAAGCAAGCTGCCAGCTGTGAGAGGCAGCAGCCTTCTGCTTCCTCCAAAGCCCTTGACTATGCATCAACATACCTTTCAGAAGTATCCATTCTGGTAACTGCCCTGCACAATTGCCAGTGACTTGCTTAAACAAATTAGCTGTTGGTTTTTGTGTCCCTTTCCAACAGGTAACTCCTGTTGTGACTTCCTTATTGTTGCCAGAGAAACGGATAAGGGCATATGACTTTGTCCTGATTAGCCGCAACCCTTGGTTTTAAAGCTAAGAATTTGAGTATGATTGAACTTAGTTTCTCCAGGAGAGATTCCAGAAGAAATAAAGCCATGAAATTACAATGTGTATTAATTTGTGTTTCCTACAGAATTTAACAAAGTCAAGCGTCTAGAGTCTAAAACAAGATATTAAAAACACTGTTGGACAATCTGTTTGTGGGAAATGAGGACTCATTTAGGATTCATCAGAGCAAAGAGGTTTACTTGAGCCTTGAAGTGGAGAGAAATGGTGTTATAAATCCATTTCAAAACGAAAAGCCAAAAAACGCCTAGAAAGCATTTTGCAGTACAAGAGAAAAGCAATTTACTTGTTACTGCTTCAATGTCTTAAATCATCTGGCTTCATAGATCAACACTAACTCTCTTTAAATCTACCGAATGAAATTCCATCCAATGACTCATTATGCAGGGCAATCCACAGACCTGGATTTGTGACGCCAGTAGTTCCTCCAGGAAACGCGGAGAGCATGGCTGTACAGGAAAACAGCACCACTGGCACATGTGTAAATAGATTTTGCTCCATTATGCCTAAAACTGGCAATCAGAGATAGTCCCCTGACTTCTTGAATTTCTGTTTCTAGCTGAATACCAATTCCTTGCAACTGTGGGGTCAATACTGTGTTAACTGTCCAGAGCTTAGCAGATTGTAGAAAATCTGGCTTCTCACTAATTGAGCTCCAAGCAGTGTCACCAAATCCCTAACTCAAATGGAAAATAGCACTTAGTTCAGATGCCCAGGCAGCCCCTCTTTTCCTGAGAAGCATTTGGGGAAAAAGAATCCCCCCAAACTCTATCTAATATTTCATTCAAACTGTCCTTTTAGAACTATGGCAGCAGCTGTCCAGTGACACTGCAGAGGGTTCTCAGCTTAGCCCTGACTTTCAGACTAACAAGTTGTTGGTTTGTTGTAGTTTGTACCTTACTTGGTCCCTTAAGGATTTTCTGTTGGTTTTTCTGTGAACACTTAACATGAGAACAGGAGATGGTTGAAACTGGTATCTATCTTTTCTTTTTTTCCCTCCTCCTCCTCACCAAAAGTATAGATTTCTTCATGGCACAGAGATAACTGCAGTCATCAAGTGGTTATTTGATCAGTTACAGTACATCTTACAGTAATTATACTTTCATGGTAGTAGTATTGTATATTCACATAAAAATATTATTTTAATGGTCTTGAGTTCTTTAATCAGCCGGGTGGTTGTGGCGCATGCCTTTAATCCCAGCACTTGGGAGGCAGAGGAAGGTGGATCTCCATGAGTTCGAGGCCAACCTGGTCTACAGAGCCAGTTCCAGGACAGCCAGAGCTGTTACACAGAGAACCCCTGTTTCAAAAAAACCAAAAGAAAAAAAAGAGTTTTTTAATTATTTGACTGTTCTGTGAACAACCTCTAACACACACACACACACACACACACACACACACACACACACTTTAACAGGTTCTGGTGAGGTTGATTTCAAAGTTCCATCAATGTGCTCTCTCTCCAGGGTCAGCAAAACAATAACAACAACAAAAACAAAAAAAAGATCATCAACACAAATGCTATCTCTTCTGCCCTCCCCCACTCCACTTCTGCCAGACTCATCAATCCTTGTCTCAGCTATGTCACTCATCTGATGAGATCCTAAATACTATCCCTTGGTTGTTGCCTAAGCAAGCAGGTCATTTTCTAAGTGTCTCAGTTTCACTCTTTAGCAACAGATGGTGTTTACTGAGAAAGGAATAAGGAGATCTCCAAATGTTAGGTTTGGATTAAAGGAGTGGTCCAAGGGGGCTTTGACTCTAAGGAACTCTAAATAAAAAGTATAATTTGTGAACTGAAATTCCACTATGCTGGCAACATTAAATTTAGTATTTTATTACTTTGATTTGGATTTTATTTTTTTCCACTCTTATAAGAATGGACTTACACAGACATTATGAGATAGCACATATGTTTTCCAAAGGAATGTAAGATTTTCTTTTTCCAAGTGATACTTGAATGTAGAAAAAGTGGTTCCAGGTTTCTATGGCACTAGCTGAAACGCAATTGTACATGGCAAGGCAAGTGTGAGGAGCACCCACTTCCCACCACTATTAAATGTGCTGCCTATAGCAGGTAGGAATTGCTTAAGAAGATACCATAGCTCTGCAACTTAAATAGGAGGGCAAAAAATAGCTCCCAAGAAATAGAGGTAAAGCTCATTGGCAGAGTACTTGCCTAACATACAGGAGGCCATGCACACCACTACCAAATTGTGGAGCTCTCTATGGAAGTAAGGAACTGAAACCCATTATCATTTTCAGATTATAGCCTCGGCGGGGCTAATAAGAAAGAAATGCCATGGACTGGTTCCAATCCCTTTGCACTTCACTATAAACCTAGGCCCTCTTAGTTCTTATTCCAAATATCCAATTATTTTAACAACAGGACTTAGTTCAGAGAAATAAGGGAACCTTAGCATAAGGAGATGAATAATGCAGGTTCCCAAGCTACAGTTTCAACATTCTGAAATGAGGTGGATTTTGCCTCTTGCTCTCCCGACTTTCCCCTCTCTCTTGTTTTTCCCTTTCCAATCTGCCTCCTTTGCTCACTTCTTGCTCCTCTTAGTGCTCTTTCCAGCTAAAGATATATGCCTGATATATTTTATTAAGGTTGTTGGAGATTTTTAAGCTTCTCTATTACAAATGACACTTTGGGATTAAATAAAATAGCTTTGTGAAAATGCCTAGCATAGCACATGGTAGACACATTTGGGGGAGCTGTAGAAGATTCATCTTACTCTTGCTCTCTCCGTTTCCACTTCTTTCCTCCCCCTTTTTAATCGGCTCCTTCAATAACTATTGATTCCTCAGCTGGCTATGACTAGGAGCTAAAGTCAATTCTAACATATATTCACAGTCCCCAAAATACATAAATACTTTCACTTATTCTTAAATTAAGCTCCATGATCCTTCTTCTTATGGAGAAATGTGGTGAAATTGAATATTTGTGTTTCCCTCTTGTATATAATACATTCTGTGTCTTTATAAAAAAAAAAAAAAGGACTTCATTGGGGTGGTTCATAAAACTCCCAAAGCAGTTTTAAACTGAGAAGGTCAGTAGAAAGCAATAGGCTTGCTGAGCTTAATTTACTCCAAGTGCAACCTTATGTTCTGGTTAGAGTTGGTGAGAAAGCCCTGGTGAAGGAAATGAAATCACATGACCTCACACACTTCCAAAATCTCATACTTCGAAGAAGAAACTGAGCCTCTTGATTGCTTTTATGAAAAATAAAGAGCTAAGACTCTTAGGTAGAAGCATGGAAACTTGACACTTAGGAGCTTTCTGGGGTTCCAAAGAAGCCTGTTACATTTATTGCTTGGTTTTCTAAAGGTCTCCAGTGAGATGGCCGCTCTTCTCATCTGGAGTTTGTGTTTCCCCAAACCAAGAAAGTAAGGACAACCAGCGTAAATATTGCTCTGTGACATCATACTTGGGCCTTATTTCAACCACAAGCACTTTTCTTGTACCTCCCCTCCAGAAGCCCCTTTGTGCCTTGTAACTAGCCCTAATGGACATCAAACTGAGCAGCAAATGATGAGCCACTGCCTTTCTTGTAGGAAAACTTCTCAGGCTTGTTAGGGAGCTTAGAGCATGGAGGTATTGCTAGCAATGAAGCCCAGTATCAGAATTAGAAACACAGCCTTTCCACTGCCAGTGAGGCTCCTGAGAAAATTAAGAATCAACCTGAAGGGGGACTGGTTGATGTCTTTGGCTCAGTGAAATACCATATGAATTGGGGCAGGGGCACATCTACAATGATAAAATTCACAAGTCAGTTAGCTTGATGTCTAAATAGCCTGTTGAGAAATGGAAAAGGCAGACAATCATAGTCATGGCTTATAAGGAAAAAAAATGGCCTTACTGATTTGTTTTCACAAAGCAGATTTTTACAACTGAGCCAAACAATTATGTTTAGGATTTACAGACGTGACATATTAAGTGAAACATTTTAGCTCCAATTTTCATAAAAATGGGTTAGTGTACCTGATGGGAATGGCAAACGTGCCCACTAGGTGAAGATTAAAGGACAGATGAAATCTAAGTAAATGCGATGAGAGAAAGTTGCTAAAGAAGGAAATAGGAGACAAGGTACCAAACTCAGGCCATTAGAGGTTAGAAAAAAATTTCAATACCTCTAAACATTAGGGGTTTGCCTATATGAAAGGAGAGAAAACACACTTGAGGGATCCAGTCACTGCATCAGTCAGTTTTGACTGAACAGATCAACTCACCCAACTGCTTCCTAGGGGCCAGGCTGGGCTTTGAGCCAACACCATGCAGAGCCACAAACAGCTCAGACTAGCAAAAGCTCCCTGACAAGGCTTTTCCTCTCTTTGGGGACTATATATGCTCAATTTTGGTTGTGTAGCAATTATATGCAGCCTAACTTCAGTGCATTCATTTTTCACATGGCAGTTTCATTTATTTATTTATTTATTTATTTATTTATTTATTTTCATGTTCAGTGGATAGGTCCCTAATCACCAAACAGCTTGTGAGCAAGTACCCTTAAATATGTTAAGTCTAACTCATAATACAAACGCATTGTGCTGCTGTAATGACTTTTCATTACCACCTCTAATTAAATGTGTTGCCAAACTATCAGGAAAATATTTTCCTTTTTTGTTCTCAGAAAATCCAGGGAGAAGAAGACAGAGAGAAGAGTGTTTTGAAACTAGCCTGCACTCCCTCGCCCTGCCCCCATTGCCCTATACCTGCCTGTGCAGAGGAAGGAGGGAACCTTCCCTAATTATCACACACATTTAAATGACCTCATTGGCAATCACTGCATCCAACCAGTGCAGCCTCTGAAGGATTCAAATCCCGGGGATTTTATTCTGATATAAGAGCCTCTCATGCCTGCAATACTTAAGCCTGTGCAGTACTGACCCACAGTTCATTATAGACTAAGAACCGGGGGGAGCTCTTTAATTCCATCACAAGTGTATGGATAAATGGCTACAGATTTAATAGCAATGCATTTAGAAGACAATAGTGTTGGGAAGCCATTCTATCTCTCTGAGGAACACCCCTCCCCCACACACACACACACTTACAGAAGGATGTGCCTGCTTGTCACTTAACAGTTGCAATTTGGTAAGTATTCATGGATGGATGACTGGTTCCAGGAAAATCCTATCCCCTGCAGATACTGACATCTGTAAATGTCTTATGCTCCTTATATATAATCTATGCGTACACTGGAATATACATTAAGTCCTATTCAGATGACTACTTAGCCCTATTAAGTCTATTAAGTCCTATTTAGATACCTTGTGTAAGGCAGGTACTATGGAAATGGCTAGTATGCTGTATTGTTTAGGGAATAATTACAAGAAAATAGCATGTGCAGCCTCAGTGCAGACACAGTTCACTTTAAATATTTTAAGTCATCATTTAGTTGAATTGACAAATGTGAAACCCACGAATAAGGAGGGCCAGCTATATGTGTATACACATGCATATCATGTGCTTCATGGCTCAGTAGCATTTCAGGAAGTCCCTAATGGTAGTTGTCCATATTGGCATATGTTGACAAGGTACCACCACCTTCAACCTGGCTCACACCAGCAAATGACTTTTCTGCTGTGACAAATTTCCTCATAATTACTATAGCCATTAAAGGTCTTGAATCCCACCCAAACTAATAATGTTTACCATGACATTCCCGGACTATTTAAATAAAAATGTGAAACCATTTAAAATACATATCATATAATAAGTCTCTTGTGTACTTCTGTGTCTGAACACTGTTCTTAACGTTCATACCACTCAGAAGAGCTCTTGTGTTTGCTCTGAAAATGTCAGCTTTCTTTAAGTATTTTGCAAAGCAACAAGACTAATAATGGTGAGTAGAGATTTAATTTAATTCTTGAGGGGAAACTTACCTACACACAAACATATGCATATAGTTGTCATGACTTGACATTAATAAGAAATAATCTAAAAAACAATGAGTATAAATAGATATGCAATCTATCCAAACTCAATCTATCAGTGAATCTATTCCAAGTGAATCTTTAAATAGAAATAGATAAACCAAATAACCTTTTCATTTGTGCTGCTCGAAACACCCCTGTGTTGCTATCTTTAGTTTGAGGAACAACAGTTTTACAATAGACAATGAGAAGCCAGACAAAAAACCAATATGGAAAATAATCTAGAAAGCACTGATGTGTGACACAGCTCAGGGGCGGTTCTTTTATCTGGGGAAAGCCTTTTGGATTCTCCATGGTCCTAGGCGTTTATTTGAAAACGCAAATTGTAGCATTTCTCGTGTTACCAGGGACATGAGCTTTGAATTCAAGCTTGATACATAAGTTATATAATAATAGGACTTCTGGCAATTAGCTGCTCTGTCCTTCTCTTATTTCTTTCTGATTTCTCTTAGCCTCCACATAGACTCCACTTCCAAAAGTAGTGTTCAGGCAGGAGACCGCTATCATCAGGGCAAAATCCAACTAATCTACTCCTCCTCAACCAAAGACACTTTTGGCCTCTCCTAACAGCACAGGAACTCCATTAGAAGAATCAACACCAACAAAATGGAGACACATTGAGCCTAGATGTGCCCTTGAGAAGACTGAGTAAATTATAGACAAATACATATGGGACTAGTTGAATCACTCATCAGTTCTAAAGGATTGTATAGATGAAAAAAATCTCAAGAATATCTTCTCAATTTCAGTCAAGTGAGTTTAATCCAATAAACATTAACGAGAATCTACCATGCTTACCACTGTACTTGATCCTAGAGATATAAAAGAGAATGAAGTTTTGGCATCCTAAATGAACTGCTAAAACAGAATTCTTTGGAAGCTACAAATAGTCTGGGTAGGACTGAAACTCAAGCAACTGGCAAATTACAAATGTACACTTTGTAGAAATTTATATCCATAATTATAATACATAAGTATATAGTGTTTATATACTTTATATAGTATGTGTTGATAAATAATTGCATATTATACAATATATCACACCATAGTATAATATAGTATATTACATTTATAATATATTTTCCTATATACAAATATACCTTAACAATATATATAACAATTATATGTATGAGGAATATATAATTAGTTAATATTTATTGGTCATCAATATAATATATATTGCTAACTATGCAGTTATACTTTTATTCTTTTTAATAATTGTGTCTAATTATGTATTTATACTATTGGTATATTACATGATAAAGTACATAACTGTACTTAACTATGTATATTAGGGATTTAGAGTTTGAGTTTTGATTGTTGATTAACCTAATCCTAAAGATAAAAATGATAGAGATGGAGAAATCTCTGTTTCTACCCTCTCAAAATAGATTTAGTTCCATTACGTAAGTGCATATATGGCTTACTTGTATGTGTTCATATATAATGCAGGCAGATGAAATTCAAAACTTTGCTTTTTAATATCGTTTATATATAGAAGAGACAAGTGACCATAAGTTTCAAAACGGTTGACATCACATTAATTTCCAAAAAGGTTGAGGTAGAAACCCCTAAGCGAAAAACAGAAAAACTTCTGGGAAAGATCTGCACACTTCCTATCTAATCTATAGGAAGTAAACACATATTCTGCTGAATAGTGTGACTACCTGAAGAGCCTTGAGGTTACTCAGATGGAGGAGATTAATAGCCAGAAATGCCTAGGAATGAAGTTACTCTATGCAATGGGAGCTGTAGTGATAGAACATGTGCTTAGCACACAGCAGGCCCAAGGGGAGCTTTTGCAAGCACCTCAACGAATGAAAAGGACTGTGCCATTCCTGGTTGGAAAACTCTTAGATCTATATACAAATAATGCAGAAACTCCCATTCCTACCATCTTCAGCAAACCCAGGGAACTGTTTCTCCCAGCTCCAAGACTGTGGTTTTACAGAGAGAAATGCATTCACATTTTCCCCATAGTTCCATCCTTAGGTCAGATGCCAAATGACTCCCTCCTACCAAACAAGCTATTAACCGAAAGATTATTTTCACGGCATTCAACAGATTAAAACTCAAAAAGTAAAGACTCTTTTACCTACACTATGCTGGTCAGGAAAAGTTAGTTTCCTTTTTCTGTGAAAGGCCAGACAGTAACATATTTTGGCGCAGTATGTGGTCATATGTACTATAAGAGCTCTGTCACATGTACTCAACACTGATCTTCATGAAGTGGTGAAGACAACATCCAAACAAATAGGCCAGGCTGCGTTCTTATAATCCTTTTCATATGCATCTTGAAAGCTGAGTTGCATATAATTTTCACGTCATAAACTATCTTACTTTGGGCTATTTTCAATGACTTGACAAGGTTAGGAAGAAACATTCTTAGTTTGTGGGCCATAGAGACACTGGAAACCCACTAGTCTTTGGTATAGCTTACTGACCTCTACTCTACTCTTTGGAACAAGAAAAAACTCACTCGTTCAACCCAAGGAGGAAAAATATTTTAGCTATCTGGAAAATAAGCTCAAGTGGGAGACTTCATCTCTGACGAATAGGGCATTAGAACTGCCTAGCTTATCTCATGAGATTTGATTGCAAAATGCAATATCAATGGGAGTTGAAATGGGAGTCTGATTATCTTGACCAACAGTGGCAACAATGCAGTCATTAAGCCAGCAACTGAAGCAATGCCTGTCCCGGTGCAGAAATCAGAATACAAGCAAGAAAGTTTTCCTTAAAACAAATCCCATTAAAGACAGCAGTATCTGCCTACCAATAACAGTTATTCCCCATCTCTGTCTAGGCATGTGGAACTAATAGCACTTAAATACTACTTGGGAGGGAATGGATTTTGCCAAGCAACAACGTGTGTATCCTTGGTTCCCTGTCCCTTGCTCTTATGGGGAGCCAATACTTTCTGCTGATGTGGCAGTTGGAGGCCCCACTTGCTGCGCACTTCCACCTAGCTAAGTGGTCTCTTGTTAATCTGCCTAGATGTCATCATAGTTCCCATCCACTCTCTATCAGAGAAGTCAGAGACTACCAAAAATATTTACAATTTTTAAGAAAGAAATCATTAGTGAAACTTCTGTAGAAGCCCATGCCGGTTTAGAGAAACACTGTTGGGAAAAAGAAAAGGGGTCTCTACATGTGCTAAGGACTGTCCTTTACAAGCAGTGGAGGCTGATGTACAAAGCTATAAATACTAGACATACTGACTGATGATAAGTGTCCAAACATCTTAAAAGTACAGAGAAATAATCTGGAAAGAATGTATGTACATCGATTTTAGGAGAGCTCCTTGACCTTGGACCTGTTTTCTTTGAAGTGGAAGTCGGGAGCCCTGTTTATCAAAGAATGGTTAGCAGCACATCTGGACTCTACCTGGTGCACAAAATCAGCCATGAGTATCAAAAATGTCTTCAGGGAGGGAAGGGTATCTCAGCACTCAAGAGCACTTGCTCTTGCAGAGGACCTGGGTTTGGGGCCAGCATCCATATGGTAGACCACACCATTTCCAAGGGATCCAAACATCCAATCCTGGCCTCTGTAGGCAACATGCATTCAATCAGTACATCTCCATACATACTATATAAATACATGCATGCACACATACATACATACATACATACATACATACATACATACATACATACACACACACACCTATGTAACAGACATGTATACACATAAAAATTCTAAAAAATACCTCTGGACAGTGCGAGATGGCCCAAGAGAGTGTCGGTAGCAATATCACCTCCGTTCAGAAACATTGGCTTACAGGAAGTAAGGCAAAACTTGCCAAGTATAGGCGAAATTGGGATTTCCAATATGGTAAGGCCACCAGAAAGACTAATAGGATCATGAATTCCAATGTCAAATCAAAGTGGAGTATAGAGATGAAGGAACTCACTGACACTAGAAAGACTTTGAGGTAGTATCTTACCACGTGGCCAAAGCTGGTCAGAAATTTGCAATCCTTTTACCTTAGCCTCCTAAGTACAAGAATTACAGATCTATGACACCTTGTTGCTCTCCACTAGTGAGAATGTATGTGAACCTTGTTAAAGGAATACTGAGGACTAACTACTTGTGTCTACTAGTGGAGATAAAAGGAACTAGGAAAATCAGGCCCACATGATCTGAGGAATGGTTTGTACAACGTCGTATTGCACCCCTAAGTCTCCACTAACATCAGCCAATGCCACTATAGCGAGAGAAAGAAATACTTTCTTCCAATTGTCTCAAAGGCATTCTTACCTTCTTGCCTTTACCTCTATAAGATTAGAGGGTCCTTGAAAACCTCAGACCAAAATGGGAGGGGTGGGAGAGGGAAGCCACAGGAATTTCTGGGAAAAAAATCACGTAAATAAAGCTAGTCATGCTCTTTGTGATCCCAATTAGTACAGCTAGCAGTGATGGATGATAGCAACGTAAAATAGGATTTCAGCCTCACCTGTGGCTAGGTTCTAAGGTCCCTGTGTCTGACAGTGCCGTGCATACATAGGCAAAGATAGCAATTTGGTTGTAGAAGCAGCTGGTGTATCAGATGGGGGTGGGTGGTGGGTGGAGTAGATGACTTTTAAGAATTCTTCCAGCCTGTAGATTCTAACAAGTGAACAGAACGCTGCCAGCACTGTGCTCTTTTCAGAGCAGGCTGGGAGGTGGTCCACTAAAGCATATCTACTAAAGATGCCTCTCTCGTCTAGGACTATATTCAACCTGGGACCCTAAAGCTCATTTGTTCTCCCTGTACCTTTGAAAAGAAAGTCATTTACCTGGTAATGGAAAAATGAAGCATCATCAATCTGCCTTCCATACTACCTCCATGCCCAGAGATGTACCTCTTCCATGTAGAATAGATGACAATGAGCCAATTTAGGATGAGGCTTGGCATCTGTACATACCTAACAGTGGCTCAAATAGAAAACCATTTTCTACATCCTTTCTGTTTAAAGGAATATTGTCCTTGAGCATTCTTGGCCCTCCTCCATTGGGGAATATTTTCTATGTCCCTGGCACTTGGCCTCCCTGGTACTCAGCATATATCTATCTAGTTGTCAGTGAGCCATTGTTGTAGATGTGTGCCATGGACTCAGAGACTGCAGAAGGAAGGTCATTTCAGTCCAAAAATACAAGAAAGAGGCACAAGATAGACAGCTTGCAATTACTCAAGGGAGCGTGAAGGAAATTCTGTGCAGATTCTGAGAGCAAACTCACTAAAACTTATAACTGGGAACCAACAGCATTATGGAAGGATGCCCCACAGTAGAAGAACAGAGAAGAGCCCAATTCTGTAATATAGCACTCTCTCTTTGCACCAAATGGTTGCAAAGGTCAGTCACAAACAAATTACTAGAAAGACTTTCATTAGAAACACGTAGGTGGATGGATCCTGCTCTTGTCTATAAATCGGGAGGAGGAATGTACCTAAATTGTCACATACTCAAATGTGCCCAGGTTCCTCCAGAGTATCCACGCTCAATAGGTAAAGATAAATCTCCTTGCCTAGTCAGGAGAAAGACTGGGTATGGAGAGCGAGGGGGAGAGTGAAAGAGAGAGACAGAGATACAAAGACAGACAGACAAAGAGACAGATAGAGGGGCAGAAGTATGTGGTGGATGCTTGATAAGAAAACACAAACAAACTAGTCTGGAACAATTTTTTTTTGTTCTTCATTAAAGACTGATAAATCTCAGATAGCTACTGAAACAAAAATCAAAGATAATTTGCTTTTAGAGTCAGTTCTTTTTTCTCTTATAATTTGAAGTAAATTCCTTCTAGTGATTTTTTTATTGCAATGGCAATTTTGACCTTTATTTCTTTAGGCTACACAGCATATTAAGTATCCAGTTCTCCCATTCACAATGCAACAACAGAGTCAAAACCTGGATGAAAGAAACAGAAGGTATTTCAACTACACAGACTGTTCTCCTGGCTTCTAAGAAACCAGACAAAGAACTGTATATGGGTGAAAAAAGCAAGTATGGAGGTTGTCAGCAAAACATACTGATCTTTTCAAACAAAAATCATGGTAATCACAGAAGCACACATTAAAACATAGGGGTATCAGGCAATTATTCCTACCTATGGGAAGATTGCTAAGCTGCAAATATTAGTATAGACAAAAGACAATAGTTGTCAGCATTCACCTTAACTGGAGCCCAAGTATTCAATAAAGTAAGATATCTGTGCAAATGTTGAAAGGGCATACTGCTTTGCTAAATTGTTCACTTGCTCACATTACAAATGTCAAAAAGTCTGATTTATCTAATATACAAATAACAAGACTTGACACATATTTCTTTCACCTATTACCTATCAACCCAAAGTACATTTTCATCTATGAAAAATGAACACAGTATATAAAATTGACCATGATAGATCTGAAAGTTTTAGAATGCTACACAAAGGCCAGAAAATAGCAATGTTAAACCATGTTTCAACTTGCAGATCATTCATGTTCTTACTTACAGAGACATAAACATTCTCTAGAAATTCCTAATTCAACCCTGCTATTTCGTGGAAAAGAATATAAAAGTCCAAAGAGACAGTTTCACTTGACAAAATCGCCCAGCATGCCATAGGAAAGGAAGTCAGGCCAACCAGCATGTAGAAGAAGTCTTTCTCTTTATATCTACCAACAATGCCTACTCATGGGATACAACAAGATAGAATCATTTTTGGCATCTTCATGCAAACATCAAATTCCAGTAAGACTTGTATTGGGGGGAAATGTATAGTATATGATTTTATTGGTGTTCCCAAGGCATCTATTTTTGAATAATTTGCTATAGTTTTTTATGTTACAAAAATTCTACACTATATCTAATGTATTTGTAAAGGCATGTATCCTCGTTATTTTTCTCTGCTTTTAAAAAGATAGGCCCCCATTATTGCAGCATTCAGGAGATAGAAGCAGGTGGATCTTGGAGTTCAAGCTCAGTGTGGTCTATAGACAAAGTTCCAGGACAGCAAGGGCTGCACAGAGGAGCACTGCCCTGAACAACAACAACAACAATAAAGATAAGGCTACAGCTAGCAAAATGGTTTAGCCAAATAAAATAAACATAAGGGCCAGGGTTGTCGAGATGGTTTAGTGGGTAAAGATGCTTGTATTGGAAGCCCAAGAATCCACATAAAATTGGAAGGAGAAAATGCACTTCAAAAGTTGTCTTCTAGCCTCCACATATATGGTATGGCAAATATGTCCCCCCACATAAACATTTAACAATAAATTAATAAATTAATGAATGAATAACATTTTAAATTTTAAAAAGATAGGCCTGCACTGGGCTTGAATTCATGATTCTCATTATTCCACCACACAAGGACATTTGCTCATCTATGTTCACAGCAGCCTTAATTGTAATAGCCAGAAACTGAAAATGACCTAGATGTCCCTCAACCAAAGAATGGATAAAGAAACTGTAGTACATTTACACTATGGAATACTACTCAGCTATTAAAAACAAGGAAATCTTGAAATTGCAAGCAAATGGATGGAACTAGAAATGATCATTCTGAGTGAGTTAATTCAGACCCAGAAAGATTATAAGTGAATTATTAGCCCAGCGTAGATGTCCTCAGAGAGACTCCACCCAGTAGGGAATCAGGAAAGATGTTGGGACTCACAGCTGGACTCTGGGTAAGAGTGGTATGGAATAATGGGGGGATAGAAGAGCCCAGAGGGTTCAGAAGCCCCACAAGGAGACCATCAAGGCTGGCAGATCTGGACCCAGGGGGGTCCTGCACAAACTGTCGCACCAACCAAGGACAATGTGTGCAATAAACATAGACCTCCTGTTCAGATCTAGCCAATGGATATCTCATTCTCCACAGTTGTGTAGAGAGCAGGGACTGCCTCTCACACAAACTCTGGTGCCCCTGATTTGATCACTTCCCCCTTGGTGGAGAGGCCTCACAGCACACAGAAGAAGGGGAAGCAGACTATCCAGAGGAGACCAGATAGGCTGAGGTCCTCTTCTGTCAGAAGTCTAGAGGTGAGAGAGGGAGGGAGATAGGAATGGTAAGACACAATTGAGGGGATAACAATCAGAATGTAATCTGAATAAACTATAATAAATTAAAATAAAAAGAGTATCAGTATTAGCTTTTTTTTTTTGACGGGTAGAATTCTGTGCTGAAACCATTTGAGCCTGGGATGTTTTTGGTTGGGAGATACTTATTAGGTTCATTTGATTCATGACAAGTGTCATTATTTTTAGATTTATCTTCTGTTTTGTTTACCTATTTTTTGGTGAAAGTGGGTTATTGCAGTCACCCACTATTAATGTATGGGAATCAATGTGTGGTTTAAGCATTATTAATGTTTCTTTTACAAATGTGGGTGCCCTTGTATTTGGGGGCATGAATGTTCAGAATTATGATATAATCTTGGGTGAGTTTTCCTTTGATGAGTATGAAGTGTCCTTCTTCTTCTATTTTGATTAATTTTGATTGAAAGTCTATTTTATTAGATATTTTAATGACTACTCCAGCTTGCTTTTGTGTCTATTTTCTTTGAATAACTTTTTCAAGCCATTTACCCTGAGGTAATGTCTATCTTTGTGGCTGAGATATGTTTTTTGAATGCAACAGAATGTTGGGTCTTATTTACGCATCCATTCTGTTGGTCTGTGGTTTTTTTTTTTTTAATTTGGAGAGTTGAGACCATTGATCTTCAGAAAGATTGATGACCAGTGACTGTTAGGTCCTTTAATTTTATGTTGGTTGTGGTGTTGTGTTTGTCTGGTTTTTGTTTTGCTAAGGTAAACTTATCTATTTCCTGTGTTTTCCTGGGTGTAGTTAGCCTCTCTAAGTTGGAGTTTTCATTCTACTATCTTCTGTAGGTCTGAATTTGTAGCTAGGTTCTGTTTAAATTTGTTCTTGCCATAGAATACCTTGTTTTATACATCTATGATTATTGAAAATTTTCTGGGTATAGTAGTCTGCTGGTATCTGTGGTCTCTTATGGTTTCCAAGACATCTTCCCAGGCCCTTCTCAATTTTCTCTTCTCTGCAGAGAAATCAGGTGTAATTCTGATAGATTTGCCATTGTATGTTACTTTGCCTTTTTCTCTTGCTGCTTTTAATATGTATTTATTCAATACATTTTGTGTTTTGATTATTATGTGGTTGGAGGATTTTCTTTTCTGGTCTACTCTTTTTGGTGTTTTGTAGGACTCTTGCATGTTTTATAGGCATCTCTTTCTTTAAATTTTCTTCTATGATTGTGTTGAAAATATTTTCTGGACCTTGCAGCCAGGTATCTTCTCTTTCCTTAATTCCTGTTATTTTTTGATTTCATCTTTTCATGGTGTCCTTCATTTCCTGGATGTTTTGTGTCAGGAATTTTTTTAGACTTAACATTTTCTTTGATGGCTGCATCAAATTCTTCCATTGTATCTTCTACACCTAAGATTCTTTCCTCCATCTCTTGAATTCTGTTGGCGATGTTTACCTCGGCAATTCCTGTTTTCTTCTCTAAGTTCTCTCTTTCCAGGCTTTCCTCAATTTGTGCCTTTATTATTGTTTCCATTTTCATCTTCAAATCTTGAAGCATTTTATTGATTTCCTTCACCTGATTGTTTGCATTTTAGTGAATTTCTTCCAGTGATCTTCATTTCCTCTCTATAGGCTTCTGTCATGGCCTCTCTAAGGTCTTCCATATATTTGGCTGTGTCTTCTTGTATTTGATTATGGATTTTATTCATTCCCTCCATTGTTGTCTTTATTATGAAGGATTTGAGGTCATTTTCTTGTGTTTCAGTTGTACATGAGTTTCCAGGGCTTATTGCTTTGGGATAACTGGGTTCTGGAGATGCTATATTATTTTGACATTTGTTGTTTGTGCTTTTACACTGGCCTTTAGTCATTTTGATGTTTCTTCATTTGGCTGGTAGTTTCTTTTGTCCTTCACTGGCCGTTGAGAGCAGCTCATAGATGAGTGGTTATAAGTTGAGATTCCTCACCTGCAGGGATCAGGTAACTCTTCCGTGAGTCAGGTAGGTGACCTGGGTTCAGATCTCAGAACTCTCCATGTATTGACAGGGTGACCTGAGGTCAGATCCACCAATGTTCCACACTGTGGGGTCTCCTCTGGGCTAGCAGACCCAGATGCTGGTGCCCTATAGCTTACAGTTCAGTCAGAGATACAGAGTCTGAGATGTAAAGTACAGATGCTGCCTGCAGGCAGGTATGCTTCCAGACTCTTGGGCCTGGGCACACAGCAGCAGGGATCCAGGGACTCCTCTGTGGACCAGCTGGATAGTCCAAGGCCATGCCCACCCATGCTCCACACAGTGTGGACCCCTCTCACCCAGAATACTCAAGCTGTGGTGCTCTGTAGCTTCCAGCCTGGTTCCTCAGCTCAGTCCCGCTGATCAGACACAGTTCTTGATTGGCACCACCATCTTGGGTCCTGAATTCTTGTTTTATGAGAACCACAGAGGAATTTTGAGAGTGTCTCAGCTCAAATGCAGGACTTTGGGAAATTCTGGTTCTCCACATCTACAATGAGAGAAATGCCTACTACTCAGCTGCTAGCTACTCTGGGACCAGCATTCTTTCCTTGGCTCGATTTATTTGTACCACAACTTAGTGGAGGAGGAAAGTTTGAGGGCAATGTTGCTAAAGAACAAGCCAGTTAGAGTACTAATAGGAAGCAGACAAATACACAGATCTGTATATCAATCATTTTAAATATAAAACACATGCACACACATACCCTTTCCCCCCCACCCCCGTCTCTCTCTCTCTCTCTCTCTCTCTCTCTCTCTCTCTCTCTCTCTCTCTCTCTCTCACACACACACACACACACACACACACACACACACACACACACACACACGCTGGGAAAACAATTCTGTGTCTTTGGTTTCTCTTGAACAGCTACCTCTCCCTTATTGCATGTTGAAAATCAATTCACTTTTCCTTATACTGATCCTCTGCAACTGATCATGACTTTTCTACTTGCTAACCATTCCCCCCAAAGATCCTCTTCAAATTTCACAACTGAAAGGCTGGGTTTTTTTTTTATTTTTTATTTTTTGTAAAATTAAGAGCTATGTTAAGAATATAGTATCATAACCTTTTCAAATGCAGGACAGCCACTGAGTTCACATGATCTTAGCACATACAAAAAGTAAGAGTCATTTCTATGGAGCACTAGTAAAACACAATAGGAAGGGACAAAGAAACAAAAGCGGTTGAGTTTTAATCATGTTTCACTTTTCATTTCTATCAAAGGTTAACCAAAACTCAATCCATAGGCCTCAAAACCAACTTCATTTACTTGCCTGCCCTTTCTACAAAGGCATATGCAATGCTCTCTTTAAAAAAAAATAGGTATTAGAAAGATCATAGTCTCTGGATTATATCAGAAAGTTATGGGGTCAAGTGTACCTTGCTACTCTGTGAGTTTGGAGTTATGGTAAAGTCACTCAGCTCTTCAAGTTAAGGGTCAATGTTAAGACTAAGTTGAACGATGTTTGAGAAGAATCTAGTGTGTAGCAAGAATTAAGTTGCCATCATGGCTCTCCTGTTAGTAGTTATTTAATATTAGTGATGAGAAAATATTTACTCCCAGAGACTACTTAAATGTCACTACATAAATTGCCTGTAGTTTTACATATCTTTATCATGTGCTCTCAACACAGGTCATACTGTTTACAAAGGGAAGAAAATTAATTCATGGAGAGTACAAAAAAAAAAAACCACCTTAGATATTACAGTGATTTGTGGCCTTTCCCATCAAATTCTAGTCTCCATCAATCTCATTTCATAGATTTTACTTATTATGTTATTTACTCATTATGTTAGGGATACTTTGAATTAAATAAACACCTTTTTAGGTTGTCTTCATAAAAATAAAGGTCATGAAACACTAGCTTATATTGCCATATGTATTTAAAAGATGTATTTCTGGGTTTTTCTACTTAATTCCCTATACTAGTAACACCTCAAGTTTCACTGCTGTCTCCAACAAATAGCAGAGCAACCGATGAGGGTATTTCACATTATGTATAATAACATGACATACACACACACATGGCATTCTCTCCCTGTTTAATATAACAATAATATATTCCACTTACTGGAGCTTATCTTCATAAATAACCATATATATATATGGATATATATATATATATATATATATATATATATATATATATATATATATATATCCCTTCCCACATTCTACTGTCAATCCTATAGAAAGCATGTGAAATCCTTAGTGAATGTAAGTCCTGAGTGCATGTATGCTGTTAACATGAGCTAGACATATCAAGGACCCAACGTCTTACTTAGACTCACAGGAAGTGGCAAAGCGTTCCCAGAGCGAGGTGCAGAGAAATGGCTAATCCTTCTCTCCTGGTCCAAATGTCATGATAATATGTGCAGGAAATGTTCACCATCATCTGCCAGGATATTTACAGCCTGAAGACTGCTCTCCTATAGAGACCACTTCCACCAAGATTAGCGAAACTGCCTCCTTGTTTAGTTCTTTACATAATCTCCACCTTGTTGTTCAGCTGTATGCAGCAACTCTACCTCCTGGTTCAAATGTATATAATAAGTACAATAGCTTCTAGGGTGCTGTGGCTCATTCATCAGAGCAAGCACAGCCCACTTGATCTCAGCTATTCTGTGTACAAGTGTCTGGGTGTCTGTTCCTCCTTCATTCCTTCACCATCCTCAGTCAGGATTCCTGGACTCAACCCATGCAAGGACATGCCACAAACCCTACTTCCATTCCATGTCAGAAAGGCAATATCTACACAGTACTCACCTAACTTTTCAATCAAGATTTGGTGCAAAAAGGACTACTACAACAAAACATTCTAGGAGGAGATGCAGATTAAATGGATAACTTCTTCCTTGCTTATTTACAATGCCATCAACCCATAAAAATTCACTGACATTTTTAGGATGATATATATGGTAAAAACCCATTCAGTGCTCTCCAATGAACATGTTTGCATCAAAGTCTTCTATTATCAGTGAGCCTTAGGACCTGTCCCAATATAGGATACATATTATGGAGCTGTAGCTACCTAGAGTTGGTCCATAAATGTCAGAAATAGATACTACAAAGAGTTCATCCCTTTAAGTCTGATTAAAGTGGAGAAGGGTTTCTGAATGGGAGGCCAGCATACCACTGATAGCCAGATAGTAACACATAGTAACTTCATTTTGAGATTAATTTGTGCTCTTATTTATAGTCACTTGCCAATAATTTGTACTCCTGAGGGACAACATAAACATAGATAACTGAAATTCATGATCTTCTAACACACTATAACCAAGAATTGGAATGCCTTCCTCCTTTAACTATTCTGTTTATATGATTTGGATTGGAAAAAAAATGAAATGGTTACCACCTATGTCTCCATTTCCAATCTTATACAAATTTGGAGTCTGAGCTTCTAAATGTAAAAAAGTAGGCATGCAAAACGAATGATGCTTCCCCCCAAAATATAAATATCTGGAACTATTATAAAATGTACACTATGGTTGTAAACGAATTGAGAGTGGGTATTCTGAGCCTTGAGCCCTTTGGAACACATGAAGCGGGAGCTCAAAAGCCACGAAGGGATCAATGTATATCCAAACACAAACAAATACCCATAACCCATAAAGTCATGTTTCCAATTATGAAAAACAACCAGCAGGCCTGTTGAACAGCATTTTGGAATCTGAACAAGTCTCACAGCTTTCATTCTATTGCTAGCCATAACACCATCCTTTGCTGAGAAGTTAAGAATGCCATCTTCAGGGTTCTGCAAACTTTCCATCCTTTTACAGACACGTCTTGTTTTTAAAAACTCAGATTTAATTACTTCTAGTTTTCTTAAAGGATCCTGGCACAACCTATTCATGTCAACTTGAGGGAAAGAGAAAAAAGCAGCCTGCTGCATCCCAGAGTTTGTGGTATAAAAAAGGCTCCCCATGTAGCTCTGGGTTTTGTATCATCAAAGAGCCTCTAGGGCAAGGATCTATCCTTCAGTGTCTTCACCTCTGAGAGGGACATAACAATGCCTGCCTTCCTAGCAGAGTATAAAAAGGACAAAAACATTTTTAGAGTGCATAAACCATCATTATGTGTGATTTACTACAAGATCTTTGAATCTAGAGGCAAAGGGTAATGAATTTGTAGGTAAATGAAATTTATCTGATTTTAAGATAAATGAAAGTAGCTTTGATTACACAAGCAACTTCCTTCTAAGAAACTTCAACATGATTGCTTCTTTTCAAACATAGATAATCATCACAAGATCTACCTTCAGATGCTCATTGTGGGGGAGAAGGTACCCCACTACATGCTTTAGAAATGTTTGCCATTTACTCTGGATTCATGAAAGTTAAATTAATATCCAGAACTGTTAGAATATAACTGAACAGACCTCCCTATTATCCATCCTCCCCTCTGAACTCCTTTACTTCTGCCTACTGAGAACAGCTGCTCAATCTTCCTGGCATTTTTATTATCACCTTTAAAATGCTAGGGGATAAATTCATCTTTAAGTTTCCCATGGACAGGTCAAGAAATCCCATGCTTAGTGTGCTATGCTCTCCCATTCACGTCTGCTTGAAGTATGCCATACAATGCCTAAGTAAGAAAAGACTAACTATCTTCTTTGCAGCCTGCTACCTTCGACCATTCTCAGCCAGTATTCCATGAGGTGAATCTGCACCCAGAATTCAGTTCATTTGCCGTGACCAAAAGGCTTGCACAATGGTTACAACAACTATCATTGTTGAGATCCTACCATGTCCTATGTGGTAACCATCGTATCTACACTTAATGTTTTAAAATTTATTTTAACAATTCTTCAAAAAGACATTATGCTTGTTTTAAGATGATATCATTGAAGTTGAGAGAAATGAAATGACATGCTTAAAGAGAGCCAACTGGAAGTCTCACAAAAAGGGATCCTGTTTTATTCAACAGCAAACTACAGAGCCTAGGACTATATCTGAAAAGAATAGACATGCACAATATATGTACATAATGCCAGATGGAAAAAAAGGTACAATGATCAGATGGCCATGTCAATACCCACAATCCACTAAAGCTTGTGTTTTGGAGGAAGAATGTTTGTCTTTTAATTGGCTTTCAACATAATTGGCAATAATAAACAATTACTAAGCACTTACTAACTAGAAATTTACTTATTGGTGAACAGACTTGAAATATCTACTCCTTAAACTGACCTAGATTAAACCTTGAGACCATCCCTCGTGCCATTTAAATTTGGGTCATTTAAAATAACAGTTAACCATTTAAACAAAAACCAGTTAGAATGATACATTGTTCTTAGCTTATAGACAGATGATTGGGGGGCATTTCATTTCTTTTCCACACAGGACAATTTGTAGGTGCTTTGTTGAGTTGATCAGTGCTTTTGCTGCAAGGTATAATGCTTACAGCATGTTGAAAGGAACAGCTAAAGACAGTACACTATTAAAGTTTCCATATAAATTCAAACTTGACATGTGTGAAATTATGGATCAAAATAGAACCTTCATCTCCTCAAGCCAATGCTATTTAATAATTAAAATTCAGTACATATTCCAAAAAAGAACACATTTGGCTGTTTTTTGCTTTCACAATATGTTAAAACCAATTTCACCTTAGTATCCCAACACTGGATTAAACATAAATTACATGAGAATGATCATAGCACTTCAAATACTATAAAAATGATATGGTAACATTATGGTCTTTTTTTCTTATAATTCTCTTAAATCACTAAATGTGTTAAAAGTTCCACTTTTTAAAAACAAGGATCAGTTGCTACTGTCAATAAAGAAGTTTCTTGAAAGGTAATTCCTATTAGTAAGCTAATATACCTCCAGGAAAGCTAACCAGCATCCTGCCAGTAGCCAGGATAGATAGATAGATAGATAGATAGACAGACAGACAGACAGACAGACAGACAGACAGACAGACAGATAGATGATAGAATGTAAAATCAGTTCAACAGAATTATTGTTGGGAACTCATTATAAAAGAAAAACAGTATCTTCCAAATAAACACTCAAGCCACATCAAATTCCATACCAAATTGTTTGAAAAATGAAATTATCTTGGAGAGAATAGTCACTATAATCAGTCAAGATGTAAATAAATAACATTAGAATAGGAAAAAGGGTCAATTTTCTTGTACAGATCTATCATAGTTAAGTAGGCAATCTCTTTCAGCTGAAGAAGCTAAGGCCGAAACTCTGGGAGCTGCTCTGGGGACTGAAGACTAAAGGAAGTGAACAAAAGTGGGCTGCTATTGTAATGGAAGAAAACCTAAGAAAGTGAATAGGTTCATTGTGAGCTGGGTAGTCAATGTAGAAATAAGATAGTCACTGACTTTGGCTTAAGTAAACTCTTAAGTAAGATAGGAAAGAAATTGCTCTTAGCATTGTGAGCATAAAGATACCCAAAACACCTATAGCCAAAAGGACATTCTCTTATTTTCTGTATAATAGTAAATACATGGAATTTTGGAGAAACAGACTATCATGAAAGCAATGAGTGATTAAGGAAAAAAAGATGGAAACTTCCACGTACACTGGAGGCCACACTTACCTCCCTTGAGAAAAGCAGTATGCTTGAGGCCACACATAGTGAGCAAATATCTAGACATGAATAGAAAGCCTCACCAAGACAGGGCCCATAGTCTGTTTTGGTCATTTGAATGAAGACTTTAAAAATAATAGACTCTCAATCAATATATGAAGAAAGAAAGAAAGGAAGGAAGGGGAAGAAGGAGGAACAATGCAATTTAATAGTAAGACATGTGTATGGCATCCTGTGTGGAATTCTAAGGGGGAAACTATGACATGGCACCTTGCTCCAGGAGCTTATGATCTATTCAAGGAAAACATAGGGTGCATACAATATAGTCAGCTATTTCCTTAGAAAGTGGATCAAGCCAACCCAAAGCCACAGCAGAAGAGCGCTGTCACAGAAAGTACATCTGAGACATAAGGAGTACATAGAGATCAGGATCATGACAAACTTAACAACACTTTAATGACTACAATCAAATAACCAGTAAACGTGTGTGGGAAGAATCACCATCATCAAGTATAAGAGACTCGGGGATCTGAAAAGGCCAAGCTCATGACGAATTTACCGACACCACCACCATCATCGAGTATAAGATGCAGGAACCTGAAAGAGCCCAGAGTAAGAACAAAAAGAAATGGAGGACAGGATAAAAAGTAGGAGGAAATGATAGTGAACTGAAACTATGAAGAACTCCAGAGATGCCAGCTCTAATAAGAATGTGAATTGCTTAGTTAACTAAAGAAAAGGAGAGGCAAAGAAAAGAAGGCAAGGGAGGAAGAGAGGGAGATTTAAAAGCTATTCAGTGAAAAAGCAGGAAGTGGTAATCGTCACTAAGAAATATCCCAAGATACTGAGGAGTTAGTTTAAAAAAAAAAAAAAGGAGAGGAGGAGAAAGGATGAGAGCTGCTATCCAGATGCAATTCCAACAATTCTGATTGCCTAATTTGGGTGTCAGAGTCCACTAATGAACACAAGCTGAAAGCAAACCCAATGCATCTGAATTCATTCTGAATTTACCATAGTCATTGAAACAGCAGCTCTCTCAGAAGCATCTGTGTGTGGTGTGGAAGGATGTGGGTGGTTGTTTCCCCCCCTAAGGGAAATCCACATCCAACGTGGTCTGCAAATTTCGGCTTGAATGATCCTCTCCCTAGTAATGGGACTATCTGAGCTGATGAGTGACATATTGTCGGCCTGTAGCTGATTTGTTTTATAGCGCCTCAGCTGGTCATTTTCCAACTCCAGTGCATTTGGATTTTCTTCTGGTATTCCATGTTCATAATATGCAGTTTAATTTGCCACAGCCCATCTACCAGATGGCCTCCTCTTTCATTTCCACCACCTCTGCGAAATCTGCCCACACATTCTTTGTACATCCTTTCTTCTGCCAACCATCACACAATAAATCTCCTCCAAGGGAGCAGTACTCTCTTGTACTGATTATGTTCGACTGAGGGCTGGATCTTTCTGAGCACGTGCAGCTCATCAAAATGAGAAAGAGAGGTCTGAGAAGAAAAGGAGAAAAGGGGGCAGCTTCCAATTAGAAATGATATTTTGTGAATGAAGCCCATTTCTGTGACTGCTTGTCTATGTTTTCATTTCTATTTTGTCTCTTTCAGAAAACAGGACCAAGGTAAATAAAAATAAATCCCAAGACCCCAATATACCAGATGTTTTCACTTTCCTGAGTTCCCTTCCTATCTGGATCCACATATATACCTTGACAAGGCTTAAAGTTTAGCCTGGATACAAATCTGTATCTTGCCGTTTTTCATTTGCCATAATAAACACATTCTGTGCCATTACAGTGTTCATAATTATCTATTTAACAGAGATCTAATATTCTACAGTGTGTGTGTGTGTGTGTGTGTGTGTGTGTGTGTGTGACAATGTATTTAAATGCACACACTACCCATGACTTGGTATTCTATATTGTTTCATTTCCTTCCCTTTTCTGAGGATTACATTATATGTTAAGATCATTATATGCTTGATGGCAATACATTTTTCCATAGGCTTGTTTACATAGGGTAAATTTTCAGGAGGAATGAGTACATTAATTATTTCTGATGACTTCAAATTTGCTTTCTAAATCAGAGCAATTTCAGCTGCCATGAGCAACAAATCATATCAGTCGGCTAGCTTTACCATCTTTCTCCAACACAGATTATTAATATTTTAAGACTGCCTAATTTGAATGGTACGAGGTGCTATCTTATCAGCACTAGATTTGTAGCTCTTTGAAAAGCCTCGTTGTAGCGCTTCTCCATACACTGATTCACTAGTTCTAACTCCTGTTGTCTGTTCACCTTTTCCCTTGACTCCTGGGTACCTATTTTGAAGTGTTCCATGATCTTAATTATCACCCACGTCTTTCTTATTTGTTTAATATCCTCCCAAATCTGTTTTTTTTTATTCTAAGCACATTTTACTGTCATAGTAGTCCAATCTATAATCTTTTTCTTCACGATTTCTTCGAACTTTCCACAAAACAGATGGTTTCTCAAATGATTTTCAGCCATTTTTTCCTGTGATTTGATTTTTCAGCCATACTATTTAAAATGCTTAGATTTGGGGATCAGTTTGTACTGCTTTACTGACTATTGTCCTTCATTATGTATTTCCTTTGTGTGGTTAGTTACAAGTATACCAGAGTTGTTCATTCACAAATTTGGATACAATTAGAATAAGCATAGTCTTCATGGTGAATTTGGTGGAAGCATCAGAAATAAATCCAGGGATTCCAACATTTGAACTCTGAAATTCCCAGGAAATTGTTTAACTTTGTCAATTGAAGCTTCCTTGCTTACTTACTAACTTACTTACTAATGGATTTCATATCTACATCATTAAATATCTGCTAACCACGCTGATGATTTGGGTTATAATTAATCAAAATTTAAAACCTGTTTGTCAGTCTCACTAGTAATAGACAACCCTTCAGTATTCATACATGTTAAATGTTATCAGAGTTGAATAGTATTCATATTATAAACCATTTTATCACAGAAATTCCTATTGTATAGATCTGCAGTAACTGTAGCTGTAGTGGTTAAAATATGAGCTATAGGTTTTTCAAAATGAGTACTAACTAAAGCAGCTATTAGGAAAATATAAATGCTGTTCATCAAAGAATCATATTTGTATCACACAGCAAGAAACTCGGGCCTGAGGATGTGACTTTGTCAGCAGAATATTTACCTAGCAGTCACAAAGCACTGAGTTCAATTCACAAAACCATATACATTGGGTGTGCTGGCCTACACCTGTAAGCCCAACACTTGGGAGCTAAGAGCTGGAGAATCAGGGCTTCAAAGTCATCTGTGGCTTCATAGATTCCTTCCTCGAGTCCTTAAGAATGAAGACAAAGGACTGGACTGCAAAGTTCCATGGCTAAGTCATGTGAGCACTGAGACAGTTTCAACAAGATTCACCCCCTCTGCAATCTCTCAGCCCTGCACTAAGGCCAATGAAACACCTTAAGAACCAAAAAAAGAGATGGGGAGAGGGAAGGAAGGAGGGAGGGGAAGGAAAAACAGAAAGAAAGCAAGGGCTTAGACACTGTAAACAGTAAAACACATTATGTGAGTTTGTTAACGGGGTGTCTGGTGACAAGTCTATGTGAGGTACGAATCCGCGTTTTACGGTCTTACTGCTGTACACAAGCAGAGAGCTAGGGCTGGCTGCTCCGGATCTCACCCCTTTTCTTCTGTCTGCTTGATATGAGCTTGTTGTTCTTTTCATTCCCACTCATCATCACCTTATATTTCTCCCAGGAAAAACAAGAAGCGAAAGTTAGTCTGCAGTTTTGACAATGAGAAGCTTTGGGTCCTCACTCATGCATCTATTTTAATATTGTGTTCTTCCAGAGTTCTGCTTCTCAGCTATTTCCCCATGCCCTCAGACCTCTGGTTATGAAAAGATATTAAAATACCAACATCTGGCTTGAGAAATAGATGCCTCTGTGGCAAACTTGATTAAATTACATTTGCCTCAAGCATCCATTCATACTTATGGAAACTATACGCTCAGCAATATGTACGCATAAATGAAAGATGCACTTCCTTGCTTTTAAGAAGCTTGCAATTTAGTGGATCTGGGTAAAATTTTTAATCACTGAATAGCAACACAGACTTAATTTAAAAGTATGTTTCTTGATTATAGAAGGAAATGAATGAGTAAATGAATGTCTCTAACGACACGACTCTAATGCGTCAATTAAACAAGCAAAAGATCTGGTTAAGAATAGAAATGGCATATACACTTGAATGTGGAAACATACATATACCCCTCAAAATGGTTTCAAACACTCGCCGTGTTCTCAGTGGTCAGAAGCAACAGCTTGGAGTAGGGCTGCTGAATACTGGCCAGTGCCAAAGTAAAAGTGTAAGTAGTTCTTAATGCAGACCCCTGTGAGACAAAGCGAAAGTTCCAGAGTCATAAAATACTGTCTTTGTGCATTTTCCATTCTACTACAACTCTCCCTTCTGAGAGTAGCTATGCATCTAAGCGTGTTTCTCAGGCAGCCAGAGGCTATGCACACTGCCCTCTGAGAAGCCTACTGCTACCACTGAAACTTCAAGTTTGCTCGAGATCAGAGATAGCACTTTCCTAACTCTCTTGCTTTGACCAGGAGAATTGTCTGTGGGTACTTTTAAATAAATAAGCAGGTGAATTTTCCCTAGAAGTGCTCCTACAAGATGGTAGGATCTGAATCAATAAGTAGAATTCACAACATAATTTTATTGCAATTGGAAATGTCTTCCTTAGGGTACAATGCAAGCTGAAAACTGGGAATGGAAGGGAGAACAGTTAACACACACACACACATACACACACACACACACACACACACACACACACACACACACACAGACACATCAATTCAGGGCCAGTAAGGTAGCTGAATGGATAAGGGTTCCCTCCACCAAGGCTGATGTTAGTCCTATAGTTAGAACGCACTTGATTGTGGGAGAAAATGAAATATATAGGTTGTCCTTTGATCTCTATGCATATGCTGTTGTATGAAAGCATACACACTCATAAATATACACACAATAAACAAATGTGATAATTTTCTAAAAATCTTTGAATTCATCTTGGATGCCAGCTCATTAGGAAACTCAAAATTTCTGATGGACTTGCTTTCATAGTTCCAGTCAAGCACTGTTTCCCCTGAGAGTCCTCAGGGCTCCATCACTGACTTCCTCCCACTTCAACCAGCTGTGTGAATATGGAAATTCAAATCTCAACTCAGTCTTGGTCCAGTCCATATCCAGATCAAGGTGACTGCCAACAACCTCTCTGGATTGGGCTTGCTGTTCTCTCTTGTCTGAGAAGGATCTCCTGAGCTTCTTCCTTCTCCAGTAAGGATGCCTACAGCAAACCATGGGTGGCAAACACTCAGGGATGCTCTCTCTGCCCTACCTCAGAGAGGGCCAAGAGGAAGTTAAAGTACAGTAGATGCCAAGAGGGGAGGAAATGAAGGCTGTTTCTCAGTGACAAGCTTTTTGGCTCCTCTCTAATGTGAATTATGCTTTGAATCTCCAGATCAGGCTAAGCTCTGAGACTGGCCACGGGTAGGACACATTCACTTTGAAGAATCTAGTGTCCATTAATGGTACCTCATTGCCAACATGTCTGAGACAACAGAACACAAGGCATTTATGCATCCCTAGAAGAAGCAGTCAGTGTCCAAAAGGTCAAACTGATTAGGAAGACTTTGTTCATATTTAATGTCACTTTCAGTTCAAGATTCAAGTTCAGGACTGACAGCTTGGGAATCTTAGTGTAGAGTTTAGCTGTCTAGAGATGAGGCTCTGGTATGTCTTTCTAGCCCCATCAGAGAAGTGATGAGCAGCCTCAAAGTCCCCTATCTGCAAAGGCTGGCAGAATGGAGTGAGAAAAAAAGTCAAGACTCAGCCAGCTGCTTCCTTTATCTCTCTCCATCTGTGTCTGCAGTGCCCAAGATGTCTGAGCATCTTGCTATGGCCCAGAGAACTGGTTAGCTTACTATCTGTATAAACCTTTACAAAAAGCTCATCTCGGGGGAGGCTCTTGATGGATGACAGAGAACTTGAATGGATTCACTTTCTTTTTCTGTTTTTTCTTTTCTTTTCTTTTCTTTTCTTTTTTCCTTTTATTTTTGGTTTTTTGAGACAGAGTTTCTCTGTGTAGCCTTGGCTGTCCTGGACCTGCACTCATTTGTACACCAGGCTAGCTTCGAACTCACAGCGATTCACCTGCCTCTGCCTTCCTGACTGCTGGAATTACAGGTGTACACCACCATGCTCAGTGAATTCAGTTTCTTTAGCTAAGAAAAATCAAGGGGATGGCAAACCTTTGTGGAAAAGTACATGGAAAACCAATGTCTATGGTCTAAACACTGGACTAGACATACATAGTTCCTTTTCAAATCTCCATGCTTTGAAGATCACTAAATTTTGCAGGGGGTTCGGAGGGTAAAGGGATACTTGGTTTTATGCTGGCATTCTGTTTTCCATTAGTTTGGAAAACATCCTGACTCCAGACATCCAATTGTATGCAATGTTAAAATCCAAAAATGGAGTACTTAAGAGCAAAGCTTGTCTTTTTCTCAGGCTGCCGGGAAGATGGCGGACATTCAGAAGGAGCATACTTACCAAAAGCAGCCTACAGACTCTCAAAAAAAAAGTGTGTTTTTCTAGGAGAAACCAGCAAGGAAAAACTCCCTCTGTACTACAAAAATATTGGTCTAGCCTTCAAGATACCCAAGGAGACCATTGAGGGCACCTACATAGACAAGAAATGCCCCTTCACTGGTAACGTCTCCATCCAAGGTTGGATCCCGTCTGGTGTCAGGACAAAGGTGAAGATGCAGAGGACCACTGTCATATGTGGGGACTGTCTCCATTACATCCTGAAGTTCAATTGCTTTCAGAGGCGCCACAAGAACATGTCTGTGCACCTGTCCCCCTGTTTCAGGGATGTACAAATCAGCGACATTGTCACCATGGGACAGTGCAGGCCCCTGAGCAAGACCATTTGATTCAATGTGCTCAAGGTCACCAAGGCTGCTGGCACCAAAAAGCAGTTTCAGAAGTTCTGAGGGGACTCTGGCCTACTCCTCAGAACAAATAAAGTTATTTTCCCAACTTAAAAAAAAAAAAAAGAAAGAAAAAACCCAACATTTTACAAAGAGGCACATCTGCATAAAGACTTTTTCCAGTTGGTCATGTCAATGCAGGGGATTTAAAAACAACCCAAATCCTACAAGTAAGGGGCTAGAGTAATGAGAATATCTCTTTTTCAAAACACGGGTCTGTAATCATGTCTTCACAAATATTGTCTGGTTTATATAAAGACGAGCAATTTCTGTGAGACTGGAAGGCCTAATCCAGCAACACATTAGGCAAATGTCATTAACCTTTGGGCTACTAGTCCCTCAAGAACTGTGATCCCATTGTGAGCAATACAAGCATCAGGTGCTAAACTAATTAGAACTTCCATTTGCTGACCTTCCCTTATCCTTCAATAGTTCCTTTGGTAGCAGAGCATCAAGTGGGACTGTTTGTCATCTGGAGACAGAATAACAGTTTATCATCAAGTAATCACGTTGGGGGGTGGGTGTTTACATTTGGGATTGCCTTTCCTTGCAAGTTTTAGTTTTGAGGCTTAATTGACTTTGGTCCCAGGAAAGCAAAATCAGCCACAGGGTAGAGAGGGTCTAGGAAGTACAGGTGAGTGGGGAAAGAGGGATAGAGGGAGGGAGGCCAGTACATCCTCCTTAGAGTGCAGCTACCTTTTTATGGTGGGGAAGGAGGTAAGAGGCAGCTGAGGGGCTCCAGGACTGCCTGCCTGCTAAGGAGTGAGATCTCTTTAGGTCCACCAGCAGGGGTGGCTGTAATTCTCATTTGAACTCTTGGTTTACCTTTGCTGGCAGCTGCCATCACTGCTTCTATATAGATAAGACCTACAAGCTGAAAATTCAGAGGGAGGAAAAGGAATATTCTTAGTTGTCTTCTCAATCTGGAGCAAGAATATGTGTAAGTAAATATGATATTTCCACCACATCAAGGACATCAGTTTTTTAAAAGAATAATATTTACTCTTTTTATTGGCTTCCACTCAAAGGCCTGGAAACATTTATGAGTAAATTTAATTACTTTGCTTGTTATAGCTATGAAATTGGAACTAGCAAGGCTAAAGGGTGGGGGAAGTAGCTGAATCCACAGTCCAAGCAGCCCCACCTCAACACACATTCTCTGTGGGAATTCTCTGTGGGAAAGCCCCACATTAGAACATACAGCATTTATTAAACACCTGCTATGTGCTAAGCACCCTCCATGTTGTCTTACTTAATGCTCCCACTACCCCAGTAAGGATGGTAGTGAGATATCTGTTTTACAGGTGAGAGAAATGAGGCTGTACAGTTGGGAGTTTACTCCATGTGTTTATCATTTGTAAAAATCTTGTTTATACATTCATTCTTTTCATCCTTATAGTATCATTTCACATTATGTAAGACAGGTACCACAATCTGTAACAAAAAAATAAAATAAAATTAACCAGAGAAAAGAGAAGTCATTGAAGGTTATGCTACTAATCAGTAGCATATTGGGAGCTCAACTGAGTCCTCCAGTTCACAGACTCATACTGTGTTCCATACATGCTATTTAAATCAAAAAATGGTCTCCCCAAAGAATGCCATCAGTGAAGACGGAGGGTTGTCTGTTCAACAACCATGGATGCACCGGGCACTCTGGAAAATGCTGAAAGTCTCCAATCCAAACCTCATACTTGTTTTTCTCAAGTGTCTGCTAGTTGAATGGAACAATAACCAAGAAGGAGCTTATACAATAAGCTACACACTGGTAAGGACCCCAGAAAGATGATGGTGAGATCTGTGGTACCAAAAGTGATAAGGCCATCAATTCTGATATGGAAGAGGGAACATTGTAGAGGCTTCATGGAGGAGGCGATCTTGAAGAACTGTACAGGCAATGGAAGTAATGATATCAAGAAAAGGAGAACGGAGTAATGTTATTTAAAAGAAAATCATGAAAAAATAGCCACTGACAAGATAGGATCTGACTCCCCTCCTCTAAGCATTTGTGAACACTTCTCCATGTGGATTTTAAGGCAGAGAGATTCTATGCTACAAAAGAAATGTATCTGCTTTCTCTTTCCTTTTTTAATGCTTAAGGGTAGCGAATGATACAAAATACCTATGAAATGCTTCTTAATGATGCTAGAAAGCAAAATAGAATCTCACAGATTGCACAAAGTATTAATTTAGAGAAAATAAGATCATTTGGTATATAAATCAGGAATAATAAACGCATCACACTGTCAAAATCTGGAACATTTTCAATAAAGTACCACATCCTAGATACCACATACAATCAAACACTTTTCTTGGATATTACAGCTGTAATACAGAGGAGCACAAAATGCTTCCCGAGCACCCTGAGACAGTCCCAATCCTGAAATAAAAACCAGCAAAGAAGTAATGTTGCCTGGCAAAGCAATATTTGAAAATCCCATTTCTAAGATGAAGACTGTCATAAAAATAAATTAAATAAATTTCACTGACGCCAGCAATGCTCCAGTTGCTTCAAGCTTCCCAAAACAGATTGCTTAACAAAAACCGACACAAATCTAGAAATCTACTAATTATAAGGACTTAAAGAATTAACATTATGCTTAATTAGTAAGTTGGCATGTACAACACAGTTCCAAAGGCTTTTGACTTCTTCCTATATCAGAGACTCATACGTTATATGGTACTGATATATGACACATGCATAGTAGCTGGTTCTGCAAGGGCTTGCCTCAGGAGGAATTCCACTAGAGCCAAGCTAAAGCACTGTCAGGTTTAAAATGGCCCCTGTCACTCTCTAACAGCCAAGGAATCTTGTGCATCATAAAGAATGCTTGCTTTAGACACCCATACTTTTCAGAGCACTGTAGGTAGAGAAAGTATGGCTAGATCTCCCAGAAGCATATTCTTTGGGTGTTGCTTGAAATCCTATCACATCCTAGTAAGTGCAACAAGAAACTGACACCCTCTGCCCCAGGACTTGCCTGAAAGCCTACACTACACTACTCAAACACAAAGAGGCAGGTAAAACAAAGGAGGCATGGGGCTTTCCTCTGGGAGGCTGAGCCAGAATTGCTATGGCTGAAATCCAAGGGGCCGGAATTTTCAAACTGCAAGGAACCTTAGAGATCAGATTCGGAGTTCAGTTCAATCTTCAATTCGATTTGTTCTTGTCTATTATAATGCAACTGAAGACCTCCTTGGCATAAGCCTCTGGAAATGCAAGGTGAAGTTTCACTCCCTGTGTTGACTGATGGATATAAAGCAAACAAAGATGTTGAAAGATTGCAGTTTCCAGAAACCTTTGCCCCTCTGTTTAGAGACTGAGCACCTACAATGGTCACTACTGTTCTCCTGGCACTCTCCTGAGCTACTTAGTGTCTACTAGACTGCTTACATTCCAAAAATACTACGAGCATGAATCCAATCTTGTACCTAAAGCAGAAGTCCCTGTAGGAACAAGTGTCCAGTGGTTGGTGTCTAGCCTTTGCTGGGACACTCCAGGGGTGAATTATCTTTGCCTTTTCCATTACTAACTGACAAGTGCTCATGAAAACATTTGTTTGCTGTTAAACTTTTCCTGCAGGGCCTCTTGTCTTCATTTCCTCTTCTGCACTAAATGCAAAGGTTAACCTTCACCAAAACAAAAACCAAAAATCTTTGTAAAGAGTTTTAAAGAGAGCAAATTCACCTGACACTGTGTTGTTTATTCAACAGAGATTTTTTTATTTTTAATAATACTGAGAATTGAGCCTAAGGCTTTGTACGTTCTAGGCAAGTATTCTGCCTTTAAACCAAATCAATCTCCAGTTCTCTCTTTATGGACCTGTTAACCAGGTCTCATGTAGCCCAGGCTAGCTTAAAGCTTACTGTGAAGCCTGATGAGCTCCTGATTTTCCTGTTCCATCTCCTGAATGCTGAGATTCCAGAGATGCACTCAAACCTTCTTTTACTTTTTGTTTTAAGACAGAGTCTCACACATTTGCTCAGGCTAGACTTGAACTTGCAATCCTCCTGTCTCAGCATCAGAAGTGAGATTACAGGCCTGCATTAAAAGGCTTGGCAACAGGGATATAATTTAACCAACATTTTTGTAATATCCATCTTTAAAATTGTGTGTGTGTGTGTGTGTGTGTGTGTGTGTGTGTGTGTGTGTGTTCTGTACAATGGTATATGCACACTAATTCAAGTGTTCTTGGAAGATAGAGATATCAGATACCCCTGAATCGAAAGTTCCATGGAGCTATGAGCTGCCTGATGTGGAGATTAGCAACTAAAGTAACCACTTCTGGAAGAGCAGTATGTGCTTAACCACTGAATGCATAACACAAATCAATCTCAAATAGAAATTATTATTTACATGATTATGGTGAAAGAAAAGAATGTAGACAAGAGAAGAGGGAAAGGGCAAAAGAAAATGTGGGGGCAGAAAGAATAAACAGAGAAGGAAAAGGAGAGAGAATAAAATAATAAATTTTGAAAATAAAAAATTAATCCCCAATCTGAAGATATTTTGATTCCTGGAGTGTTGGTATGTTCTGATCCTATGCTACACAACACTGGGGATGCAAAATGAGGTAATAAAGAAAACACAGCTAAATCACAACTATTCCATAAGATAGATGATAAAATGACATTATACAAGTGCAACATACCACAGAGGAGAGAAGGCACATGTGGTGATTTGAATGAAAATGGTTCCCATAGACTAAGTATGTTTGAATACATGGTCCTCAGTTGGTGGAACAGTTTGGAAAGATTGGGAGGTATGGCCTTGTTGTAGAAGGTATGTCACAGGGCTGGGATTGGAAGGTAGCTTTCTGACTCCTGCATGCTCTTGATGTTATAAGCTCTCAGCTATGCCTGCTGTAATCCCTTCATTCTGCCATCATGGACTCTAACCATTGGAAACAATAAGCCCAATTAAACATTTTCTTTTGTGAATTGTTTTCATCTTCATCATGGTGTGTAATCACAGCAATAAAACAGTAACTAAAACAGTAACTCAGACAATGTATCTGTAAAAGAAAAGGTATGACTGATAGAGATATGGGAGATGAATAGAAAATAAATTTCAGAATGTTAAAAACAAAATTGATCACATTTATTTAGCAACCAATTGAATAAAAAATAAGAAGCTAAAAAATATTCAGAAGGTTTGTGATCAGGCCATGTCGAATTATTTTTGTAGTCTGACATAATAGCCAGAGGTTAAGAAAAATTGAGTGTACATGGGCCAGAGAGCTGGCTCAGCAGTTAAGAGGACTCGTTGGTCTTTCAGAGTACTCAACTTCAGTTCCTAGTACCCACACGGCAGCTGACAACCATCTGTAACTCTATTTCCAGGGAATCTGAAATCCTCTTCTGGTCTCTGAGAGCAACAGGCACATAAATGGTACACAAACCATCACAAAGGCAAAATATTCATATACATAACATAATAATATAAAATAATTAAAATTTGAGTGTAGGAAGGTAGGATGTCACTGGACCAAAGATTTAGGTATGATAAAGAATGGAAATACAGATGTACCATAGAATAGAATTCTTCAGTGAGGAAAAGCAAGCTAGAATAGTATTATAGTATATAATAGTAATATACTATATGGAAAGTAGATAGGCATATGTTTAAGAAAATTAAGGTCCGCTACACAAAATGTACACATTGTATAGAAAAATGCAAACAAACAAAATGACCATCAAGTAATAAATAAGTAAACTAAATATAACCTACCCATACAATGAAATATTATTCGGCAATAACATAGAATGAAGTGTTGATTGATAACCAAGTTCTTTCCAGGGTAGTAGGAGAAAGGGAGTCTGAACTTAGTGCTAACAAACACAGAGTTTGTTTTTCAGAGCAATACAAATATTCTGGAATTGGTGGTGATTAATCCGAAGACAAGAACACACTGAATTACAGTTCAATACAGCACTTGGATGGCTTTGACAAAGCCCTGCACGCAATTACTATGCACTTCTAAGGGAAAGAGATTTATAAGGATGCAAGAGATGAAAGAAATCTTTTAACAACAGGAGAGTCGAAATAATAAATGGCTATAGTTTTATCTGTATAAATGGAAACAATAGGCAGCAGAATAACATTCAAAACACTGAGAAACAAAACTGGTCAACCTAGAATTCTCCATGTAGTAAGACTGTCATTCAACAGTGAAAGAAAAATCAGGATACTCCCAGATAACTAGAGAATTTGCCACGAGTAGAAGAGATAACCATTCTGTATGTAGAATAAAAAAAAAGTGTTCTGAGAAATTACTAATGAGAACACAAGCTGAACTAAATATTTGAATACTCATTTTAAAGAATATATATTAATAGTGGCTTATCAACACATGATATCCACTTGCCATTAGACAACAAATTCAATTAAAAACAAAATGGAGGGCCACTACACATTTTTTGAAGTGAAAAAGGCAGGTGATAACCAGATTGGTTGGTATGTGATGAACTGGAACATCGTGAAAGTAATCACTATTGAAAAGTTAAATGGTTCAAGAACTTAGGAGACTATTCAGGCATTTTCTTAAAGTAACAATATGCACCTACCAAATAACCTAGTAATCTATTCCTAGGTATAAATGTAAGGAAAAATGAAGATACATATCCACGCAAATATACAAAAGGATTCTTAACAGCACTATTTACAGTCAGCAAAACATCCATCCACTAATAAAGAACAAACCAGTTGTGGTATATTAATATAATGGGATATTATGTAATCATAAAAGAGAAAGACACTGATAGGTGGTATAAGAGCCTTAAAATTCAAACACCATGATGCGGTGTGATAAAGGCAACCTGCTTTGTCAGGTGTGGATGCTGCAGCCCCCTGGTGGGGCCCCATGGATGGTGGGAGAGGCTTCCATACCACTCTAATAGTAAGAGCATCTGTGTCCACTGCCATACTGTGAGAAAAAAGAAGAAGAAGAGGAGGAGGAGGAGGAGGAGGAGGAGGAGGAGGAGGAGGAGGAGGAGGAGAAGAAGAAGAAGAAGAAGAAGAAGAAGAAGAAGAAGATCCTAGTAAACAAGTAGAGCCTCAGAATGGACTAGCGCAGAGGAGTGTCAGCTTCCTTCATCTTTACTGAAGTCCACGTGGGTACTGGCAGGCCTGACACCTCCTCATATTGACAGTGGGATGGTTGGCTTCTTGTTGATTCCTCATTGGTCCAAATGCTGTAGAAAAATGCTTGCTGCTTCATAATAAAATAGATCTGCACCTCAATGTTTGTCTTCGGAGTCTCTTTCTGGGTTCATGACTTGGCCTTCTTTGTCCACTCCTGGATTCCAGTTCCCAGGCTGGAAATTTTTATCATGGAAACAGAAAAGAAACTAGAACATGGAGCAAAATTCTCATGGCCTGGAGGATTTCCTTGCCCAAATTTATACAAAAACACTTAGTAAAAGAATAAAATGTCTCATAAATTAGAAATTCATGCCAGGCACAGTGGTGCATGTCTGAAATTCCAGCACATGGGGAGGCAGAGGCAGGTGGATCGCTGTGAGTTTGAGGCCAGCCTGGCCTACAAAGTGAGTCCAGGACAGCCAAGGCTACACAGAGAAACCTGTGTTAAAAAAATAAAACAAACAAACAAAAAACAAAAAAGAAATTCATGCATAATGTGGCTGTTAAAGGCAAAGAAAGTTACATTCTGTGACATCATTTCAATGCTTTAAAAATATCCAATTGGGTTATGAGACTGATGACGTTCCATGCATTTCTGCTAGTGTCTTTCAAATGTGATCTATGGATCAACAGCCTCACCATCAACAATCCCTTAATATACACCCAAGGTCACAGGAATCAAACCAGAAATGCTGAATCAGAAGCCGTAATTTCCAAGATTCCCAAGTGATCTCCACACACGTTGTGTTTGAGAAATACTGGTGTACACATAGACAGCAGGGCAGCAAGAGGGATGAGGTGTGGTGCAAAGAGGCCCTAGAATCGGAGTCCAGCTCTGATAGCGGCTGGCACCTAAGTGTTAGCAATTCCTCCAGCTCTTTTCTATCCCTCCTCCATTCTACAGGACTTCAAAACGTAGCTGTGACCGACATTGTGATCACTTGATAAACAGTAGCTATTCTTATGGTCAGGTTATTTGTTACATCTTGGGCCATGCTAAAGCCCTTGTCTAGCATAGATTCTATCCCAAGAACCCTCACACACACACACACACACACACACAAATACTGTGACTACATCTTAGCTATTGTCATGAGCCAGAGTTACTAACACTTTTAAAATCTCCCTGTAGATATAATTCAGATAATAAAAAGAGCGATGTAAAATTTCCCTAGGAAAGGTAAGTGGCACAGATGGCTAGAGGGCCTTGGACATGAAACATTAGGGCCCTAAGGCTCTTCTGACCAGAGCATCTGTCAGCTGTGTGCCTCTGGGCACAAAGAAAGAACCAAGGAAAGAATCAGGAGCAAATGGCAGACAGAGAACATTGCCCACTGAAGCTCAACAGAGTTCTCCCCAAATAGAGCAAGACACTTAGAGGCGATGTGGAGAGCAGAAAGGGAAGGGAGATCTCCACATCTAGATGATCTGACTTCAGCCAAGAGAGGAGACAAATGAAGATGGCATTTGTGACCCAAAAAATACCGCCGAAGCAAAAGCCTTTTTACTCTATGCAATAGCTTGTGGAGAGTCCTAACTATATAATTCCCTAAATATGTAGTTTGTAAGGGTTAAGGACAAATCCAGGACAAGAATTCACGCCTTCATCCTACAAATTTTCCCATTGTATCCCAGAAGTTTCATGCAGAATTGACCAATAACAAAAAAATATCTCTTTGATGTGCTTAAGGCTCTTTATAACAGGACTGTCTAATAGATGTCTGCTACCTAAAATTATACACACACACACACACACACACACACACACACACACACACACACACACACACACACTTTGAAGGAGAACAATCAAGGGAGTTATGTGGAAAGGTTTGGAGAAAGGAAAGGGAAGGGGTGAGTAACACAGTTCTATTATAATCTCAAATGTTTTTACATTATTTTTAAAAACTAAACTGCTTCTGAGTGAATCATAGGTTACACGTGTAAAGTCTAAGGCTACAGTATCAGTTCAGTTCCAAAGGCATTCAAATTACAAGAAAAACAATGCTATTTTCAGAACAGAAAAGATTATTAGGAGACTAATATGCTTTAGTTTAAAATATGATATAGTTTCCAGGAGGATTAAATAAGAGCCTAAAGAGCAGAAAGTCTAGTTTCATGCAAGAAAGTGGAATATTGTCAAGAAACATAAGTGAGTGTATATTTTTATATTTCACTTCAAGTGCTGTCAACTTTATTTCAGCCATAAAAAAAATCAAGCAATCATTGTACTTCTTGTCTCTCTTTTAACATTCTGTCACTGATACTTTGGGTTTCATTATTCCAATCAAAAAATTGGAATTTTCCTCCTCTGACTTATCCCTCCTTACTGGCATTTACATTGAACATGGGGCTTGTGCTGCCTAGAAAGAGGTAGCAATTGCATTACTGTGTTTTTAAATGTACTCATTAATCTGAGCATGTTTACATTAACTACCATGGGTTCTCATTTCCCTAGCCTTACTGGGAAAAGCAGTACAGCTTGTGACAACTGACAGTGCTTCTCACTGAACTAAAATGATTATTAAACTACACTTTCATGAAAATTGTTCTAAAATTGTCTAAGTATGTTTCCAACATCTGTGACTTATAATGACTATAATTTAACCTTTTCATTCATTCATATACTTACCTATACATAGCATACATATACACACACACACACACACACACACACACACACACACACACACACACTTTGTTCGGCACATTCTATATGTCTGGCATTGGATGAGAACTTTACAGATAGCTTCTTTCAAGGTCTTTGGGGGATATCTATGACTGTTCACATGATAATGTGTCAATAATGATATTGACATAGAAACAATTATCTGGCATCTGGCCACTTGGTAAGTTCATCTACTTCCTCTAGTACCAACTTCTCTTCCAGCTCTGGCTATTGGCCTGTCATGTGGCTCTAGAGTTCAAAGCCAGGGCTTTGTGTGTGTTAGGTAAGTGCACTGCGGCTGAGATATATTCCTAATGCTTAGTCTGTTCTTATCAAAAGATGGAAAGTAACTCTACATACTTTGAGCTAATTGTACATGACCTTGATGAAAACTATATAGTTTTTTGCTTCTACAATATTATTCTAATACTATCATCTGGAAGATTCCTACATGAATTAAGAATAACAAATATTAAGTGTCATTAAGACTGATTGCCTTGAAAAAGAGGGCAATGCGACATTCAGTGTTTTGTTCAAATTCAAAGCTCAAATAATATTTCATGATTTAGAATTATGATCAGACTGTAATATGAATATGAGACTGTTGTGTTGAAAATAATGAGAGGTTCAAAGTACCAAAGCAACTATTCCATATATCTACAAGTTGAGTATCCTGTATCCAAATTGCTCAGGGTCAGAAATATTGCAGATTGGTTGGGAGGGGGCTTCAGATTTTGTATGATTTTCATGGAGTTTACTAGGAAAACCTCCTTAATGTAAAATTCTGAACTCCAGATTTCACAGCCTGTTCGAGTTCATATTTTTGGATTAGGGATACCACTTGTGTACTAAATACATCCCTTTACATGTACATTAACTTGGAAACATACATATATATGGAGAGCAATGTGGATGTTTAGAAGTCAAAGAAGTCGGCACTTGGAAAGGAAAACTGTAAATTCAGTAAGAAGCACAAATGTGCTAACAAACTCCACTTCTATCACAATGGAGTAAGGAAATAATATTAAACAACTATAAAAGTGTACATCATAGTACAAAAATGTGGTTTTCAGATAATCAAGAACAGCCAACACCAAAAAAAAAATATACCTTTGAGAGAAGAGAAACAAGTTATGCAACCCTAAAACTGTCCACATTGTTTATTGAGGTTTTCCACGTTGTAGGACAAGAAGAGGTAGTTTAAATGAACCCTAGATATTAATGTATACGGAAGTGAAAACATTTTAAAAATCTATAAAGAAAAGTGCTAGAGAAGACAAAATCGTACTGAAGGAAATCCTTTAGCAGATTCCATCATGTTGTTGGGTCAACATTGTTCTAGAAAGATTCTAAGATCAAGGAAAGAATTGCTATGTAAAAAATAGAAAGAGAAGGGATCCTAATGAATTCAACGTGGAACAGTAATACTAACAACAGAGTTAGTGTGTGTTCCTAACAACAGGATAGAAAGACCTTGCCTTTCTGGGGACATTAAATAGAGCCCTTGAAAGCGTGTTGTCTGAGGAATAGGCTAAAAGTAACCCCAGGTTAAAGATAGATGATACCCTAAATTACATGTAAAATTAAGCCTCAATAGGAGCAAAGTGATAGGGAGTTAAAAAGATGGTTCCATGGGTATCAGGCAAGCATGAAGTCCTGAGTTCAGATCCATAGCACCAACATAAAAGCAGAGCACAATAGCATGCATCTGTAATGACAGCACTGTGGGGAGGTAAGATAGCTGGCTCCCCAGAGCTCACTGGCTAGCTGAATTGGTGAGATTCAGGTTCAAGAAGAGAGCATATCTCAAAAATAAGGCAGAAAATGACAGAGCAAGATACTCAATATTGACCTCTAGCCTCCACATACATACAATAGCATTCAGAACACACGCACACACACACACACAGAGAGAGAGAGAGAGAGAGAGAGAGAGAGAGAGAGAGAGAGAGAGAGAGAGAGACAATGGCAAAACACCAAGTGCTTTAATGAAAGCTCACAAAGATATGAAGACATAAGCAAATCCTGCATATTGTCTTAAAACTAAAGGCACAGTTTAAGAACATTAATGGGCTCTACACAGAAAAAGAGCGGAGAGAAAAATACTACAGAACATTCCAATCCAAATAAGAAAAAATAAGAAAGTTGATTGAGAGAACAAAGATAAGAATAGCATCATACTTTCCATCAGAAACCATGAAGGCCATATTATCCATCAAAGGCTAAGACGGCCAAGCAAGAATGGGTGTGGACAGCTTTGAATTGCTGACATAGATAGAGGATGCTCTATCATTCTGGTCTTTCAAAAACAAGGTGAAATAAAGATTCTGGGTGAATTCACTTCAGTCTAACTTTCTTCAGTCACGGTTGATGCAGTAAACTGTTCTTATTAGTAACGATAGCTTTATATCTCTCTTTTCAATCCCCATTCTTATTTCTTTTCCTTTCTCTAAAGGAAAATTCATTGCCAGAAAAACCATAGGTAAAAAATAATTAAGTAGCAGAAGAAAAATAGATGACTAGAGATATAAAAGGATGAATAAATAACATGATAATTGATAGCTAGATGAATAACTAAAATATCTGGGTTCAGGTCTTTGAATTATTTAAAACATAAATAGCATTATAAACAAGTTCCATTATATGCTATAGAACATATGTAGAATATAATGAAAAAGCAAAAATGTTGAAATTAAGACAAATAAAATAAAATGGTACATACTTTTCATACTGCATGTAAAATACTATAACATTTCATGATAGAATGTTAAAGGCTAGAGAGAGGTGGTAGGTAGGTGGTTCCCAATGATGCACAGCTCTGGTACTCATTGCTGTGTGCTATCTTTCTTTGGATGGAGGATGATATAATGGCTTACTAATAACAAAGGCCAACATACTTGGATGTCAGCTCTGACATAATGGTATAATGAAGACTCTGTCTCTTACTTGTTACCTGTTATCTCTTGCTATACATCATCACCTGATATACTAGTCAGCTTTCTCACAGCAGAATCATACTTTATAATGTGGGGGGGGATTTGATATAAACTTTTCATTTACTAACATGCTCTCTGTGTTGGGCTTTTCTTCAGCAAAAGTGATCTGACCCTGGCATCCTCAACTTCTTTGAGTCTCTCGTGCAGCTTAGGTTTCATCCTCACAACTTCATGCATTGCCTTTTCAAGGGTCACATGCAAGGGACTCTGACCTTGTCATATTGCCTAGATGCCTAGGCTTTCTTTTGAAATCTAGGTGGAGGCCTCTATGACCCCATACGTCTTTGTTCTGAAATTTTTTTTAAGTTAGCACACAAGACAATTAGTTTCATTATGGCAGATTCATATAAACATATGCCATACTTTGTTCTTATTCATCTGTTTTCCTGAATGCCCAATGCCATCTCCCCTAACCTCCCCCTGCTGGTGCCTCCCCAACAACATCCCTCCTGCTTACATGTCACATGAATATCATTCTCTCCTTTTCAAACCCCTTTAAGACTTTTTCCACTTTTTTACGGTGTCTTATCTGATTTCTGGCATTATTCTATAACACTTGCATCCTGTGTGCCTGTAAAACATTGCCATATAGATGATGCAAAGATCTGCTGGCAGCTCAGAATGCTTTAGATCATGGATTCATTTAGCAGTCTATATGGTAAACCTCAGGAAATGCTTCCTTAAAAGGCCATATAGGAGCAAGACACCTTAGCGATCTCTTCATAAGAAACAAAAACAAAGCCAAATTAATTAATTAATTAATTAAAACCTTTCAAATGTCTTTTCTCTTTCACATCTTGCAACGAGCGGTGATTGGCCAACTTCTGAAATGCCTTCAAATCGTTTTTCTTATTATCATGGAATATAGTGCACAGGCAACCAAAATATCATTGGCCCCAAGTTGGCACATACTTCTTTTTTTGACCAAACTGAAAGCTTTTCAAATCTTCCCACTCCTCTTCTGCCTCTGCTTCTCACTGTAAACATGGAGAAAAGCAGCCAGCAAGGTTCACGCAACAGCCTGAATGTGGGGGCTCCCTGGAGTTTGCTCCACCAGATTAAATAGTCCATCACCTTTAAACTCTGCTTCTTGAGTCTGCTAACTGGTTCCGCGGGTAACTTCAGTTGCTATGCAAGCCTAGCAGTTTGATTTTGATCACCACGAAGTCGGAAGGAAAGAACCAACTCCCTAAAGTTGTCTTCTGATCTTCACAAATGTGTGGTGGAATGGATACATTTTCCTCACATATCAAGTACATACACGCATAGGCACACACACAGTAACAGTAGTAGTAGTAATAATAGTAATCACAAAGTTAAAATTTTAAAAAGCCAGCTTCCAGCAGAACCCTAGGGCATACACAAAGTCTGGAGAATGTCTTTGCCAGTGTGTAATACAAATGATCCAATTCCCAGTAGGTTTTGTTGCCATTTGAAACCTCCTGAGCAGTCTTTTCTTTCCTTTCCACATTCCTATCATTCCTATGGGCTTGCGGATCTGTTGTGCTTCCACTAGAAGGGTCCATTAGGCTCTGCTTATAGCACTCTAGGCTGTCGCTAGCCTCCCCTTCCAACCTGTCCTAATTCTTCGCACAAAACCAGTCCTAAACACCTTTGAACCACGCTGTTAAATAGTCACAGCAATGAGCCCACTTTTCCTCGAGCAATTTTCTGTGTCTTATTGCTCCTTTTCATCACTATGACAAGATATCTGATATGAACAACTCATTAACTTAAAAACAGATAGGAACAATTTCTAAATAGGCAAAGACCTTAAGCAAATATTTCTCACAAAGAAAACCCACAAATAGTCTGATAAGAAGCTGATTAACATAAGTAGTTAGCAGACAAATCCAAGTTAAAACCTCAGTGATATGTCACTTCATCGTCACTAGAGTGGTTGTGATGAAAAATAATTATAGCAGTATGACCAGGGACTGACAAGGATACAGAGAAATTGGGAACTTCTATATGGCTAATGGGGGGGGGGTGTAAAATGGTCTGATGGTTCCTCAAAGGATTAAGCACTGATAGTCCGTATGACACAACAACTCTACTGCAAATGAAACTTCATATTGGTTATACACTATGGTTATACACAAATGTTTAGAGCAGTATTATGCATAAGTCAAAAACAGTAAACAACCCAAATGCCCACTAACTATTGAATGAATAAATAAACTGTGGTTTAGCGATAGAATGGAATTTCATTCCGCAACAAATCTGAATGAAGCACTAAAAGATACTACAACACAGATGAACCTAGAAGCCAGTAATAAAATATCCTGTATGCTGTGAGTCCATTGATGTTAAATGGAGAGAACACACAAATGGACGGAAAGCATTTTAATAGTTGCTTAGGGCTTTGAAGAATAGAAAGAGAGTATAAAGGCTAAGGAGTGTGGGAACTCTTTGGGGAGTAATAAAATGTTTTAAGACTTACTACAGTTTTTGCATTCACAACCCTCTAAAATTTAAATTTTCCCCTTAAATGTGTAAACTATATTGTAATGTGAATTACATTTCAAAAAGTTGTACTTTTCAAAAAGGAGAGCTTTTTGAAAAGTGTCAGAGTCCTATGAGCCTATCAAAGAGGCAGGGTTGAGCAAGTGTTTCAAAGCGAGACCCATAGCTGTCTTTTTTGCTTAGAGACAATGGTAGTTATGAGGCGTTACGTTCTAGCTAACATATAAATGTGATTTTCTGCTTGAGAAAATTCTATTCTTGTTGGAGTGATGTCTTTGTGCACTGTGTAAAGGTTGTTCTTGTATATGTAAATGCTGATTTCTGTACCAGCAGAGAGCTGGGGACAGACCAGACTTCGGTATTGTTAAGCGCCACCTGTCTCAATGTTTTGTAAACATTGTTCTCCATCATCTTCTGATTGGTTGAATAAAGAGCTGATCTGTCTATAGCAAAGGCCGGAGAGAATAATCAGGATTTCCGGAGAGATGGGAACTCTGGGAAAGAAAGAGGCAAGAAAGGATTTGCCTATGAGACACGGTGGAAATTAAACATATGAAACTAAGGAGAAGTAAAGAACCATGTGGCAGAACATAGGTTAAACATAGCTTATAGGAGCTAGTTGGGAACAACAGTAAGCTAAGACCTAAAGCTATTATAACTAAATACAAGTCTGCATGTCGTTATTCAGAGCCTGGGTGGACATATGGTTTTGTATTCTAATTAAGTGAAATACATTTTAAGACATTATCAAGATTGAGCTACTAGAGCTGGGCCAGGAACACGATTGTCAAACACGACATAACACAATGGATACAGAGATCTGGTTTCCAACTGCAGCAGAAAAGACAGCCCCCCTTAAAAAAAAAAGTCAGGACTACTGATCAGTTTTCTCAAAACATGGAAAGATTAGGATTTTAAAGCCTCAGAGTTTCCCAAAAAATAAGTGGAACAGGCTCGTGTTTCCTGAATTCTGGCCGAAAGATGTTTTTCAACTGTCAACTTTGCACTGATTTGATTCATCTCACGGTGGGTGGCTACATACTGGTGCATTGACCACAGCAGATGTGAAATTAGCGATGTGAGACTACATAGTAGGGCAGAAAGAGGCAGAATGCCTAAATTAAGGACCACCGATTTGAAGTTAAAAAAAACAAAACAAAACACAGGTTAAGTACATTTATGAAAACAGAATCCTTTCCGGGCCTGAGGAAGGTAGGGGGAAGTGGCACATTATGAAGTCATTCTTCAAACCATAACAAATCAAAAAGCTGTGGTTTAATATATAACACAGATGGTCAGTTTGTAATGTCTGTAAGTTTACAGTATCTTCTTTTTGTCCCCTGGAGCATTATATTTCACTTGGCAGCAGTTTGTATCCTGGTTTCCCTCCAGCTGCTTTTCAAAAGCAAAAAAAAAAAAAAAAAAAAAAAAAAAAAAAGAACATTACTTCATCTAGTGGTTTAATCTTGGTATATGGAACATTATAGCAGCAGCAATGATTTGTCATAATCACCTCTGCCCTGTATCAAGGTCCTTAGGGAGGCAGCATGCCATACATCATACTGCACCACCACTAAGAATGGTCATCACTTCACTAACTACAGGGTGGTAATAAATGCCAGACATCAGACACTTCCATCCATCCCACGCAAATTCCATTCTTCACTGGACCAATGATGATAGAAACGTGATTTCATAATATATTCACATTCACTCCACCATTTGCCATAGTGGGACCTTGAAAGCCTTCAAAGTTGGTCCTAAGCCTTATGATAAAGTGATTTTTTTTTTATTCTTTTCTTTCCAAGTCTTGGAAAAATGACTTGCTAAAAGTTCAGAATATCAGCAAAAAGTTCTTAGAATTTCAATGGGCGTGGGGGTGAGTGGGGGGCGGACAGAACCAAATAAATATAAGGACTTTATTTTAGTAATGTGCTTTCTCTTTCTTTTCCCACTCTTGGGATCAAAACAAAAACATGTTTACATCCACTGCATTTACCAGACCAAACATCCTCAGATCCAGTTCTTTCCTACCACTTCTGAGTAGCCAACACTGGAGACTAGCAGGCAACAAAATCTTGAAAAGCATGAGATAGAAAAGAAATAAGAAGCCAAGATTAGAACCTCTTGTCTTTACTTAGTGGATAATGTACCAGGCAACTTACATACACTCTTGCAATGAACATACTTTTCTTTATTCACTACAAAAGAATGTTGAAAGTGATCAATACAATGGAGAATGTGGATAACATAAATGCCTTAAGATTTCATGATGAATGCCTTATGGATTTTTTGATGTAATTATAGTTCTGGTTTGTTTGTTTTTTTAAGACTAGGCATTTTATATATATCACATATTAACAGGAAAGGCGAATGATCAGAATCAAAGGCAACTCAGACCCAGGGCAGGAAGTTAAAGGCTGACCTTAGATGTCTTTGTTCCAGGACCTAAAGCATACAGGGATGGTTTTATATTTCTACCAACCAGTAGTTCTTTACTTTTGATCTCTGTGCCTTTGACAGTCATAAGAAAATGCTTCTAGGAATCTCTGTAGCATGATGCATCCTTTAAAAAAAAAACTTAGAAGTGTTTGTCAGTATTCTACCAGTAATCTGGTATTACGGGTATTTACAAGGCCAATCCTAACTCATTTCCTTCCCGCTCCTCCTGCATTCTGATTCATTCCGCTATTACTGAAAACACAGCAGACAGAAGAGCTTTAAGACAACTTTCGTGACATAGACCGCTGGTGCAAACTCTCAAGTTGGAGCAACCAACAATGTAGCACTTGTGCTCTGAAAATGCCAGACTGCAGCAGGCCTGTCAAAGAATGAGCCCTGCAAGAGTCCCAAGGGCAATTAACCTCAGGGGCTGTGCGACTCTCAGGCTAGCGGCCTCTTCCATCTTTATCATGGTGCCTTCCTCCCCAAGGTCCTTGGACTTCAGTTTAAATACAACTCCTGTACAGTGGTCTTTTCTGAGAACGCTCCTAATTTCCCTCCACCTGCCACTTTAAACATCTTCTTCACACCTGGTAGTTATGTCCACAGACTAGAATCAGACAGACCCTGGCTCCTATCACTCACCAGCCCAGCATGCATGTCACTTAATTCAGAATGTCATGACCCAGAGTTCATGTCAGAGTCAGTCCCGACTCTCCACACAACTGTGGAGAATGTCCTGTCCAGTGGCTAGATCTGACATGAACTCTGGAGCCCCATATTTGATCACTTCCCCTTGGTGGGGAGGCACTCAGAGAAAGGATAAGCAGGCTACCAAGATGAGACTTGATAGGCTGTGACCATATGGTGGGGGAGGAGGTCCCCTTCTGTCACAGACCTAGGGAAGGGGAATAGGGTGAAAGAGAGAGAGAGAGAGAGGTAGGAACGGGAGGAGACAAGCAAGGAGATAATAACTGAGAGGTAATCTGAATAAATTAATAAAGAATAAAATTAAATAATGACAATCTTTAAAAAAAGAAAGAGGATATACAGGTAGGAGGGCACGGGAGTGGGGGGTATATCTCAGAGAAATTAGGGGGAGAAGTGAGAGATAAACATGATCAAAACATTGTATGCATGTATAGAGTTTTCAAAAACTCATAAAATGATATACTTTAAAATAAAACAAAACAAAAAAGAATCTCATGACCCTAATTTCAGTCATCTCCATAGCAAAATCACACTGCCGTATAAATGGAGGCAAACAGTAGATTGGCAGTTAGGTGGTTTATACTTTATGCTGCAATCAACCTGAAACAAGTTAAGGCTACTTACTTTGCCCCATAGAGCCTCAGTTTCCTCATATGTTCATTGAAGGGGCTGGATTCAAGAAGACCCACAGACCTTACCAGTTCTAACAGTCACCTGTTTTCTGTATCTCTGCATACAGCATCTAAGCTCTCATCTAAATTCACAGATACAAAAATATTAGTCCATGGTTAGGAACCATGAGAAACCTCTTGAACCTCTTTCTCCTGAATCACACATAATCCCATCCATGGCATCATAAATGCAGACCTTGGTACCTCATATATGGCATAGGAATGGTGCCTATTTTACAATTATCTAATTGGTTCAGTCTGGAAGCCCTCAACTTGTGGCAGCAGACAGGGCTCTACTTTGCTTTTTATTGCCTGTGTATCTTGCAATATCCAGGTGAATTATTAATCTCCATCATCCTTAGGAAGCATCTTGCAAAACCATCTTCTCCAGTTGCTCAATCAGGATTATGAGCCCCTGTCCTATGGGAAGTCTTTTAGTAAAACCTGAGATTATAGCAATCAAAATACCTTCATAGTCCCTGACCTGGGAATCTGAAAGACAGTAGCCACTAAAAAATAAATTCAACCAGGCCAGGTATAATGGCACACACAGAGGTAAGCAGAGGTAAGAGGATTTCTGTGAGTCTTAGAGCAGCCTTATCTACATAGGGAGTTCCAGGACAGCCAGGGTTACATAGAGAGACCCTGTCTCAGAGGGAGGGGAAGGGGGGAATTCAATCAACTGCTGGCTATCCCTTCCTTTTCTTTTCCTTCCTCTCCCCTACCATATTTAATCTTCAGTTCTAATGGAATGACACTGAGTACAACCATACTCCATAGCTTTCATGCTCAGGAGAGCATGTGCTCTTTGGTTTTGTTTTATTTTGTTGTTCTTGTTTTTAAGAAGATAAAGTTCAATAGGGAGAGGCATGAGAGGAGCTGGGTGTGAAAAGAATGATCAAAATATATTATATGAAAATCTCAAAACACAAAAACATGTTTCAAGTTCCATTAAATTAAACATAATGCACAGTGTTCTTACAAATGGAAACGGAATAGCTATCTCCATTCTCTGCCTTTTCTCTCACTGAGGCTTCAAATTGCCTGTTCTTAAATGCTGTCCTTTCATTTTCTCCTTTAAGCATGGACTTAGTAGGTTGTCATGGAATCATAGCTACTGAATTATTAAGGAAGACTCTTTGGACAATCATCTTGGATGAAACGTGAAATTTTTACTTCAATGGTAAAACCTTTATGGGTATCCTATTCTATTCTCCCGAGGCGGGGGAGTAAGAGTGATTACAGAGTCTTTATGGTGCAAATATTTACTTCCCTAACAGTGCTTTTTGTATGATATCATCACCTTAACAACCCACATAAAATACTTAAGTTGACTAGGGAGTTATGGAATCTATGGACAATTATAATACACTCATTGAAGCAGTAGAGAGGGAGCTGCCTCTGACAAGCAGGAACTTCTGCCTCTGAAGCCGATCTGTGTTCTAAGGGAACACAGATTGCAGCCAGGAAAAGTTTCTCTCAACCACCAAGTCTTACTTCGAATCTTACCCTTGTGTAGGGCATAGTGGCTCCCACCTGTAATCCCTGCACTTACAAGGAACAGAGGGGGAAAACGACTATAAGCAGGAAGCCTAGCTACCATATAGAGCAGCTCCAAGACCAACAAGGGCTGCATAACTTGGTACTGCCTCAAAACATCCTTAACTTGATTGGAGGATGATTCACTTTAAGATCCTGTCTTGTCTGCCTCCTTTAAGCACACGTAGTATCATGCAACTTGACACCGCTAAAGATGGAAACTTCCTGTTCACTATTGGAAGACTTGAAAGACTGGCAGAGCCATATGCGGGTATCTAACTCACCAACACCATGACCCTTCCGTACAGCACATTAGCTCAGTAACCAAGGAGGTTAAAAGTCTTAATATGACGAAAACATTTTTCTTTGCCATCCATGGATAACCAAAATGCCAGATGAGCAGGGGTCGGTTGTAGTCTAATATGAATAGCAAGCGCCGGCCTTACTCACAATATGTACCAAACAAATGGGTAAGGTTTTTTTTTGTCCTTTTCTAATATTGTATTTTAAGTGTTAACATTCACAGCCATTTTTGTGCCAGCTAAAAAAATGATCAACCATTTAAAACATTAGAAAAGTGGCAGAACTTCATTAAAGTTTTAAAAGGAAAGATGCGTTTTGAAAGGGAAAATTACAACAGACTGAAATCGGCCAAGTGCAATGAATCTTGAGGCTCTCCAGTAAACAGTGTGAATGGAGACAGATTGCCTCAAACAATGCCAGATGCCCACATTAGCCACTGACCCTTGTCACACTTGACCCTTAGTGACAACTTCCATGGTGTTACATGTTCTCCTGTAGTACCGGAAGCACTGCCACTGGCCACTGAACCCATTGGTTATCTCTGTTATAACTGTCTCTGTTACAGTAAACATCCAAAGTGCATTCTAGGTCTGCATGTATGACATCAAATTTACAACTGAAATCATCTAATGATGTGGGGTCACTGGATAAAGATGTTAGCTAGCTAACAGCTCTGCTTGAAACAATTCTCCCTTGAGCTTCTTGTGAATGTCTCTTTTCTCAATGCATTCTTATCTTTGTATTTTTGCTTTCATGTGCTGCAAAATTAAGTGAATATGTCACAATGACCATTTCAGTTTGATTACTATATACTTGATCCTAAGCCAGCCATTTATCCTCCCTGACTCAGAACTTTCTCCACCACAATACAGAAATGAAAGCAGTATTAATAATGTTGGGACAGTGTTGGTCCTACCCCTGCCCTGCCTCACAAGCTGTGATAAGCACACACACACCCATACACACAGTACTAGATGTAAAACTACTCTGTAAAGTGAAAATGGTTGTGATAACATAAAAAAAACCTTATCGCTGATAACTATCTTCGTTTGTTTTGTACTGCTATAACAAAATACCTTTGCCAGGTGTGGTTGTACAGTCGGTGAAGGCTGATCTCAGAGTTTGAGGCCAGTCTGATTTACAAAGTGAGTTCCAAAAGAGCTAGAATTACATAGTGAGACCCTGTCTCGAGAAAAAATTACCATCAACCTAGTAATTTATAATGAACATGAATCTAATTGGTTCATAGTCCTAGAAGCTTTAAAATCTAAAATAGAAGGGTCACATCTGGAAAGAACTTTTGATTTCATAATGAGAGAAGGCTTCAGGAGAAGGAGACAGAAAGAGAGGCCAAATGTGTTTGTTCTCTTACCAGAAACCACTCCTGAGACAACGAACTCACTCCTTCAGGAGCATAAGGACTGGGCTTCTAATACAGGAACATTCTAAGATACATCCAAACCACAGAGGAAACTTATAATAAGGTGGGCTTATGGTTATTATATGTCTTGCAGCTTCCCTGACACTGGTGTCACTTCTAGAAATACATGGGATCTGGGAACACAGTACAGAAATTACTGGATTAGAAGATTTCTAAGAGACATGGCAAATCCTGGATTCTACAAAAATATTATGAGTGACCATCAAGAATAGCAGCAACGTTCGATTATAACAAAAACAATACTAAAGGCATTACCATACCAATTTCAAATTATACTACACAGCAATTTTGACAAAAACAGTCTAATACTGGCATAAAGACAGACACATTGATCAGTGCAACAGAATCAAGGAATCACATATAAATTCACTCAGATACAGCTACATGGCTTTGGCAAAGATGACAAAAATACATGTTAGGGGAAAGACAGTCCCTTCAAACAAACAATGCAGAAAAGACTAGATATATACTTGCAAAAGAACGAAACAAGATGCCTTATCTCTCACACTACACAAATTCAACTTGAAATGAATAAAATATCTTAATATAAGACCTGATCCTCTGAACTAACTATAGAGTAAGCACTTGAATATGTAGAAGTTGTGAAGTATTTGCTGACTAGGACACCTATTGCTACAAAATAATAATAAAATCAACAATTGCCAAATGGGACCTTATGAATTTGAAAAGCTTTTGTATTTTAAAAGAACCACTTAAGCAAGAGAAAGGACAGTCTATAGAATAAGAGAAAAACCTTTGCTAACTGTTCATTTGACAGAGGACTAATATCTAAAATACACAAAGAATTATAAAATTTAGATCAGAAATCAAGTAATGCAAACAACAAGTAGGCTAATCAAATGAAGATAGCTCTCAACAAATGAAATACAAATGGCCAAGAAACACGTGACCAAAAAAGTTCAACCTCACTAGTCATCAGAGAAATGGAAATCCAAATTATATTGACATTCCAGCCCACCCTAGTTAAGATGACATTAATTAAGTGAATAACAACAAACAAACACTGGCAAGGAGATGAACTGTGAGTGTAACTTTGTCTACATGCTATGGAAATCAGTATGCAGATTCCTCAAATAAACTGAAAATAGGACTACCATATTTCCTAATTGTACCATTCCTGGGACGGTATTTATCTGGAGGACTCCACATTAACATATCATGGAGATCCTTGCACATCAATGTTTATTGTAACCCTATTCACAGTAGTTAAATGATGGAACCAACCAACGTGTTCAAGAACAGAGGAATGGGTAAAGAAATGTGCCTTATATATACAATCACATTTTTTAGCCATCAGGAAGAATGTGATGTCATTTTCAGGAAGATGGATACAATTGGAGAGGATCACAGTAAATGAACTGTCATATGCTTTCATATAGATATATAAGATTATATATGTATATATGACATGAAAACAGCAGTTAAACTGTCTTGGGGGACAAAGGGGACTGAGATAATAGGAATCAGCAGGGGAAAAAAGAATATGCTCAATGTATACGACATATGCAAAATGTAGAAATAAATAATAGCTTTTGAAGGATTTTTAAAAGATTATTTTAAGATTCATTTATTATGTATACAGTGCTCTCTCTGCATGTATACCTGTATTCCAGAAGAGGAATCAGATTACATTACAGATGGTTGTGAGCCACCATGTGGTTGCTGGGAATTGAACTCAGGACCTCTGGAAGAGCAGCCAGTGCTCTTAACCTCTGAGCCATCTCTCCAGCCCAACTTTTAAAGGATTTTATTTTGGCATTTTTGTCTTATTTCTTTTTATTCCTTTTATTTGGGAGTTGTTTGAGAGAGAAGGACAGAGAGAGCATAACTATTGAGTGGATAGTGACATAGGGAAGATCCAGGAGAAGTTAGGAGAGGGAAAAACATGATCAGAATTTTGTATGAAAAGAATTTCAATGAAACAAAGAAACAGCAGCAAGCTTCAACCCAAGAGTATCCCTCAGGATGACTACAGTTGAAGATGGTTTTTTGCGACCAAAGGGACCACATTCACCAAATTTACGGCTACCTCTCCATGGCTGAACACACTATCCTGTCCATTCATCCCCATGTCCAAAGGCATAACTGCCATTTTGAGGCCTTAGAGATTAAATGGAGCCATTTCTCAATGTGCTCCAGGATTCTCTATATGAGAAGAAACTTTATGTAAGAAGAGGTGTCAGGAAGCCCTGGGCCTCTCTAGGCCTGAGCAAACGAGGAAGCTGATTAGCTTTGGTGTGACTGATAATGACAGTAACAACCTCCCCTGTATGGAAAGCACTTTATACCCAATATCTCTTATGATGCCTCTACCACAAATTCAGCTTGAGACTGAGTTTGTTTTAACAGAGAGGATTATTTTTCCAGAAATTTACACAACAATTCCTTCTGCGAGTGTTGAGGGCTTCATTCCTGTCCTCTGTAAAATCATTCAGGAGACTGATGATGGTGCAGGTTGCTGACGCTGGCTATGCCAGCTGACAGGCACAGGGACAGGCACAGGGACATGATGATGAACCCTGAGAAGCAGATTTGCTAGGAACACCAGGCTTAGCTTCCCGACAAGCACAGGTGGACAAGAGGATTGGGCATTTTGCTCATCAGGCCATGAGCAACCACAACATTCAAGACAGGAGGCGCACATGCACAGGTACACGCATGTGCACGCACACGCACACGCACACACACACACACACACACACACACACACAGCTTTTCAGAAAGCCTTCGAAAACACAGTTCAAATGAACCCCACTGGCTACCAACTTGGAATATGGTCAGGTAGGATGTCAGCCTCCTTTACTTAGTGAACTTTCAGAGAAGCCCTACAAGATAGTTGATTTACTCAGACAAAAGGCCCTCAGCCTAGTGACAAGCTTACAAACAGACACTCTGGTCTTAATGGCCCCTGTCTTGGATATAGCTGGCCAGGAAGATCAGAATAAGTGATAGGTTAAAGACAAGAAAACACTGCTAATTCCTATTATCACACACTCACACTACTGTGGCCTGTGAGTAACTATAGCTAGCCAGTCCTTAATCCTTCATTCTAAAAAACTGGGATTGTTGTCAAATGTTTTCAAGAAAAAGCGATTATAAAAGGATAATTCATAGTGCATTATGGACTATTTTCAATGACTTTTTTACAAAATTGTCTTTCCAAGTACGTTTTTTTAAATATATCACAAACAAATTGTTTTTTCTGGTTTGGCAATGGTAGGATGTCTTTAATGACTCTTAGGATCTGTGTGATAGAAGAAGGGCTCTTCTAGCCAATTCTCCATGATCGACCAGTTGCTGACTAGACCTCTGTAGGACTAATAGCATTCACTGTGTAATACTTTATTGTCAAGTGGCCAATATATTCACTCTATTCCTTATGCATGGCCACCTTTGACGTCCTAACAAAGGACAAAAGACAAAGCGTAATCTTTAAATTTGCATTGCCATAAAATTCTATGAATTCTACTCTGAGTGCATTGATTTGCATAATAAAATTTCTCATTTTGGAATTTCTGAGAAGACTATTGAGTTCTAAAAGCCTCTGGAATTTTTCCTGAAATATTTTTAGTCTCCACGTTCCTTATTTGTTGAGACTTACAGGTGCTGGAGAGCGGAGCAGGAGTGAAATTATCGATAGAGGATGTTTTATGTAGCTTTCCTTTCCCAATCTTCCTCCCCAGTCGCCCCACCACACAAACATACAAACATCCAATAATGTCTGTGAAAGTACATTTTCAAAACTTTGATCTTCCATTAGTGAATTCCTTTAAGTCAAATGCACTTCATTTTCCCTCACTCTTGAATTTTAAGCGGCCTGTAGAAGTCTAAGCAGAATTGGGCACTCGGGCTACAAAACAACCATCTGAGGCCTAATTGCTCCACTGCCATTTGGGAGGCATTTCGCTGGGCAAATTTCTTTCCTTGGAAGCACTTTTTCCCACCGAACTAAATAAATGCTGCCCGAACACATTTTAAAACCTTATTTACCCTTTAAGATCCCATTTGATTGATCTCCCTAGCACTTTTCTCTAGAGAGCCAGCTGTAGGCATTAGTCAGCATATGGAAAAGCCTAGAATGATGAACAAAGAACAACCCCTGTGATGAGTTACTAAATGAAAGAGGGAAGAAAACAAACACCACCAAAAGTCAACAGGGCTCATCATTCTTCCCTGAATGTAGTCACACTCCAGCATCCGCAGCTCAAAGGTCAGCACAGGCCAATTAGGACTCCTGGGGAAGAGTCAACTTACCCTTCTGCCTACAGGATGCCTTGCTCTTCCCCCATCTCCTAACATCTGCCCAGCCCAGATATACCTGTTGCAACAAGTGCACTGAGCTCCTTTGGGTAAGAAATAAAAGCATAATCCTAGAAGTCTGTCATTTTGCCGCCAGCACATCCTACACTCAGGACAGTGAGTTTGCACCTAAAAGATCCCAGCTTAGTATAGTCTAAGCCACTTGACATTGAGAGCACAGCAAGAGAAACCTAAAAGAAAAAAAGGAGCTGGTAAGCAGTATTTCAGGTGTGGAGTATATAGTAAAGTATTGCACTAGGTACAAGAAAATTCCATGTAGGATATGTTAAATATAAAAACAATAAATACTGTAAGTGACATACATAATACAAATCTTTCTTCATAGTTCTAAAAGTTGGGAGTTTATTGAAAATATACTTCTTAGATCATTCAGCTTTTTTTTTGAGGCAGTGTTTGTGTAATAACCCTGGCTGCTCTGAACTCACTTTGCAGACCAGGCTGGCCACCCACCTCTGCCTCCTGAGTACTGGGATTAAAGGTGTGCACAACCATGGCTTTTATTGTTTTTAAGTGGTAGTTTATGTTCTATTGTTTTTCTACTTGTTTTTTGCCTATGTAATCAAATGTCATTAATATTTGTAAGATAATATTTTGATTTGAAGATTTAGTGAACTCTCAAAAGAAGGAAAAGTCTTTGTAATTCAAATTAAAGCATGAATGGTAGATTTCAGGGTTGACAGAGCCCAGACTAGCCAATATTTGGACAAGAAAACAGTGAGCTATCTCATCGGCCAAAGAATTGGAAATGATGCCTTTGGGGTTTTATTATTAATGACATACAAAACCTTGATTGAACCAATGGTTAATGGCTTTAGCATTTTGAAAACCTGGCTTTTCTAACTATCAGGAAGGAAGGAAGGAAGGAAGGAAGGAAGGAAGGAAGGAAGGAAGGAAGGAAAGAAGGAAAGAAGGAAAGAAAGAAGGAAGGAAGGAAGGAAAGAAGGAAGGTTGGGTCCTAACAACTGGTTTACTAACACCTAAGATCTTGGCTTCTTGGTCCTTGCATTGTTTAGCACAGCCCTGCCTCCACACAATATTAAAATAATCTAGCAACAGAAAGGCTGTTGATTTATTCTCAGTTGAAAGCCTCTCAACAAATAGACCGGCATGACCAGAGACGTATTTGCAGGCTATCATTTTGGCAGCCATGCAGAGAGAAAAAAAGCAGGAGAGAGATCTAGTTAGATTAGATGAAAGCTATTACAGTAATCCGTGCAGAAAACAATGAAACCTTCAGCTAAAACAGAGGCTACAGAAACAGACAGGTTGAGACAAAGTCAATTGAAATGATGATGGAATCAACTTTGGAGATGAGACAAGGCTTGCCTAGGGTCTAGGTTCTTAATTCTCAGAGTACAGTCTATATGTCCACATTATTAACCCCACTTGGGAACTTGGAAAAATTCAGAATCTCAGACTCACTAACTCATAATCTAGATTTTAACAAGCTGTATGTTTGGTTTCTGTACACAGTGTAATTTGAAAGATGCTCATTACAGTACAATTAGGGCTCTAGAAAACTGGCTCTACCACCATCCACTGAGAGATGGACCTTTGGCTTTTGGCAGGCTAAATTTTCAACACTCAAAAGTTCTAATTTTTCATATTCAACACATTATTATTGGCACTACAGACAAAGACAGTGGAAAGACAGACACAAAAGAAGTTGCTGCCTTACTGAGCTAACATCTAGAAAAACAAAACAAAACGGCAACCATATCTGAATATGGTTGAGCACCAAGTCTGAATATTCATCAGCTACAAACTGGGAACACTATCTAAAAGGCCATGTCACTTTCTCCTTTCATGCTAGAGTTGAGAGCCAGCCAAGACCATGTCTGGACAAGTTCAGATTGAACCCAGAAGACCTTGCATGAGTAAGCTCAGGTTAGATGCCCGGTTGCTTTGAGTAAAAGCACATCATATTTTAGCAGACATATTGATGGCTTAGAACACCTGGGCCCCTTTCCTTTCAACTGTGTGGCTAAAGGTAGGAGAATATGCTATAGTGACTTGGCTGGCTCATTAGATGCCAATGAGTGATCATTTTTTCTGCTGCCTTATAGGTAAAAAAAAAAACTAAAAAGAATGTAGAGATCAGGCTGTGCTCTACTCTAAATTATTCCATATTGTATAAAGCAGTAGCTTTCAGGCTATGTGACTTTTTATAAAACAACAGTTTGATCCATTTTGATTGCAATGTTGAGGCTCTTCATTTTGATTGCACAAATTAACAATGACAATCTGCCCCTCATAAACCATGAAGGACAGATTGGTAACTTATTTGAATAAACCAAAAATTACTACACAAACATACACGGAAGCATCAAAACTATTGAGTAAAACCAAAGTGTGAGTTTATCCAGCCACTAGATCAATGAATCATGCAACTCCTTCACCTAATACTGGGTAGAGGCAGCACCCACCGCATCATCAGACCATCCAGTGTGCATCACAGGACAGGTAATGAACTCTGGACTGTCTCCAGAATGCTTCTGCCTTAGTTTTCTAGCTCGTCTTATAGTGAGGATCCTTTGAATAACCACAGCTGCTTTAACTCTTTCATAGCATTTGTAAACTAGATATCATTTTGTGAAATATAGTGTGTTATCTGAAATCTATTATGAGGCAATTAATACTGGAGAGGTATTTTTGGTATTTTAAAAACTATTTGCAAATGGTCATTAATATCGAGTGAAATTAAGAGTACTTTGTGAATTAAAGCCAAGGGAGTGATAGAGCTTGTGAAATTCTTTTCAATACATTGTTGCTTTGTGGAAACACGTATATGTGTCTGATTTTGTTTCTAACAGATCACTCGTGACAATAAGCAAAATCAGGAAGCTGTAGAGCCAACACAGCTGCTTTATTTTAACAAGTAAAAATTCTTTTTAAAAATTACTAAGGAGATAAGGAAAATATCACATTGACTCAGCCAAAGGTTCTTGTTTGAACACAGGCACAGAATGACACTGGTTGCCTCCATTTAGTCTACCCTTTAAAATTCAGTTCATTCCCAAGAAATGAGAAAAAAACAGTTGGATCATGTGTCCATGGTTCTTGTCTGAATCTGACCAGGAATCCCTTCTTCCAAAACAAAAGCTTCCTTTCTGTTTTCCCTCACATTGATGTTACTAACGCATGTTATTGGGTCTGCATGCTTTGATTCATCAATGATTCATCTTTTGGCAATATGTTTATATTTATAAAACCATAGGCTCTACTTAATTTGAGACAGCATATTTCTCAGCAGAACACAAAGTGCTTTTAAGGCATAATCTAATTAGCAATCTGCCATCTACATGAGGTCCGTGATAGCAGATATTACTTTCTCCTTCACTACTAAGAACACTGAAGCAGAAAGCACTTTAGAGGTTTTATCTGAAGCCATTTAGTTCAACAGTGAATGGAACCTGGGTACCACTATGCCAAGGGATAGCACCATCAACCTGTTTCTCGCCATATGTAACAATGTAAATTGATAACCCAGGCATACATCAGAAAATGTCTATTGAGTTTCATAAAAACTTTAAAATAGCCTAGCTTTCTACAGAAGTACAATTTGCCCCTAAAACATCCAACAATAGTTGCAATGTCATGCAAAGATAACAAGGTTCTCTGCAAGAATTATTGCCCAGTTAAAATCCATCATTCAAGCCAAGTGTGATGGCATATGCCTGTAATCCCAGCACTCAGGAGGCAGAGGCTGGTGGATCGCTGTGAGTTTGAGGCCAGCTTGGTCTACAAAGTGGGTCCAGGACAGCCAGGGCTCTGTGTAACAGAGAAACCATGTCTTGAAAGACAACAACAACAACAACAACAAAAAATCCATCATTCGGTGAAGTGTTGTTGTTCAGCTGTCCAGTATCATCACAGATAATTGATAAAAACTAAAAATCATTCCGTTATGACACATTAGCCGCATTTTATCTCTTTTCAATAAATTCTGCCCATGTCAGAAGTCAACAGTAGTTATGAAACACATAAATAATTATTACAATTCTCAATTTATGCTACAACATACAAGCATCAGGCAATACAGAAATCCGGAGAATGTGTTAATACTTCATGCTAAAGGAAAGAGGAACACATGCTACAAATTTATAACAATGGTCATAGTTTTACTTCAGCATGTTGAAAACTGAGTGAGTCATCAACAAGTATGTGGTGAATGAATATTCCTTATCAGAAAGGTTTGAACCCAGAAGCATTTGAAGTATCCTATCAAAGTTGAGAATATTTGTATATACATAGCAGGATGGGAAGTTTCAACATGAAAGTCATTGTTTCATACTCATTATGGTTATATATAATATGCAATATGATATATATGATATACAATATGATATATATAATATACAATAATATATATATACATATATATATAATGGTTTTGTGTACCAGTATGATCCCCTACTACAATTTTAGTAGACCTACATTTTTACTAGCACTTGTGAAAATTTCTACTTAAAAGATCACACTGGTATACAAAACCATTCATGTTTTGGAGCAGTTTGGATTTTGGATGTTCAGATGAAAGAGGCTCAATCTTACATGGATTCCCAAGCTTCAAGAATATTGGGTACCACTTCATCAATCCATGCTTAATCTGAAAATGAAATTATAAACAGCCTATTATGGGTGTGGTAGTGTGATTTATAGTAGAAAATAAACATGTATGTGTGTGTGTGTGTGTGTGCCATTTTTATGTTAATAATATCTAAAGGCTGTTGAATAATCTCAGGATGGGGGTTGGCTGATTTCTGGAAGTACCAATTTATGATTCTAATCATAAAGGGGACTGGGACCTTTAAACCCCATATATGACCTTCATGGAAGACAGAACACCACCTTAATCATTGAGAATCAATGATTTATTTTATCATGCTTAATGAAGAAATCTCATCAAATGAGCTTTATAGCACTGCCACATTGGTAAGCACATGAGGGAAATGGCAAGTAGGGAAGGCTAGAGCAACAATGGACACTCTGGAGCCTTTCACATACTTTTGCCTTATGTACCTTTTTGTCTGGGGGGTTATCTATACCCTTTATCGAATCCTTTATTAAATAGGAAACCAGTAGATGGGAGTTTAAGTGTTTTCTTCAGTTCTCTGAACCATCCGAGAAAATGACTAAGACTAAAGAGGGGTTTGAGGAAGCCTGAAGTACAGGTAATCAATGAAAGTTTGGATAAAAGCCTGGAATTTGAGGTTGGCATCTGAAGAGGGAAGCTGACTGGAAGCACAGAGTTCTTAATCTGTGGTAAGGGGAGAATCTATACTAACTCTATCTAGTGTCAGAACTGAATTGATCTGAGCTGAAAAGAATGAGCTACGGTTATAAAATTGGTTGGTTTTGGGAAAATGGACCCATTTTGGTAACTAAAAGCATTGTCAAAACAACAATAAGAAACAGGTTGTGTTTTCCATTACAACCGTGTAATTATGTAATTTGTTATTGAGTGAAAATGGTATAAAATAATGAATTTAATCCCAGCAATGCATTCTAGCCTTGCCAACAATCACAGATTTCCTAATAACATTGATATATTTCACAATGAAGTCAGAAAACAATTTGCACTTCATAACACCTTCCACTTACCTTGTAACAGCATCTGTGCTTTAGAGGAACCCCATGAGGTAACATTCCCCTCTTACAAATAAGACAGGCGAAGAGAACTAAGTATGGCGATTTCCCAAAGTCTGGTAATTAGTAAGTTAAAAAAAATCCACCATGCAATCTTGTGTCTGAGACCTCAAGTCCTGGATAGATTAAATAGCTGATCCTGGGTTCCACAAAAGAAGTACCTTTATTAGTAAATTGACAGATAATGTATGCAAGGTTAAATTATTCACCTAAATTCATCATTCTCACTGATGGACAAGTGTGATATAAAGAAATTTAAGCTTCTGGGATATTATATAGAGAAAGAATTCAACAAAACATTACAAATACAAACTATGTATTTTTTCCTTTCTTTTTTTAAATTTAAATTTATTTTTAAAAATTTATTCACTTTACATCCCAGTTGTAGCCCCTCCCTTATCTCCTCCTGGTCCCACCCACCCTCCCTCCCTTTCCTCCCCTATGCCCATCCCATAGTTCTCCCCTAACAGCTGACCCCAGCCTATCAAGTCTCATTAGGACTGCCTGCATCCTCTTTCTCTGTGGTATAAGGCCACCCTACCAAGTGGAAATGATAAAGGAGCGGGCAACAGAGTCCATGGCAAGTGCAGCCCCTGGTCCCCTTAATAGGGGACCCACATGGAGACTGAGCTGCCTATCAGCTACATCTGAGCAGGAGGCCTAGGTCCTCTCAATGCATGGTCCTTGGTGGGTGCGTCAGTTTCCGCCACCCCCCTGGGCCCAGATTTGTTGGCTCCATTGGTCTTCTTGTTGAGCTCGTGTCCCCTCCAGGTCCTTCTATCCCTCCACTCTTCCATAGGACTGCCTCTGCTTTGCTCAAAGTTTGGCTGTGAGTCTCAGCCCCTACTGGGCTTCAATCCCCTGCTGGGTGGAGTCTAGGGTAAGTTCCTGTCCTGTTCCTTCTCTTCAACTGCTTTCAACGTCTATTCTATTTGCCCTTCTAAATGAAAATTAAGCATCCTCCCTAGGATCCTCCTTGTTACATAGTTTATTTAGATCTGTTGATTGTAATATGGCTATCCTGTATTGTATGACTAATATCTGCGTATAAGTGAGTATATACCATGCATGTCCTTCTGGGTCTGGGTTACCTCACTCAGGATGATCTTTTCCAGATCCACCTATTTGTCTGCTTTTTGTTTTGTTTTGTTTCGGTTTTTGTTGTTGTTTTGTTTATGAAGACAGGGTTTCTTTGTTTTAGCCCCGGCTGTCCTGGAACTCATTCTGCAGACCAGGCTGGCCTCAAACTAATGGAGATCCACCTGCCTCTGTCTCCTGGCCAAGCACTTCCTTTTCAGTGTACAAATTTCATGACAAAAATATGCACTTTTCTTCCAGTGCTCTTGGCTTTGACATCTGGGATAAAAAAAAAAAAGTGCTTGCCTATAGTGGATAAATCCCTGGGTTTGAGCCCAAGTACTGAATAAACTGAGTGTGGTGACACAGGCCCGTAATGTCAACAGTTTGGAGGTACAGGCAAGAAGACCAAGAGTTCAGAGTCATCCTTGACTACATAGTAAGGTCAAAACGAGCCTGCACTACATGAGACCTTGTCTCAAAAACAAGAAAAAAATCAATAAACCATGTCTGGAACACCTTCAGCCAACCTTCACATGGGACCCTGAAGTGGGACTGAGGCAAGCAAAGCCTCATAGTTACCGTTTATCAGTTTATCTCAAAATTTAGCATCCCATTGGGTCCAGAAATATCTTTTCATATCCTTTCTGTTAAGGTCCAGATTCCTAGCTTTGCCCTCAGCAAAGACAAGTTGCTTACATATTGTCACTAGAATTTACTTTTCACAAAAATAGAAATTATTTTAAATGAGAGCCTGAGATAAAGCACCTCGGACCCCTCAGGCTCCAACCCTACATGGCCATCCTAACATAGCCACTGTATAGTCTTTAAATTCTAAGACAATAAAGCTGGGCTGCTCCCACATCCTTATATTTATTGTAGCTCTCCTCCCATACTTCTTAAAACACAAGCCTTTCTTGCTCCCTCATTCTTATCTTCCCTTCCATATCTTTCAGCAGCTGCTTCCCTTCTATCCTTCCTACAGACATTCTGAATCCATCCACCTCCCCATCCCCTCACAGACTTTTCCATCCCAAGCCACGCCTTCATTAGTCTATGGCCTTTTAACTGTGTCCACCACTGTATTCTTTCCCTTCTCTTGTCTCTTCTTGACATAGAAGTCAAAAGAACTTAGTAAAAACATAAATCTAACATAACACCTCTACTTTGGCAGTCAGAAAACTTTACTGCTTTCAGGATAAAATTCAAAGTATATTATTACTACATGCTCTCCAAGCCTGTACATATCAACTCCTGAGGTCCCGCATCTCATCCTAGGCCATAGCTACAAGTTTCACTTCCTCCTTTTGCTGTACCTTCCTACTGCTCCCTAAAGATCTTCCTTATTCCTTGCTAGGCTATGCACCGACAGGAATGCACATGAGTTGCTACATCAATAAGTAGAGTCTTTTCTGCCTGAGATCCCTGTCTTTCCATCATCACAGCAACTTCCATTTAAAGGACTTTTGCTCGTTCCTCATCACTAGTTTAAGAACTCCACCAAGTCAGTGCCTATGGCATTCACCAACTCTGTAACTCCAGGAAATGATACACTTCCTGGGACATAGTAAATGTTTACATACTGAATCAATTAGTTAATGGCAAATACTCTAAGTCAAAGTACATCATGACATTGGTCTATGATTTAGCATCAACCTGCTTTACGCATAAATTTTGTTTCTGTTCTATGCTGAGTTTATGCATCATCCCAACTCTTCATATATTTTCAAAGAGTGTTATTAAAATGAAATAAAATCAGTATGTTGAAGAGACCTCACACACACTCCTACATTCATGACCACTTTGTTTACAATACCTAAGATATGAAATCAACATGAATGTCCATCAAGTAATGAACTGATAAAGAATATATGAGACATATCTATATGCCTCCAGTAAGATACTATATCCATCCATTAAAAAAAGAAATCAATTGTGACGACATGGCTAGATATACAGATCATCATGTTAACTGAAATATACCAAGAACAGGAAGACACTCAGGTCTTAGAGATTTAAATTTTTCTTCTCACAGAAGTGGAGAGTGGAGTGCTGGAGGGTACCAGAAGCTGTAGAAAATAGGAGAAAGAAAAAGATGGGGAGTCGCTGATTAATGGGTACTACATTATAGTTACATAGAAGTAAAAAGTTCTGGTGTGCTGCGAATAATTATACTGTGCTGTGTATTTCAAAAGCAGAAGAAAGGAGTTCTAATGATTTCAGCACAAAAATGGAATGTTATAGATATATAAATTGAACTCAATTTAAACATGACAAAAATGTTTACCTGTACTGAAACAGCACATAGTATCTTACAAATGCATTCAATGTTTATGCTTTATGTAACAGTTAAAAATAAACTTGAGCCAGCCCTATCTCATTATAATGCCCTGAAGCCATAGATATAGAGAGAAAAGGATGGAAGTACAACCTTCTGTAGGGGGAAAAAGCTTTCCATGTAGGACTTAGAAAGTAATGATTTTGAAATGCTAAATAAAGTAATTCATAGTAGGAGTTTAAACCTCATAAAGAAGACTGTTGTTAAAAATAATGTTTTTTTAAAAAAAAACTGCTGAAGGTGCCCTTACATACCCTTCTTAAAAAGTAAATAAAAATAAATAAATAAATAAGTAAATAAATAAACCAGCTTAAGTAAGGCATGATGGCAAGCATGTAATCTCAGCACCTGAGAGGCTGAAGCAGGGAATCAATGTCAGCTATATGGTTAGTTCAAGGCCAGGCTGAGCTACACGAAGTCCTGTCTTCGATTAATTAATTTCACTTTTACAGTGCCAGGGATTGAACCCAGAGCCTTCCACATGCCAAGCAAGCACTCTCCTACTGGCTTATTTCCCTAACCCCTAAATTTAGTTAAAAACATTTCATCTCTGGAAATAAAGAAAATAGGGCCAGTCTATCCTTTGATGTACTGAGAAGTTGACTTGGTAACATGAGATTATTGAGCTAAAATTAGGTGTGTGGAACAGCTTCAGAGGCTTAAACAGTCAACCTAAATCATCCAAGCAAACAGAAGTAGGTGAACTAGAATTCTAGACCTGGACATGAAAGAGCATATGCATTACTCTTTATTCCTCCAACTAATTATAGATTGAAGGAAAGTATGACATAAGCATCTAAAAATCGCCTAAGAAAGCACTGCAGGATAGAAAGTTATAGCATGAACAGCAACCAAACTTAAGCGTATGTAGATATATCTAATAGAGAACATATTTTGATTAAGAAATTCCCCCAAAGAAAGTGATTGTTACAGAACAACAACAGGGTGAATGTGCCATAGACACACAGCAACTCCAAGTGCAACAAACAACAGAACCACAAATCATGAAGTGAAAACTGATGGGGAAATGAGCAAATATGCAAAGGGGGAGACTTCCCAACAAATATGCATAGCGGGAGACTTCCCACCCTTTTCTTAAATAGGCATAGAAAACCTAGATAGAAAATTAACAATTGTGCAAATACCCCCACAGTAGCACCAACCAACAAGACATGAGGAATATTTACACAAGAGCGAGACCTAACCCAGTCCTTCCAACCACAGCAGGATTCTTTTTCAGCATACATCTAAATCAAACAGGCCAAAAGAAAAGTCTCAAAAGAAATCACAAACTACAGTGAGCTAAGTGGAAATGAAAATAAAGCATCCAAATTTTAGTGGCATAGCTAATCTTGGCAAGGAAATATTCAGCACTAAATGGCATAGTGACTTATTGAGCAGATTGGCCCTTTCTTATACAGTTAAAAAGTTATTATAAGCCTCAGAGGTTTCATTTCTGGGCATTGACTACAGAAACTTGAAAATGTATCCACACAAAATATGTCTAGGAACTTACAGCTTGGACAACATGTCATGTTCACATTTGTCTCTTCCTGGATGAACACAATAGGACACCCTGCATAGAAACAGCTCAAGATGGAATCTCATGGGGGCACTCAGAGGAAGGATAGCAGGCTACCAAGAAGAGACTTGATACCCTATGAGCATATACAGGGGGAGGAAGTCCCTCTCAGTGACAGTCATAGGGGAGGAGAGTAAGGGGAAATGGGAGGGAGGGAGGAATGGGAGGGTACAAAGGAGGGGATAACCACTGAGATATAATATGAATAAATTAATAAAATTCAATTTAAAAAAGAAATGGCTCAAGAGATATCAAGGTCATATAAAACTGGTGTTCTAGCTGCTGTTGCTGTGATAAAATACAAAAAACAACTTAGGGGAGGAAAGGATTTCTTTTAGCTTACAGTCCAGCTTATAGCCCATCATTGTTGGGAAAGTAAGGCAAGAATGTGAAGCAGGTGGTTTGACCCACAATCAAGAAACAGGAGAAAAATAAATGCATACATGCTTATTTTTGCTCAAAACTTTGTCTGAACTTGCACCACCCAGGATTGCCTCCCTGCCTAGGGAATGGTGCTTCACAGTGTGGGCTGGATCTTCCTGTATCAACTTACAATCAAGACAATTATCCACAGATATTCGCACAGGCCAATCTGATGTAGACAATCCATCCTTGAGATTTTTTCCAACTAACCATCCCAGGTGTTAAGAAGACAAGCTGCTTTAAGATGCCAGATATGAAAACCACAGTAGACAGTGTCTTGTTTCTCCCCAACCAGGAGAAGCTAGCCAGGCCTGTTGTTTCTCTGCTCCTAATATAGAAAATACTCAGGTAGGCCCATTGCTTCCCCAGAGCAAATGGGAATCCTTACCATAACTATGGTCTCACACTATTGTACGTAAAAAAGGCAAACCAAGAGCAGCTAGGAGAAGCCCTTACATTTCCCAATGAGCCTTACTCCCCTCTCCACCAAGAGGACCTGAGTAAGATGGATGCAATCAACAAATGAAACTCAATAATAGGTGGCCTACTCTGGGCAGCATCTATCTTCTTGGAGGGATTTGGCTATCTTTCCCCATCTGAAGACACAGGCAGGTAAGACTTCAAAACTTGAGTCAATGATAACAAGTAGACTGGTCTAGAAAGTCATTTTGTACAAGGGTTGAAGATCCCTCCCCTGGAGATACCAGAACAGTAGGCAGAACTGGAAAAGAGGCTCTAGTCATGGTACATAGTCCGTTCGGGTAAGCCTCTTTGTCTTCACTGCCTTGAGATGTCTTTCCTTTTCCAGAGATACTACAGTAGCAGGCTGGTAAAGTCATACAAGGAGACAAGAAGCTAGGTCTAAGACACTTCTTATCTACCACGTTTCCAAAACTTTCCTCACTGGTACAGCCACACCAAACCAGAAAAGTACAGTTAGGGAATCCCAATACATCCCTCGCCCACCAAAAACACTCTGAAGTCTGGCTTAGGAAAGTTCCTAGACATATTTTGTGTGGTGCAATGAATCTATTAATACAAAGGCTCTGGAACTTATTCTCCCAGTAGAACCCCAGCCCAGAGCAGTAGGCTAAGACCTATATGTTAAACATAAAGAAAGTTAAAACTGCTAAAATAAAATATTCAAACTGGAACCAGAGTTCCTCCATACAAGAGACAATGTGTCCTAGAACTAAGAAGAAAGTATTCATCTGACCTAAAACAAAGAACATTAACTTGAATGAGGAAAAAAAAAGAACAAGGGATGCCAATCCCAAGGGGAATCCGACACTGGAATTAGAGGAAAGACTTTACAACACTGACCTAGTTTATTTTCTATCGTTGTGATAAATATTTGTGACCAAAATCAACTTGAGAAAAGGGCTGATTTGGCTTACACATTCTGATTACCATTCATCACTAAAGGAAGTCAGGCCAGGAACTTGAGGCAGGAACCTGGAGGCAGGAACAGAAGCAAGAACATAGAGGATGGCTTCTTACTGGCTCACTTTCCATAACTTGCTAGGCTAGCTTTCTTCTAACACTCAGGGCCACTTGCTTAGGGAGAGCACCACCCACAGTGAGCTGAACTCCCCCAGCATCAATCATTAATCTAGAAAATTCCCCACAGACATGCCTCCAGGCCAATATGATGGAAGCAGTTTCTCCACTGAAGTTCCCTCTTTCTAGTAAGTCTCTCTAGTGCGTGTCAAGTTTCGAAAAGCTAAGCAGCAAGATCACTCAGCAATTACCGCTCATAAGAGTCTGACATCCACAATAGGGGCACAAGGGGCTCTGGATACCTGTTTCCCAGTGAGATAGCCACACTTGAGCAGAACATAAGAGGAAGCTCATTTACCCTCCATGCGCAAGGAACTAGGTTCCATCACCAGCAGCGCCAAAACAAGCAAACAAACAACAGCAGAAAAAAAGAAAGAAAGAAAGAAAGAAAGAAAGAAAGAAAGAAAGAAAGAAAGAAAGAAAAGAATTGTCATTTAACATCTTTGGAAATTGTGCTTAGTACGTATAGGGGCGGGGAAAGGATCTAATTTATTGCCCAAAACTTTCTAGTAAACATTGCTAAGAAAAATAATCTGTAGCACATGTGGCACTTGAGACCTGAGCAGCTCCCTCTTTTTCTACCAGCAGAAGCAGAATAAGTGGATCTAGGCAATAAGATGGAGTTCCCACAACCTCCAGCTCCAAGTGAACAGCTGCATCTCCCCAGGAGTGCAAGACTGCCAGGATGTCTCACTGTTTCAGTTCTTTGTTGCAGGGGCTAAATTCCAAGCAAAATTGGCCAAGAAGTCAGAATTCCCTTCCTCAATATTATCCCCAATTAGAGCACAAAGCTTATGGCAGGCATGGAAAGGCAACAACATTGAGTCACTAGCCCTCTCACTCCAGCGGCTCACTATTAGTGAAGAGGGTCCATATTAGGAGAGGTTGATTGAAAACAGAAAATACTGGCTTCTTGAGTGGCCTGCTTTACAAAGAGTGTAAATCCGAGACATGCAGAGGACTTTCCTCACCTGCAAATTCTTAGTAGTGAATTAGAGACTGCAAACAGAGAGAAAGCCAGATGATAGAAACAGAGAGCTCCAACACTCTCTCCAAATATCTTTTTTAATGTTTTTAAAATTTTGTATTGTGTGAGTGGCTGTTTTATCTTATGGTCTGAGCACAAAGGGCATGTCTGGCTGGACTCCAGGGAGGACAGAAGAGGGCATCAGAGCCCCTGCGACTATAGATACAGGTCGATGTGAGCCCGGGGTGGGTGCCTGGAATCCAACCTGGCTCCTTTGCAGGAGCAGAGACTGCTGAGCCATATGCCCAGACCTAGGTTCTAAGGGGTTATCTTAACTTGGTGGCCCTATCTGCTGCTTTGTTTCCTTGCAACTGGAGCCCACCTTACCATGAGCCTTCTGCTCTCCCTCCCAGCTCCCTTCATCTACCCAGTGCTTTGCGTCTTTGTCATCAGCATCCTGCTAAAACCAAGCCTCCTACCATACCTTCATCCTCCTGCTCATATCCTCACCCTCCTTCCTTCTTATTGTGCCTCCTGCTCACTTCCACATTACACTTGTCTTCCTGCCTGGCTTTCCATCCTCTCCAGCCATCTTAACATCTATCTGAGCCTCCTTCCACCCAGCAGAGAGCATTCTAGCCTCTTCCAAGGCTTTTCTGCCCTCCTCCCCAGCATTTTACTCTCCTCCTGGATGCTCCACTTCCCTACAGTGTTCATCCCCATCCTCTTTTCCCTCCCCAACCTAGTGCCTAAACTCTCTGGTTCCTAATCCTCCACCAAGCATCCAATCCTGGTCCTCAGGAAGGCCAGAGAAAAGGCAATGGATACATGTAACGAGTTCTAGGTGGTTGTGAGCCTCTATGTGGGTACTGGGAATCAACCTCCATCCTGAGGAGGAGCAGACAATTTTCCTGATTACTGGGCCATATGTCCAGCTCTACACTCTCCCCGTCTATGTAAACTTTTGGAACTATTTTCCAACCTGGTCTCCTCCAGTAGGCTCCCACCTTTCCATGAGCTTTTTGCCTGAAATTAAGTATTCTACAAATGCACTTTACACAATGAAAATGATATAAAGACATTGGCATATAAACAAAACCTGAGAAAATCCTACGCATTGTGTAGAGCAAGACCTAGATGCAGGCAAAACACCCATGCACATAAAATAAGAAAATAATCAAAAAGAAAAGTCATCAAGCAGAAAACAAGTGAAGTCAATTCAAGTTCACGTACAATACAGCTCAAATAAGTATAGTTACATAATATTAAAGAACATTAGAAATGCTGTTTCTTCCCATTTTACTCTTTAAATAAATTGTGAAAGGCAATGGTATATTTGTTTCACATATCCTGAATCACTGTTTATCACTGAAGGAAGATGGGACAGGGACTCAAATAGGGCCGGAACTTGGAGGCAGGAGCTGATGCAGAGGCCATGGAGGAGTGCTGCTTACTGGCTTGCTCCTCATGGCTTGCTCAGCCTGCTCCCTTATAGAACCTAGGGCCACCAGCCCAGAGATAATGTCATTCACCAAGAGCATGGCACTCCCACATGAATCACTAATAAAGAAAATGCCCACAGGCTGATCTTCTGGAGATATTTTCTCAACTAAGTCTCCCTCTTCTCTGACAACTCTAGCTTGTGTCAAGTTGACATGAAACTAGCTAGCACAGATGGGCATGTAAAGCTTCAACAAAGTACTAGCAGAGCTAGTCCAACAACACGGAACATGGATCCTGCTCTGTAGCCAACTGGTATGAAGGTTGTTTAAAAAAACCTAAGAGTCAATTAGCATAAAAAATGACACCAGAGGAATGAACATGAAAAATCACAATTATCTCAATAGATGAAGAAAAATAATGACAAAATCCAATACCCACTTACTGATTGAAACTAAAAATGTATAAATGAGTTCATCAGTGTTGCAGCATACAATATTAGTATTTAGAAATCAACTGTTTTTCAATATGCTAGCAATGACCAATGCAAAGATGAAATTAAGAAAAAAAATCGAAGACCAGGATGCAGCTCCCTTGCTAGAATGCTTGCCTACCATGCATGACACTCTGAGCAGTCCCCTGATTATGGTAGTGAATCCCTACAATCCCAGAACTCAGGCAGTATAGACTTAAGGATCAGAAGGACAATGTTAGCCTTGGATATATAGGGAATTAAAGATTGGTTTATGATAGAGAACCTCTCTCAAAAATATTTTACTTAAAAAAGCAAGAAAAGAACAATAAACTTAAAATACTTATAATATACATAAACATCAAACTTACTAAAATCAACAAAATTACACTGAAAAAAAGAAAGATCCAAACCAAGTTTCAGAGATCAGATGTATTATTGTTACTAGGACATTACTACCCAAAGTGGATACACAATTTCTGCAAAGGCCTACACAATCTCATCTGCATTCTCTGCAGAACCTGCTAGAGCTTCCTAAAATTCATAATGAAAACAATGTACAGAAAAAAAAATTAAAGTGTGATCATATCTGATTTTAAAACTAATGATAAGCAGTAATATTAGTGACTATTGACATTTGCATAAAGATACCTGTTTAGATTAAAATTCCAGAAACAAACCTATATCCCTTCTATTTGAACAAAGTTACTAAAGCAGTGTTGTTTTTTTTTTTAACCGTGCTAAGCCAAAACACTAAGAACATAACATTTATGTAATCCCTGATTGTGTCATGGTTCTTCTTGCTATAGGTAGTTTATTATATATATATATATATATATATATATATATATATATATATATATATATATATATATAGTACTATGCATGTATATGCAAAAAATGAAAATTATTTAATTTAAAAAATTAAAAATAAAAACCAGTGCTAGGACCACATATCCACATAGAAAATAATATAGTTTGGGGCTAGGGAGACAGTGGTTAAGAGCACTGGCTACTTCTCTAGCAGACCCAGGTTTGACTCCCAGCACCCACATGGTGGCACACAATGCTCTGTTAACTCCAATTCTGGGGAAGCAGGTATCGTCTTCTGGCCTCTACAGAAATGTGCAGCACAAATTTACAAAACATCCTTATCCATAAAGTGAAATAAATTATTTACTATTTTATTTATTTTTTAGTACAATTGGGTCTCTTACACTATGCACAAAAAATTGACTCAAAATGATCATACACTTTACTATAAAATGTAAATCTATATAATTCTTAGCAAAAGACATACGGATATATTTTTATGAGCTTCAATGAGGGCAATCCTTCACAAGAGACAAAAGGAGAAAAAAGTTATATTGGATTTTTATCAAAATTTATTACTTCAGACTAGACATAGTGGTGCATGCCTTAAATCACAGCACTCAGGAGTCAGGGGTAGGGAACCAGCTGGGATTACATAATGAGACCCTTTCTCCAAATGTATTTTTAATACTTTTGTACAATGGACATATTCAATAAAGTAAAACACCACTAAATCAGGGGTAAAAATACTTGAAAAGTATACCTGCTTTAAGGGACTTGTACTCAGAATACATAAAGAATATTAATCCTGGAAAGAAAAGGCACAATGGAAAATAGAAAAGAACATGAACAGACATTTCTCCAAAGAATGGACAATAAGTACCTAAGAAGATGTTCAGCATCATTAGCCATGAGGAAAATAAAAAACAACAGTGGAAACGGTGATAAATGTAAATAACATGGGAGTTAAAAAGAATCAAATTACTTCACGTACACTTATGAAATGTCATAATGAACCCCATTATTTTACACCATGTATATATTCAAAGCTCCACATTGAGTCACTATGGCACACTCATAAGACAGCTGCAATTAAAAAGATGCCACATTATAGTTGGATCTTAAAGAGATCACACTAAGTGAAAGAAGTCAGGTAGGAATGGGCATACGCTATGTGATGGCATTTGTATAAAATATTCAGAGCTGGCAAATTCATAGAGACAAAGTGTATTAGTGGTTTCCAAGGCCTATGAGAAGGGAAAGGGAAGGAAGTGAGGGCTTCATGGTAAGGAGTTTCCTTTGGGGGTATGACTTAGATAATGGTGATGGTTTCACAGCACTGAATGACTTAAATGTCAATGATGATACATCTTAAGTTGTGGGCATTTTACTACAATTAACGTCAGGTCATAAATGTTGAGGTTTCATGAACTGAGACACCTCCCAGGCTGCTTATGGGATGGGAGGTGCTTCAGAAAATAATTGAGAAGTTTCTCAAAACGTCAAACATGGACTCTTCATATGACTCAGCAATTCTTTTCATGTATATATGCAACTATAGTCCCAGTGTCTGTACATGTGCACATACACTACTCAAGCCCATGGAAAGCATGTGCTCACATAAAAACTTGTATATAAATGTTCACAATTTTATATTTATTTTTATTACTGTTTGTGTGTGTGTGTGTGTGTGTGTGTGTGTGTGTGTGTGTGTGTGTGTTTCTGCACCTGAGTACAGGTGCCCATGGAGGCCATAGACACCTTATCATCCTGGGGCTCTGATTACAGGAGGCTATTAGCTCCTGATCTGGCTACTGGGACTGAACTACATACTTTTTTCCCAAGACATGGCTTCTCTGTGTAGCTCTTGCTGTCCTGGACTCTTCCTGGACCAGGCAAACCTTGAACTACAGAGTGTGCACCACCATGTCTGGCTAAGTACCTACCTTTGGTAGAGCAGCAAGTAAGTACTTTTAATCTCAGTGTGATCTTTCCAGGTCTCTTACAACTTCATAATTGTTTTAATTCTCTCTGTCTCCACCTCTGTGAGTACTTACAAGTGTGTGTGTGTGTGTGTGTGTGTGTGTGTGTGTGTGTGTGTGTGCTTGCGTGCACGCGCTTAGAGGCTTGAGTGTGCCATGGAACACACAAAGGAAAATGCTCAGGAATCAGTTCTCTCCTTAAATTCAGGGATTGAATTTAGGTCATCAGCAAGCACTTTGACCCTCTGGCCAGAATGCTCATAAATTTTAATACAACTTAAATGTAAGTTAGATGGTAAATGGATTAACACAATGTGGTCATGCATGTAATAGACAATCCTATGATCAAAAGAGTAAAATGTTTATATTTGCAGCAATAGATAAGTACCCAAAGTAACTTCATTGTATACTACAGGAGTAAGTATCATAGAATGCAAATTTTATGAAAAAAAACCTTTAAGGTCTATGATATATATGGGGCTGAGGGAATGACTCAGTGGTTAAGCACATTGGTTACTCTTGCAGAGGACCCAGGATCAATTCTCAACACCCACGTGGTGGCTCACAAGCATCTGCAATTCCAGTCCCAGAAAGTCCAATACCCTCTTCTGGTCTTCCTGGGCATCAGGCACACACCAGGTACACAGACATACATGCAGACACAGAAAAATTTGGTTCAAAAAATAAATATAAAAAAAGTGTTATAGTTTCAAATGGAAAAGCTACAAAACTTTTAGGAGAAAAAGTTATAGCAGAAAATAAATCAATATCCAGGTGCAAGCAAAGAATTTTTACAGATATGACATTCAATAGCATGACATTATAGCTTATCAAATTACTCTGTCAAATGAAGATGAAAAGGGTAAGTCATAGCCTTAGAGAAAATACTTACAAACAGCATAATTGAAAAAGAAATAATACAGAGAATGCTCCAAAACACTCTAAACTTTAAAAAAGACAATCCAATAAGAGTAAATGCAAATAGCATAAACAGATACATCATCGACTAGGAAATAAAAAGAGTCAACAAGCCTGTGGAAAGATGCTGAACTTATTTAAGCCCTAAGAGAAAAGCACAATCACAATGAGATATTACTACAGACCAAAAAGATCTGAACTTTTAAATGTGGCAATACCAAATGCTGACAAGCATGAGGAAAGATGGATTGACCATCCACAACAGTTAGGGATGTGTACTGTGATGCAACCGTCCCGGAAAACACCTGAGCGGACCAGTAAGTGCATTTGAAGGTATTTATGCTAGAGAAGTGAAAGCCAGCAGAGACCTTAACTTCTGAGGTTCTCACAGCAGCAGCAGCCACCGTTTGTATGAAATACTGTTCAGTAGACGGGGGGTCTACTGATAGTTCTTGACGTTTATGCAGCCATGAGGAGTGGGGTTGAGCCATGATCAGCTCAGGAGTGGGGCAGTCGGGATTACTAAAGAGCATTACATCATTTAGCTATGGCAACAGCAGTATTTCTCTTTCTCAACTTCAAGCATATCTTCTGACACTTCACCTGAAATTCTACTATTTCTTCCCTATTTTCTTACTCTTGGATGTTTGGGAAGAACTCTTTCTTTTCAAAGGCTTTGTTTGCTAAGTCAAACTTGGGAAACAATCAAGAAGCAAAGCAATATGGGTACACACCTCCAGCATTATGGCACTCAGTATTTCTGTTTTGGCAGTTGGGAGCTTGCCTGTTAATTAGACTGTTCTGATTCCTAGAGTCAAACTCCAACAAACTGAAGAGCTGGCATTCTATTTACGTACTTGTTTGCTGTCCGTATGGAAACATGACCACTGTGACATTCTTAAGAACACCCATTCCTAGCCAAAGCTCAAAACCTAAGAGGCCCCACATCAGTCTCTGGACAAGTAGAACACGACCTTGCCACAAAGAATAATGCAGGCTTAATAGAAAATCAGGGCTCTGTTGGTAGAGTCCCTTGAGTTTGATCACCAGACTGCATAAACTGTGATGCACACATCTGTAATCCCACGACTCTGAGAGGATAGGAAATTCAAGGTCATCTTCTGCTATATAGTGAGTTTGAGGCCAGTCCAGAATACATGAGGCAGTCTCCAAAAAAGGCAAAACAACATGATATTCAAGGGAGAGAATCGAGATTTTATTCATTCTAATGTGACTAAATTATTTAAAGAAGGAAATTCTGACTTTCATGAATACAAATCCTGGGTGTAGCCTTTTATTCAGCTTTCGGTTGAACTCTAGGAAATTATGAGCCAGTTTTCTACAGTGGCATTAGACAAGGTGCCTATGACACATGAAGCCCTCTCTGAGTTGAGCTGAGCAAATCTGCCTCCATTAAAGAGTTTCATTGAGCTACACACCTTCAGATTTCCATATAATGAAAACACACCCCTTTATGCACAGGAAGAAATTCTGAAACCCAAAAGTGTGATATGAGTCTCACCCTAATGGATCTCATGCCATTTAGGTCTCTAAGCATCTCACTAATAATTTCTCAAAATCGTTTGGAATAAACAGACGTTTCACTCAAGGCTGCATGTATGCAAATTCTGGCACTTTAAATGGATTCTGCCCCTAAGTGCATAAACCAAAAAGCATGGAAGCAATTGCATTAGGAATGCAAGGCTTTAAAAAAAAAGAAGAAGAACCTCAGCTAATTGGCATTAAGTCACCAAACATTGTCAAACACACATCACTAGCCTAATCATTTTGTGTGTGCATGTATCTAGCTTTTTAACTTCATAAACATATAAATGCAGATTTAATGTATACCCATATGGTAAGAAGTACAGAAGCTGCCAAAAGATTGAAAAAATCCTATACTAATCTTGAAATTGTCTCTGTGTTCTTTTCTTTTATTTCTTGTTTGTCTGTTTAAGGTTAGTTGCTTGGGTTTTGTTTGGTTGGTTGGTTTTGTTTATTGTTTCTATTTTTTTTTGTTTTGCTTTCTTTCCTTTCTACAAAGTCACAAAGCATAAACTGAGGGTTGTAAATGCTAACTGTGGATCTTTACCTAAGAGAAAAATGTACACTAATCATTTTATTCAAAAGTAAAAAATGTTAAACTCTTGGTTCAATGTCACATTCTCATTTATATATGTTCGTTATAGCTTATAATGGGCTAATCTTTCTTGAATAGCTGAGTGTACATAATTCAGCCTAATATTCTTCATTTCAACATGTGTGTAATGCAGTAGCATGACTTATTAGACTCTTGGAACATACCTGCATCAAAACCAGTCACAAATACCACCTGCACAATATTTGTTAAAAAAAAAAAAAAGTCAAGCAGCTTATCCACCATCAGCATAGCCTGCTGTCTAATCTTGCACTCAGCCCTGACTCTTGTGTAAACGGGAACTAGCCCAAGGTTCCACTGTCCTCTGTGTGGATTAGGTGTCACCATTCTTCTCTGCCTGCACCCTAATTGTCTTTGCCATCTACACTAATAATGCCTGCCAGGCTAGTAGGCTTTTGCTAATTTGCACATTATCTTAATGACACTTTTTGAAGCTGCCTCTTCAAGAATTTGCTATCCTCGCTCAATGGCTATTTCAGTAACCAAATGCATTCATATTATCTTCATGATGAGACCATAGGATAAGAACAGGCTCTTGAAATGTTCTTTTCTGGGTTTGGGGGAAAGGGTCTGTATTTCACTGATTCCTTTGTTGCCATAGTACAGCAACTGCTCTGGTTGAACACGGTGGCACTCCTTCCAAAGGGACCAAACCCAGACCAAATGCAGCCAAAAACTAAAAACCCAGAATGGCCATTTACAGAAAAAGTCATGATCAACCATGACACTGCAACTGATATACTGATACTACTAATAAAACAACCACAACATTTCAGAATATGCAGAGTGTTTAGTTCCTTACAAATGTTCCACAGAGTGCACAGCAAAGAGCAGAAAGTAAACTATAGTTTTAAAAAAGAACTATTCCTCTAACTTCTTTTTTTTTCTTGCTTTTGATTTTGTGTGTGTTGGAGGGGGACTCTAGGTGAGAGAAGTATAGGAGAATGGGGAAATAGAAGGATCCAGAGGGTCTTAGAAACCTACAAGAAGAACACCATGATGGGTAGATCTGGGCCCAGGGGTTCTGCTCAATCTAAGGCACCAACCAAGGACAATACATGCAGTCATCATCAAACCCCTACCCAGATCTAGCCAAGGGACAGAACATTCTCCACAGTTAAGTGGAGACTGGGGACCGACTTTCACACGAACTCTGGTGCCCCATATTTGGCCATGTCCCCTCTATAGGGAGGCCCTATGGCACTCGGAGGAAGGATAGCAGACTACCAAGAAGAGACTTGATAACCTAGCATCATATTCAGGGGGAGGATGTCCCCCTCAGTCACAGTCATAGGGGAGGGGAATGGGGTGAAAGTGGGAGGGAGGGAGAAATGGGAGGATGAATGGGATGGGATAGCAATTGAGATGTAATATGAATGATTTTATTTTTCAATAAAAAATGTAAAAAAAAAAAAAAAAGATGGGGTCTTGTTATGTTGCCCAGACTGGTCCTGAAATCCTAAACTCAAACAATCTTTCACCTCAGCTTCCTGAGTACCCAAGCAATGTCATCATGTCCACCTCATTTTAAAAAAAGTTTCCCCTGTGTTATGGTTTGAATGTTTTTTTAAATGTCTTCTAAAGGTTACAGCACTGGAAGAGTGGGGCAGAGGCAGGTGGATCCCTGTGAGTTCGAGGCCAGCCTGGTCTACAAAGAAAGTCCAGGACAGTCAGGGCTACACAGAGAAACCCTGTTTTGAAAACAAAATACAAAAAAAAAAAAAAAAAACGAAAAACAGAACAAACCAAAAAGATTCATGGTCTGGAGCTTCTTAGCCAAGTGACAGACTTGGGAGGAAACAAGTCTCTGGAGGCGTATCCTAGGAAGATACTTTGTGTCCTTGCCCTCTTCCTGTCTCTGTGTGCCTCTTTGCTTCCTGGATGCCATAAGGTAAAGAACTTCACTGCTTTGCTTCACCATGGCCTAGAAAAAAGTAGAGAGTGACCTTGCCAGGAGGTGAGATCTCTCAAACTATGAGCTTCCCTTCGGTTGTTTTTCTTAATTGCTTGTTACAGTGACAAAAGAAAAGGCACACGACCAACACACCTTAAACATATCCCTTTACCTCTCTGCAAAAATCAGTCTTGAAAGCATTTGAAATAAGTTAGCTGTCTGAACATTCATTTAAGAGAGAAACATGAATAGCAGAAAAACATTTTCTTCAAAGCACAACATTTTAAAAATTGGGGGTAGGCTTGGTATGAGCATGTATCTACATTGACCCAAGATCAATGTCAGCTGTCTTCCTGAATCACCTGAGACCACAAGCACTTTACCAACTTTATTAAAATTTTTAAAAGAAGGGTTCTCAAAAGAAGTTAACCTATGGGGTTCTGATACCTCTAATCATCACATGGAGTCTTCATCCCACTTATAAACATGGTCACAGAAGCAGCAAATACTTTTTGGAAGTTTTTCTGATTATTCACTAGGCACAGGAAGCGCTAAGGCAGACCAGGTGTTCTGAATATTTTTATATACTGTTCCAATACTGTCTGGCTGATTATGATTAGGCAGGAGGGAGGGAGGGAGAGAGAGAGAGAGAGAGAGAGAGAGAGAGAGAGAGAGAGAGAGAGAGACAGACAGACAGACAGACAGACAGACAGACAGACAGACAGACAGACAGAGACACAGAGACACAGACAGACAGACAGGCAGGCAGGCAGGCAGACAGACAGAGGCAAAGACAGAGACAAACAGACAGGCAGGCAGGCAGGCAGACAGACAGACAGACAGAGGCAGAGACAGAGAGAGAGACAGGGAGAAAAGATCGCAATCTTTTGTTTTCCATCTTCAAGTAGATTTTTAAAGCATCTACTTCAAAGAGTTGTTCTTTGGCTTAAATGAAAAACTATATATGTAATGTTGCTTACTCAGGGCTTGACTAAGCATAAACTCCAAATTCATGATAGATATTCCACCAATCACATCAAAGTACCTGGACTAAGCAAGCACTGTACAGCACTTCACTTGGGCTGACTTGGAGTTCTTCACCTTTGAGTGTAAATTAAGAAACTTTCCATAATCTGTGGAAGATTGGAAACACCCATCTATCTACTAATGATCCTTTGCATGCACTCAAGCATACTGCAGTGCCCTGTGCCTGCTGGACTGGAAACAATGGCCAATTATTAAATAATACTGCCTAGGGGCTATAATATTATTTCTTGGGGGCTGAAAAGATGGCATGGTGGTGCGTCCCTTTAATCCCAGCAGTTAGAAGGCAGAGGCAAAAGGTTCTCTGGGTTCAAGGCCAGCCTGGTCTATATATCGAGATCCAGGACTACAGGACTGTAGATAGAAATCTTGACAAATAAATAAATAAGAAAAGGAGAGTAGGCATGGTGGCACACACCTTTAATCCCAGCACTACAGAGAAACCTGTCTTGAAAAACAGAAAGAAAGAAAGAAAGAAAGAAAGAAAGAAAGAAAGAAAGGCAGGCAGACAAACTCAGCAACCTTGGTTTTATTGTGATTTGCACCAAGCATATTTTCTCATATTCCGAATAACAGTAGTTACTCCCCTATCCTAAATCCAAGGACTGGGAGTCTGTGCTATCTGTTCTTGTGTCCCAAGCATCCTGTACTGAGTTCTCAGAGAAACTTTTCTTTTTCTATTACCTAAAGCATGTGTGTCTTTTGTAAGAATGGTTCATACTGTAGTACTATAATTATCATTCTTATTCTTCTAAAATTCCAGCAAAGACTGATAATTTTTTAAAGGCTGATAAAATGACATAGTTGCTGCATTCTTTACAAAAAGACACCTTAAATAGGCTGTGTTTTATTCCTGTTGGAAAAGTTAGTTTGATGTTTAGGAATCAAGCTTTAAGAGCATATAGACTTCTTAATCATTTGAGATTGCTAAGCCTCTCAGTGTATGAATGTGTTTCTGCCAAGGGATGAGAGTATGGGAGTAACAGGATGTGAGGCCGCCAAAAAAGAGCTTGCTGGCTAAAGTATTGCTCTAGAGATACTCTGTGGTATTTAAAGTTAATATTTTTTATTTAGCAACATGAAATTGGTGGGATCTGATTAGAAGTCCTCTCAAAGAATTCTTTAATGTTGAGTCACCATTGTAGTTGTAGTTCATACCTGTAATCCCAGCAGGAGGATTGCCCAGCCTGTGGTGCATAGTGAGGTCTAACCCTGCCCAGCCTACAGTGTGAAGCCATGTCTGGTGGTGGCGCACGCCTTTAGTCCCAGCACTCCGGAGGCAGGGGCAGGTGGATCTCTGTGAGTTCGAGGCCAGCCTGGTTTACAAAGTGAGCCCAGGACAGCCAAGGCTACACAGAGAGACCCCGTCTCGAAAAACAAAACAAAACCAAAAAGCACATGTATCGCTCTTATAGAGGACCAGAGTTCAATTCCCAACATCCACATTGGGCAGCTCACAACTGCATATAACTCTAGTTTCAGGGGATCTTATGCCATTGGCCTCATTGCGCACCTGCATTCATGTGTACATAGACACACATACATACACAGAATGAGAAATAAAATAAGTATTTTTAAAAACATGCTATTTGTTACTTGAGTTTATAAATACTAACATTAGTATTTACACAGGATATTTTCAAAGCATTCTAGGAGTGCATGAGAAAAACAGCATTTATTTAGTTTGATATAGATATGTGTGTATTAGCTGTATGAATATTGTATGTACATTTACATATTTATATATTTTATATTGAGCTTGTTTATTGTGTGGTTCAAATTTTCTGTATTTATGTAGTTTTTGTTCATCTACCATTTTTTTTAAGAAATCAGTAGATTTCATAATTTCTTCTTATCACCATTAAATTGTAAGTGTATGCAAGCACTATGTTTCTGAAAATTGAGGTGGTAATTTGCTGACTTCTTTTTATGCTCAAGGATGGCTCTGCTTTAAAGTGTACTTTATTTAATATCTGTGCACCTACATCAGTTTCCTTCTGATTAGTATTTGCATAATATGTCTATTACAATCTGTCAAGTATAGCTGGATTCTGTTCCTTTATCCCTTGTGATAATCTGTGTTTTTAATGGGTGAATGGCTACCATCATAAAAGGGCCCTTTCACATTACCTCTGGGTTGCCCAGCTGTAACTTGATCATCCATGTCAATAGTTTTTGAGATATGGCCTTGCTATGTAGTACCTAGGCTGATCTTAATCATACTTGAAACCTAGATTCCCCCTCAAAGTCCCAGCAGTCCTCCTGCCTCAGTCTCCTGAGCACTGGAATAGCAAGCATACAGAGCCACTCCTGGATGCCCAAGTGATTTTCTAAATCCCTTTGCTTTGTTCACTCCTGAAAACTGTTAACAAAAGCCCAAGAGAATCAGGCAAGGTTCTGCTAAACATTTGTTCTCTTTACTAGTATGGTTATGCTGGAGCTGTCCTGGGAGGAAAGAAGATAGTCTAAGCAAGAGCCTTGTTCTACTTCCTTTGGGATCAGAGTACTGAAACAATAGGCCTCAAAGAATTAAAATTTGTCCCCAGGAAGTTTGTGCTTCAGAAAGAGAAATGCTCAAGCCAGAAGAGGAACTTGTTTCACATGAAGAGATTTCGTACAGTTCTGATATCCTAGCAGACACTCTTGTATAACAGACCCAAGCAGTGACAATGACTTGTCAGGGACATGTAACCAGGCATCTTGACTAGGACTGCTTCGTCGTGCATACCTCTTGCCCTCTATTTAAACCTAAAAATGTCATTACATTGAATATGGGCTATGGGGATCAAGTGACCCCCTTTTTTGTTCCTCTTTACAATTTGACCATAATGAATAAATCTTCTGTTTTTCACTATTGTCTTTTTAATTGACGTACTGAGGATGAGTCTGGCTTGCTCTAGTTGACAGAACCCAGTCTTTGACCCTAAAAATTCTAATAACAATGGAGAAAAGTCAATTAATGCAAGGGATGGTGCACACAAGGGTAATCCATTTGATATAAGTCAATACACTGCACAGTTCAATTGTTCTGTGCTTCCACAGACAAGAGCATGGAAGTGATTCACCAGGACTAAATTCATCACAAGCAACAGCCCAGTTCTCTCAGGCTCACTAGGGCATCTCAGCTAGTAAAATTTAAGAAGCAATCAAATTGAATAAGAAATCTTCTTTGCAGACACTTACATTGTGGAAGAGCACAATTCTTGACAATTTGGAGTAAATGAAGTGCAAATTATTCTCTTATAACTCAGAATTGAAGCTTGAATTGTCAGTGAGAAACCCCCACAGTTTAATCAAGAAAAATATATTTATTGGTAATTCCCATGGGCTCACATTTAGTATATTTATATCACAGGATAACAAGTTCAAACTATTGCTAAGTTATAAGTAAGAAACTTATGCAGAATTTGCATGTATTAAATTTTATTTTAAATCTGCATGTATGCCTACATTTGAATATTTATAATATTCCAGAAAAAACACAGTGGAATGTGCAAGACAGATTTATTTAGTGTAATGCTCTGAAATATGTCAAAGTCTTCAACATTGTTCAGTAGGCAAAATGGCAGAAATAACAAATGGGTGCATTAAGACCAACTGAATAATCTGCACAGCCCAAGACCTAGTAGAGCAAGAAAAGCTGTCTTGCCAATAAATATTTTACTGAAGTTCAGACAAATGTTCCCCTAAGCTTACAATGGCATTGTTTCACATGACATGTACCATTAAGTGGATTATTCATTATCCTTTAATGGAAAGGGGGAAATTCCCATTCATGCTTTTCTTTCTAAACTCAATCACTAAATATCTCATTTTCTGTTATGGAATGTCAATATTAGCTTTTTGACTGTAAATGACATTGTTTATACTGTCAAAATAACTTCTGCATTGGGTGTAATTTTGGAGGAGGTTCAACAATAAGAGTATGCATCTTGCTACATGTATCCAGAGCTAGCTCACAGACATCAAGAATAGCTAGGAAATACACTTTTCCAATGGACTTCATTTATGTCTACCTAAGGGATACCTAAGGGACACGTAAGGGAACCTGCTTTAAGAAGGCTGTCCATCAATAGACTTTTCTTTCCTGAATCAAAGCAACACACGCACTAACTAATGGTAGTTTTCATCGATAGAATCACAACCCTTAACCAACCTCAAGACTTTGCTCTTCTTTCTAGGCAATCAGCTCACTTCAAGTCCTATGAAGGCCACCATTCCAAGTCATCTTGAAGAGCCATGGCCAAGCAAAACTAAGCCAATTGTGGACAAATATTAGCTTCCTGTTTCCTTGAGTCTTTGAATGGAGAAGAAACAATAGCCATTCACCTAGATATTTCTATGCTATGCTGGTACAGAGTTCAGGGAATGTCAGAAATAAATTAGCCAATTAGGAGAAAACTCAGCACCCAGTGGTGGACTAATCAGACTTACCGCCTCTGCCTTTCAGTGGAAGGGTTGACTGGCCTGAAGTTACTCTCCTCATTAAGGGCTACCAGGATATCAAAAGGCTAACAAAACAACCACAGATAGTCTTTAGGGAGCAAAATTTAGACACAAGTACATTTATCACAGCCATAGAAAAAGCTTGTCATAAAAAATTGGTAACTTTTATATATATATATAGTCTCACCAGCTAACCTAGAAGTTACAACCTAGGCTAGTCTGGCCTTATACTCATGGGGGTTTGCCTGTCTTTGCCTCTGAAGCACTTGGCTTAAAGGTGTGTGCTACCAGCCCAGTTATGTTTATTTTTCAATGTGATACATATTTTCAAATGTGTTTCAAATGAAATTCAAAATCCTCAGAATATCAGAAAAAGAAAAACAAATCACTTCCATCTCTTAAGAGCCTTGAGTTTTCTTCCTGCCTGTATTCTTTGCTGCTTAGATTTAGTAGAGAGAGAATTTTTTTTATTTCTCTCCCATTCCTCCTCTGCTGAAACAAAACCAAAAACAAACAGAAACAATTTTAGTCTTACTGGCTCCATAATTCTATGGGATTTTGCTTAATAGGGAGTCACTTGCATTTGCGATATTTTATAACAGGAATTCAGTGTGAAGAGAAGCATTCCTTTCTATGGAGACTTCCTGGTCCCATTGTTTCAACTCTTCACACATTACCACATTATGTCACACATTCCTTGAGACTGTTCTCACAACATCCATGGCTCCTCTAATGGTTTTAATTAACTCACACTTGTAATTCTTTCCCATTCTTCAAAGGCAAGGACGGGCTACCTGGTTCATCACAGTGCCCACAGCATAAAGATGTAGTGATGATAGCAGGTACTCGATGAATATTTGTCAAATAAATAAATGAGTAAACAAATGAAAAAACGTATGTAGAGATTTTGTTTTCAATAAAATCCCAATCCCAGGAAATAATTTATGGGCTAAACAAAAATAAACCTCTGAGGTACTGTGGATTGAACCCTGGACCTTGTACATCCTAGCCAAGCACTCTACCACTGAGAAATATATCTCTCTTGTAAAGAAATAAATGTTTAATATTCTATCTTTACACTAGCTAATTTACTCCCGAAAGGATTGTTCAAAGTTACGCTCCCAACAACAATTTATAAGAATTATGATACACATCCTTGTCAGCACTGGTTACTAATATTTTGGTTTTTGGTTTAGTGGTAATATAGATTAGCTTTTATATTTTTGAATTAGGGTTAAGTAGAGAATAAAAATAAAGTTGTCCTAAGTTTAAATGCTTCTATTTGCATTTCTTTAGTAGGAGTAAGACTAAGCCTTTTTATTTATTTATTTTTCTTAATGTCTGCAAACTTGTCTTGGGCCTCCTGTCCTAAACTGTCTGGACATGCCCTTTGTTTCTCTAATCAATTCATAGAGTTTCTTTGTAGAGAAAAGATTTCAGCCTTCTGTCTGTTGTAATTGTTGCACATATTTTCATGAGTTTGACATATGCCTTTTCATTTTGGCTTTTTCTTTCCTTTGACAGATGAACATTCTCATTTTTATGTAATCATAACTGTCTGTCTTTTACTTTATTCAAACCGCCTTTCTTTGCCTAAGAGTCCCATGTGTGAATTGCAGCTATCATTTAAATAATAATGCCAATTGTGAAGTCAGATGAACTGGGTTCACAGATCCCCACATATACCACTAAGCTTAACCAGAGACAGAGCACCAGTTCCCACCTCCTTACAAACCCCGCCCTCTAGGAGTCCAGGCAACAAGCACAGGGTCACTGTCCCTTCATGTTCTCCCAGCCCAAACTAAATTCCTACTCAAGCTCTCTGGTTTACTCTGTGGTTGTTCTGGTGCAGACTAGAAGTCAGAGAGGTACCTTTAAACGTCTTTTTACTTTCGGGCTTTTAATACTCTTCCAATTTTGATCTTTGCATATTCACGTGGGTTCATATTCGTCATTGCATTTCCAGATTCCTCCTGGTAGGGCTTCAGCCCCACCTACCTCCACAGCCATTACTTCCTCAAGTATGAACCTTCTGTATGTCAGATTCCTAGCAAGGTCTGGCTTCTTGGCCCAATAATGGCCACTGGCTCCACACTGCTGAGGGGATGCCATGACTAACACAGTGCCTCCTTTCTCCTAAATACTACTTTATGGTCCCACAGGCCTTCTCAGATGGACCTCTTCTTTTTTCTACCTTGTCCTTTATACTTTACAAAGGGATGGGCCTTGGGAAATACCTTGTTTAAATCTCCCATTTTACAAAAAAGAGAAGGCAGGCCAGGAAGAGGATCTGCTCAGGTAATGAAGTCCTCCCTCGACCATCTTATCTGCACAACACGTTTCTACACTTCATAAGGCAACTTTCAGGGACTTCAGGCTGAGGAGAGTAATCTGGGCATTCTTGGCACTGGCGTGATTCTCATTTCAACTGCTAGCACAGCAACAGGGCCATAATTATTCTCCTGGTTTGTAGGTTGTGATGTAAATTAATATATTCTGATACATGTTTGACATTTCTGAGACATTATTGATTTCCAGTTACTTTTCAAACAAAATACATCTTCTTTATTAAATAACTAAAGTATCAAATTGTTCCTGTTTACTGTCTTCTTTAAAAGAGCACATCTTCCCTGGAATAAAATGGACAGTTTCGTAAAATTTTATTTAATGAGCAGCAGAGGGGAAAGAGCATTCTTTTAATGTCACTTAATACCATCTCAGTTGACTAGTGATACCCATAGAAAACAAGCTTTAATATTTTAATTGCTACCTCATGGCCGTAACCTTACACTATCAACAGAAGCTAATTCACAGTAACATGTTCTACTACCTGAGAACTTGAGAGTCTTGCTGAGGATAAAATCATCGGTCCGTGCAAAGCTACTCACAAATATTGCTAACATTCTACACATGCGGTTATTCTCTCATTCTTTCGCCACCACCCATCATCTTGCTCTTTATTATGGTTTGAATATGAATCTTCCTGCACAGGTTCAAATTTTGAATGCCTGGTTCCCGGCTGGTGGCCCTATTTTTGGAAGTGGTAGAAACTTTAGGAGACGGGGCCCAACTAGAGGAAAGAGGTCACTGAGGACAAATCCTTGGGGATACCTTACTCCTTCCTGCCTTTCTGTTTCCTGTCTTCTATTAGGTGAAAAAAAAATATTGTGCCACCTGTTCCTGTTGCCTTGATATTCTACCCAAGCACATGGAGCCAAGAGGCCATGAATGGAACCCTCTGAAATGGTGCACAAAGAAATCTTTCTTTCCCCCCTAAGTTGCTTCTATTGGGTATTTGATCCCACTGACCATAAACAACACAAAAACTCTCACCAATGGACAACTAACCAAAGGCATCGAGGATAAAGAAGTGGCTTAAATGTTAAGGGCACAGTGTGCTCTTCCACAGGACCCAGGTTCAATTCCCAGCAAGCACATAGTTCACAACCATCTGTAACTCCCGTCCCAGGGGATTTAACACCCTCTTCTGGTCCCTGAGAGCATCAGACATGCACATGGTACACAGATATTCATGAAGGCAAAATACCATACACATAAACTATAAGCCTTTTTAAAAAAAATCCTCAACTAAGTAAAGGTGAAAGACCAATGGACCACAGCCTGGTGGACTACATGCATGACATTGCTTGCTGTAATAATTCATACACTCCCTGCTTCACCTTGCATCACATGTCTGTCTCGTGTCTCACTACAAAACTAATAAAGAGAAGAAATACAAGTAAAGAGCACAAGGGATGATCAGGCACATAAATTCTATTCCAGTTTTTTTTTTCAAAAGAAAGCCACTGTTTTAAAAGGAATAGAATAAAAAGCATTTATCATATTTATAAATGAATGACTGGTCCATCAAGCATCTAAACAAAAACCTTTTAGTCCTTTCCCATCAACAATATGCTACTGGATTTTAATATTACCCTTTGGTGTGTCTACAAAAATTCAGAGATGTTAAAATCTAGGATGTAGCAGATATGCAAATTCTGAGACAAGGCCATGGGTCTTGAGCCCAGACCAATCCCATGGGCACCAGTTAGCATCCTACCCAGTGAAGAACAGGGGTTATGCACCTTGTCAGTTTTGAAATCCTCCCACAGACCAAGTGGCACACTAGAGTTGGCTATAACCTGGGAAGTTTGGGCCTGAAAACAAAAAAAGAGCCCATAGAACTGGGGAATGTGAACAGCTGTTGTGCGACAATGTTTTGATACATTTTTAAAAATGGTCATACAAATTCTGAAATGAGCAGAACTCTTTTCTGACCTCAGGCAACATACTGGTAAACAGATGGATGAAAGGCAACTTCTAAGTTTTTTTTTTTAAGGAACTATTAGTCTAATAAACAACTTGAGCTTTTCTCAGCCTCTGGCTCTAGCTCCCTGTCTTCCCTCTCATGCCCTCCCCCTAGACAATACGGTAAATCAGTTCTACTCAACAACATATTTATTATATGTCACCCATTTCAGATAGCACACTGATGAAAGGGTTTAGGGACCTCTTGCTAACCCTCACATGGGTGAAAGGCTCAACCTCAGAAGGTGGCTACTTCTGGCCCTGACCATTCATACCCCTAATCTGGGTCTCATCCTGTTTAGTTTTACAGAGCTTTCCAACATTTAATAATTTTTAAAAAGCTTTACAGCAATCTAGCCAAAAGACCTACAGCTGAGAACAATGCTTCCTTGCTACAGAAATCCATTCTTCTTGGATGAGGGTGGCAACTGTGTCCCAACCACTCCTCTTAAGCTACAAGTGTAAAATGGCTAATAATAGTAATAATAGAGGTAAAAGCAATAGCAGCTAACATTTATAATCACTAGGAGAAAATACCTCCTTGTGTTTGGGTAAAACTATTCATCAAGGTACAGTCAACATATGAAAGTGTGTGGAGTCAGACACGAGTGGAGTCAGATTTCTGCTGTGTCACTAAAGACCTCAATGACCTTGCAGAAGTCATTCAGCCTCTTTGGATTTCATTGTATTCTGATAAAAGGGAATATTCTTGTCCTGTCTGCATTCCTCCAGATGACAGCACGTGCTCCCAGAGAAATAACAAGACAATATGAAAGCTCATTACAAACTAGAATGTTCTCTCCACACAGGCTTCTCTACTAGGGAAGTTCAGAGGTTTATTCTGTGGTCCTGAGACCAGTAAGTACCTCCTCACTTTAGGTTGCCTCAACTACTAATTTTCATCTCACATGTCCTCTCACACATGACGCATACACATTACCAGAGCTCATCTTGCAAGCAGGGATCTGTCAAAATTCTGCAAATTTCTGGATCCCTCAGGCTATCACTGAATAATTCTGGAGGTGGGCAGAAAGGAGTGAAATAATAAAGATGCCCTTGAGGTGGTATTGCATTTCTCTAGGAAATTTTAGTTCATTTTCATAAATACTGTACAATCAACTAACTGTGCCAAATGTGGTTCTTCTTTGATTAGACTAGATGGCACTGTAGTATCGCCCTTTTAATGTCCAAGAAAATTATATTGCATTACAAACAATTTTTTTTCAACTGGGGACAATCCAAGAGGTTTCAATGAGTCCTGGGTACCCTATAGATTATATCTGAAGGAACCTGCCAAAAGACAATAACTACTAAACAGACAATCCAAGCCACATCAATAGTACATTTACAGACGTTACACCCTGACCTACATGTTCAAAAGAACTGGTAAAGGTACACATGCCACACACAGCACTAGGCAAAGCTATGGCTTCCATATCAGTCAAGACTTCTCTTTTACTTCTCCATCTCTGCAGGTGTGGAAGTCCATTTCTGCCCGAAGCACTGTTTTGATCACCATCCCCTCAGTATATATCTACAAGCTAGCTAGCACACAAGATCATTTCTAGTACTGTCAGAACTGAGAAGACTTTCTTAAATACCACAATGCTGTTGTATCAATGGCTTACACAATTATTGCCATGAACTGAGACTCAGCCTTCCTGTGGCCAAGCTTCTCTCTGGATGGGAAAATAATCTGTTAGCGTAGAAAGGAAAAGAAAGCTTAAAGGGTTCAGCCAGGACTCTGGCCTTTCAGAAAGGCCACTGTAAACTGAGTTTGTGACCAGAAAACCAAGGGTTCCCTTTGATGAAGCTAAATGGAAGGAACCACGCCCACAGTTCGTCCTTAAGAGCCACCTGCAAAACATCACTTTGGCCAGGAGCCTGAGTGACCATGGGATACGGAAGGCAAGAGGGGTCCAAACAAAAGCAGCCACAGCAGCACTCTTGAGAGTCCATGAAGTCACCAAAAATGGGCAAAGTAAGACAGACACACACGACCATGGCCTTGCCCAAGGAAGTCCCCAGTTTCACTCCTGGCCACTGAACTCATTCCTAGTCTCCCAGAAAAACAACAGTTCTGGCTGGATCGATTGCACCCCACAGAAGCTCTTTTCCTCTGTCCACTTCACATCACCCCATGACCTCTAAGACCTGGCCATGGCAGCTGGAGGGAAGAAAATCCCCTGCTGGCTACAGATGCGCCAGGAATGAGCTTTTTCTGCACCATTCCCAGTGGCCCAGAACCTGAACTGGCCATGGGTGCTGAGGCTCTGGACTTTCTGAGTCTCAGAAAAAGCTCCTAGCACTCCTGAGGCTCCTAAGCCCTAGGCAAGGGCCCAGGTCAACTTTCCAGATAGCCACCAAGCAGGCATGGTGTCCCCTTATATTCGAAAAGCACTGGGGATACTTTGAGGCTACAGTGAGGGGCACGAGATAAGAACTAGGAGCTCTTCCTCCCTAAGTGTCAGCGAACAGAATGATACCCACTCTCCAGAGGAAAAGTGGGGCCTGGGGTGGGGAGGCAATAGATGTCAGGGAAAGAAGAAATAAACAGAAAGGGAAGAAAGAGAAAAAAGAAAAGGGGGATGGACAATAGAAAGGAGAAAGGACAGAAAAAGGAAGGAAGGCATAGCAAACAGCAGACAAGATGGGCAGAGATTTCCCACTAGAGAAAGGCAGAAACTAAAAGGGCAAAGAGAATGCTGGAGCAGGAAGTGGGGAAGGAAAAAAGAGCACCAGGCTTCGGAACCAGGTGCAGAGGAGAGAAGAGGAAGGACCCAGAGACTCTGCAGGGGGAACACAATTCTTCAGGACTCTCTTGTGCTCAGAGTGCAGTTCCCATTCCCAATTCTTTAAGGCTCTCTGGTGCTCAGAGTGCAGTGCTCAGTCTGCTCCACACTCAAGTCCAAGCACTAAGCAGGCTGACCTTCTGATAGGCAGAATGGCTGTCCTGGGCTGGAGCCCAAATTCTTCCTGACAGTGCCACAGCATTACAAAGACAGGCTCTAGGGTATCTAATGTCTGCCCAGCAAGAACTCAACCCTCAGGGCGCCAAGGTGTGAAGAGGGTCCACAGCAACTGCAAGTACAACCCTTCCTGCCTCTGGGTCACCCAGGCCCAGGTGGGCAACTGCTCCTAAGGGACCCACTGAGAGGCTGTCAGACTCACCTAGAAGGTCTCAGCCTGGCGTCGCGCTTGCCATCCACCACTGCAGGCACACAGCTGGTGAGCTCCGTCCAGTCGGCGTGCAGCCCGCAGCTCCAGCCGGTGGAGAACCTGGAGAAGAGCCAGGTCTCCCTCTTACCCGGCCGGTGGCAAGTGCATTTCTTCTGCCCCACGCGGCACTCACATGGCTGCTCCAGCTGGATGTTGCGCACCAGGTGACGGCCAAAAGTGGTGCCCCCAGTCTTCTGGATGTGCAGGAATACAATCAGGTCATCGCCCTTGATGTCGAAGTCTACCTTGCGCAGGAGATCGCCACGGGTGAAATTGTAGCGGGGTACAAACCTGGCGGAGCTCTCATCCTCCGAGCGGTACGGATCTGGCACCGGGGAGCTGAATGCCTGCAGGCGGAGGAGCTGGCATTCTGTGCCGGGGCACACGTATTGGAGGACGATCACCGCAAATAGGAAGAGCATCACCAAAGCCAGCAGCAGCTTGTTGGATTTCTCATCCATGTTCCCGACGCTGGGGGAAACCCAAGCTCGTTACGTCAATCCCGCAGCTCGGCCCGCGCTCGCCTCGCTCCCGCACCGCCCCCTCCCCGTGGCGCCACCGTTGCGCCCCTTTCCCCTCCTGTCCGTACGGAGTACTCCACTAAGGCGGCGGCGGCGCCCTTCCCCGCTTCCTTCCTTCCCGGCAGGCTCAGCGCTGTGGCTTCTGCCGCACACCCCCCCACACCCCGACTCCATCCCGCTGGACGTGGGCCCCCTCCCCCGCGGAAAAACCCTGGATCCCCTCCGCGGTGTCTCGTTCCCCACAGGACCCTCCTGTCCTGGACTCTCCACTCCTTAACTCAAACCACCCCTATCCTGCACAGAGTGCTTCCCGCTCTCGCTTTCCCAGCTCCCATCTCCATCGCGCTTGGCCCACGGGACTCTCCAGGGCTCTGGACCCCCGTGCCATCCGCGTGCGCGAGCTGCTGACCCTAAACTCGGGCTCCTTTGGCGCCTGTCCCGCTGGCGGATAGAAGTGAGCTGGGGCTTCAGGGTTCCCCTGGGGGAGAAAGAAGGAGCCAGCGGGCTGTAGGACTTTGCAAGCAGAAGCCACGCAGCCCTTCCCGCGGAACAGCGGGGAGGGAGCTGCACCACGGTCAGTTGCGCGCTCAACGGGTCCCGAGTCCCAGAGCCTAGTCACTACAGGCTCCCAGGAACTTTGAGCCTTGCCCTCCGCCCCAGCTGCCTTCCCTCCTCCCGCCGCCCTGGCTCACCCTGGACTCAGAGCGAGAGCCCCGCTTTCGCCCACAATGTACCTGGCCAAGGGACCGAAAATCTTGGAGAAGATCGCACTGAGCACGTGCTTGAGCGAGTGGCCCACGGCTGCCAGGCCCCGAGTGAGCAGGGCCCGGCAGAGGGAGCCCAGGTCCCAGCGTCGCCTGAGGTCGTGCATCCGCCTGCGGCGGCCTCGAGGCAGCAGCGCGAAGAGCGGGGCGCGCAAGGCTCCCGCCAAGGAAGAAAATGCCTTTGGGGGCTCGTCCTGGAGCGGCGGGGAGTTGAATCCGAGAGACACACCCCTAGGAGGGCCGGCGCGGACTGAGGCAGCGACCGACCCCGGCCGGCTGGCTGCCAATTCTGCCTCTACTCTGGAATGCCGGCGGGGACAGGTGGTGCAGGCGGGCGCTCTTTGCTCCGGTTGCAGTGGCGGCCCGAGCGCCCGGGCTGCAAACGCAGGCAGTGCCATTCCCCCCTTCAGGCAACTCAGGGTACTAAGGATCAGGAGCGAGCTTGAATTTATATAATAATGCCTCGCGCCCAAGAGCCCCAGCCACTTCACAAGCAAAAGACCTGGGTTTTCTCCTGTATTGGAGAACGGAGGTCACTCCAGAGAGTGCATCATTCCACTTTGGCTCGTAATTTCAACCACCCTTAAAATAGCAAAGGCGCAAATTGGACCTTTTCCCTCTCTCTTTGCCAATTTCCATTCTGCAACGGAAGAGGGGGTATTTTCTGAAAAGGTAAGTCAGCATGGAAAGAAAGCATGACTGAAAACCCTTACATGGGGGATTGTGAGCATTTTCAAAGAACACTCGCTTTTATTCCTCTCCCCCTGATGAATCAATCCCTGCACCAAGCCCACTGCTCGCAAAAAAAGATTTCACTCACTACCTTTTATTGAATGAATGGATATATAACTACACACCATATCACAGTAAGACCATCTTACTTAAGGTGTTGTGACATATGAAAAGAACTGAAGCCCAGAGAGAATTAGATAGATACCCAAGGTCACACAGCACAGCACCACGATTCAGTCTCAGAAACCAAGGCACTATCCAACCTTTTCTCTTTTTTTTCCCATGATTATAACATGTCTCTTAATAAATATGTATGCGCTTATTATCGAGCTCAGTTGTCCAAAAGGCTCTTTTCAGCTGGAGGACCAAGGATGCAGGGATTTAAGAATGGATATTCCTTCAGAACAAGGCCTCTGACAACTTGGGACTCAGATGTTTCCTATGTGATGAACAGGGGAATTTACAGTGCATGAAGACACAGGAGTTCCCATTACTGAGCATGTACCCCCCAGCCCAACTGATGCAAAAGAAGTGAGGGTTAGCAGCACCAGTGTTTCAACTTAGTACCATTGGCCACGGGGACACTGGAAGATGATGCTGTAAGCTGAGTGCTAGTATAGGGATGTTTCTCTCCAGGACGTTATCTCCCCCGCTGTGCTCTGTATGGTGAAGGGGCAGTCAGAGCACAGATACAGGAAACTGTGGTATAATAACTTGCCCTTCCTGAGGCTCAGTTTCCTTTTATGTCACATAAGACTAGTAATAATGCCTCCACTTTAAGCAAGTAGGCTAGTGTGAGGATAAAATGTAGAAATCAGGCGGATCGCTGTGAGTTCGAGGCCAGCCTGGTCTACAAACTGAGTCCAGGACAGCCAAGGCTACACAGAGAAATCCTGTCTTGAAAAAAAAAATGTAGAAATCTTTGGGGAACTCCAAATATCAGGTGCTGTTTACCTGCAACTCTTGTCGAGGTGTGTACCAAATGAGTCTGAGGCTAGTTGACGAAGAGGTCCTTGTCAGACCATTTTACAGCTGTGCCCCTGCCCTTCTACTCAGAATCCCCAGTCCTGGCTGTACTTACCCATGCCCTCCTCCCCAGGAACCTACTGGGGACATTAAGGGATTCTTTGTATGCCTGCTGCAGGTGTTAAGAATAGTGTATCTCTTTGAAATCCTGCATTTGTGGCATTCCTGCATCTCTGGCCCTGAACTCCAGGAGCAAAGTTGTACAAAGGAACTGGATGCTGCAATACACAACAAAAGCCTCAGTCCTGTCGTCCCCCCTTAGCTCCCCTGGGTCTCCTCTGTGTGTGGAATAGGACCTACTCCCCACTGAGGGCAGGTAAGGCTGTGAAGCCTGAAGCTACAGATATTATCATTTCTATGACCACCCACACAGTGGCCTCTGGCTGACACAGCAGGTAGCTATCCTCATGATGCCATATAAGACTCCCCCTGTCATTATATCACCATTATTATGGCATTCGGTAGATCCCTAAGAAAATACTTTCTGAGACTGGTGGTTCCCACACTCAAGCCCTCAGCTGCTAATTGTGGAATTTCTATTTAAGAGGGATTAATGGGAGTGGAATATGGGAAAGGAAATTACCTTGGGTGGAGGGTAGAGGGAGGTGGTGAGCAGCACCAGAGCAAATCAGGCTTTTCTCAAAGTGTAAAAATGAAACCTGTGCACAGGTGTAAAGACACATGCCCAAACAGGCAAGCACACGCACAATGTATCAGAGGAAGGGCTAGGCAGGTTTATCTCTACAGAGCCAAAGGAGGTAAACTGCAGTTATTAAGATCAGTACTTTGCTAACACACTGATGTGAACTGATGTGAATATATACAACTCAGTAGAGGATATTTCCATTTACAAGCCTTTCTTTGCCCCCTCCCCTTTCATGTTTGTGAGACAATTAAATAATTCATGGGGACCAGGCAGAGGGCCCCACACTCAGTTCAATCCCTGGGACCCCCATGGTAAAAGAAGACAACCATCTCAAGTATCTCACCTCGACATGAACAGAATGGCACGTGTGTGTGCGTGCGCGCGCACGCGCACACATTTAAATAATAATAAAATAACAGCAAAAACCACCTCCAAATGGGTGTTGTTTTGAGATTCATTCTCACTCTGTAGCCCTGGAAGGCTTAGAACTTGCTATGTAGACCAGGCTGATCTTGAACTCACAGAGATCTTCTTGCTTCTGTCTCTTGAGTGCTGAGATTAAAGGTCTGGGTTGCCACACATAGTTCCTAATGTTTTAAGCAAGTTTATCATTTTTTGTCTTGGACCACATTCATAGCTATTCTCAGCAGGCTGCCTGCAGACTGCAAGTTGGACACGCAAGAGTGTTTCTTCCGGAGAGATATTGAGATGATGGGAGGCAAGGAGCAGGAGAACAGGCAGAATTGTAAGGTCTTTGATTCTCCACCTCCTTGGAGCAACTTTAGTTGCAGTAGGTATTACCATTTAGGATTCAATATTTGGAAGGTAAGGAGAACAGTGCAGTCTGAGCAGAGCCTCTGGTCGTCTCCACAATATGGTGAGGTTTTCAGTATTTTTCACAGAACTGTCCTTCGATGGCGTTCAACAAAAGGCTGATGATTCAGAGAGCGCAGAGGTCAGCCTGGCTTGTATGGTAAGCAGAGTGTGGGAAGCTCTGCACTGGATGCTGAAGGCTCAGGGGACAACAGGCAAGCAGCATTGGCAAGAGTCCTTTGTTCTAAGCCTGGATCTGAATGTGGAGGGCACCCACTGAGATGGCCATGTTCTTTTGTCACAGAACAAAGACGTGAACTAGGGACACGTGGATAGTGATAGAAATAGTGACAGGCCATTAAGCAAGACAATGGCGCCCTTGAGAATGGGAGTGGGCCAGAGAGCTGAGAGAGATCCCAGGCTCAAAAATCCCAGGTCTCCCCCACAATGACCCTTTCTGCGTCACTGTGGCTTTTTTCCACACTTGCAGATTGCATGCATTTCTCAGGGATGCTCTGTGGGTACCGACAGACCAGGTGGGGAGATGTTAGGGTCTCTCAGTCACCTGACTTCTTTCATATGTTAATCCTGACACCTCTGAGTTCTTTCTGCCCTACTTTCCTGCCAAGTCTTGACTGGGATGTTAAGAACACCTAGTAGGCCAGAGAAGGGAAGCTACTTCCTTACTGGCTTCTTTTGTCCCCTGTGTATAACACAGCAAGGTTAATGAGATTCAAAGAGCACTTTCCTGATCTGATAATGCCAAGACCAAGGTTACTTGTCTGCTTCAAGAGCCAAAATGCCACAAACAGTGGGAAAACGTTGGATTCCTGGCCCACAAAATGAAATTCTATAGCATCCTGTGGCATTAGCAACACAGGATCTCAGCAGCTACATTTGTTCTCGGCCTATAATACACTAGCAACAGCAGGGTCCCCTGTTCAAATTAGAATAGAAATAGTGGAAACAGTATTAGAGAGAGTGTGTCACATTTACTATAAAACATAGAACAATATGCTTTCCCCTCATCTCGAGTGTTCACTTCAATGCCAGCTGTCTATAATTTTTTTGAAAACGCTCATATTCTCAATAATAGGCAATTTTTGTCACAAAGATTGAAGGTATGCAAATGGTAGAGCCAATTCATTTCTGTGTTTATGTGTCTCTCCAAGCTGAATGAACAGCAGCACTTACTGAAATGCTATTCTGGAGCTCAAGCTTTAATATTTTAAGCAGGTTGGGTGTTTTATACATACCTCTCTCTCCCGTCCTGTTTCCCTCCAAAACGCAGAGCTTTGATTTCTAGCCTGACAAAACCTGGGGCTCAAGAAATTAAAAGGAGGAGGGTAATGCTGGGGTGCCTTGCATACTAAAGGGTGTGTGTTACGAAAGTAAAATAAACACTGGATGGGGTTCACAGTAACCTTGTCAGTGTGAGCAAGCAGACTGATGGCTGCACAAGCATTTCAGGAACAGTGCAGTTTCCCTTTCTTCCTGAGGATTACTGGAGGTCAGTCTGTTCTGGGCTTTTAGACCTATAGTATGCCAGCCTGCAGCAACCACAGCCTCAGCTCCTAGGCAGACGGCTCACTTCTCTGCAGGCCTGGTTCTGCGCATAAAATAGCAAGCTGGCTTATAAGTGCAGGAAAAATGAATCCAATCTCAAGTGGGGCTTCTTCCAGAGGAGACAGCAAAGGCCTGAGGAGCACATTACTCTGGAAATCAACTTGAGCTCATTGCGCAGTCTCAGAGCCTAGGTTTTCTCACCTACAAAAATGAGGGTCATAGCTACCAAACTGGGTTTCTACCAATTTTGGCTTTGAATATCTTTAGTCTGGCATCTTTTCCCCCTAATACTATTGTACTGATGATGGGTAGCTGGCATGGGCCTAATAGGTGCCAAAGTGGCTTTGTCCTCATACTATTGATCTCTAGTATTGTCTTGCCTTCCTTCTGCACCTCTCTCTCTCTCTCTCTCTCTCTCTCTCTCTCTCTCTCTCTCTCTCTCTCTCTCTCTCTCTCTCTCCAATGTCTCTTGGTGGATCCATCCAGTCGCACGAAGGAGTAAGACACAAACTCATGACAATTTCTAAAAGACATCAGCAAAAGAGGAGGAAGACTGTGATGCTTAAACGTCATGAATGCTCTTTCTGGTGGGAATACTAGCAAAGCCAGTAGGGGAGAGAGACGTGCGGAGATCAGACACGAGGTGTATGCAAGCGAAGGAGAGTACGCAAAAGGCCAGTCTCTTCCAAATTCTTGACACTAGTTTTCAGCTCTACTCATTTCAAAAGGTAATAGCTGGTTTAGACAGCGGTGTTTCAATTTGAGCAGCTGGTCAAACCACAGCAGTTAGGATTGAAAAACAAGGTCAGTCTTGCATTTAGCCTGCATGCTCCAGAACTGAGCAAGCCCACCCATTAGCTAATCCCTGAGCTGGTTAGTTTAAGGTGGCAAGGTAGATAGTAACATCACGTTAGAGGACCAAACAATAGTATCAGCTCACTACGTGACCCTGGGTGAGTCACTCAATATCTCTAGGATTCATTTGTCCTCCGTGATAAAATAATAAGGTGGCACTATACCCTTAAAGTCCTCTCTCAGAGGAGCTCTGTGTGTGTGTGTGTGTGTGTGTGTGTGTGTGTGTGTGTGTGTGTGTGTATGTGTGTATGTTGTGTATTTGTGGGTGTTGTGTGTGTATTTGTGTGGTGTGGTATGTGTGTGTGTGGTTGTATGAGTGTGTGTGTATGTGTGAGTGTGTGATGTATGTATGTGTGTCATTGTGTGTAGTGTGTGTATATGTGTATGTGGTGTGTGTGTGTGTTCTACCTAGAAACTGAGTCAAAAAAGCAGATCGAGGGACCTGAAGAGATGGCTCCATTTTTGAGAAAACTTACTGCTCTTGCAAAGGATCTAGGTTCAATTCCCAACATGCACATTGCAGCTCACAACTGTCTATAACTGTAGTTCCAGGGTTACCACTGATTCCTTCTGGCCTATAAGGTACTGCATACACAAAGCATGCATATACACACTACCAAAACATGCACATAAAATCAAAATAAATCTTAAAATCTTTTTTTAAGCAGAGCAAGGAGCTGGAGAGATGACTCAATGGTTAAAAAAATAATTGCTTTTGCAGAGGACCCAGGTTCAACTCCCAGAATCCACATCATGTGACCCACCACTGCCTTATAACTCCAGTTCCAGAGTATCTGACATCCCTTTGTAGCCTCTGTGGTCACTGTACACACCAAGCATCCATACAGTAATTAATAACAATAAATAAATATTTTTAAAGCAGAACAAAAATTTTAATGAAGAGTAAACTTTTTGCAGCAGGATGATGACACAAGTCTTTAATCCAGCACTTCAGAGGCAGAGGCGGGCAAATCTATGATTTCAAGGCCAGCCTGGTTTACACATCCAGTTCCAGAACAGTCAGGGCTATACAGAGAAACCTTGTCATGTCTCAGGTGACATAATAATACAGAAACATGAAAATAGACTTTTGGAGTTCTACTGACTGGCATAGTAAAATCAAGATTGAAAGACTGCGCCAGTGGAAAAAGAGTGTTGAGAACAGACCTCCAGCTGGCAGGGAACTGATAGCAAAACCGAGAGTGCCCTTGCCTGGCCCACAGGTTCCCGTGTGCTTCACATTCTGGGATCTCAACATGAGAGGAAGTCATTTACTCTCTACCCTATACTGAACGGTCACCGTAGAAGGTCTTATTGTGTTCTTATTTTTTTTTAAAGACAAGGTTTCTCTATGTAGCCCTGGCTGCCCTAGACTCTCTTTGTAGACCAGGCTGGCCTCAATCTCACAGCGAACTGCCTGCCTCTGCCTCCCGAGTGCTGCTGGGATTAAAGACCTGTGCCACCACACCTGGTTTGGAAGGTCTTATTTCGAATAACAAAAAAGTTAAAAATTGTATCCCAGTGAACATGGAGGACATAAGCCTCAAGGCCCAAGAAAAGAATTCATTAGCAGCCAGATGAGATAGGGAGAGAATGTCTGATAAGCGTAAGTCAGGAAAAAAGAAATTTTGGAAACTATACATGTTACACACTAAATGAAAATTAATTTTAATAAGATAAAGCCAGACCAGAGGCTCCTAAAGGTGCACACTGAACTTTATTGAACAGTCTGGAAAGGGACTTACTTGCTTTATCCATATTTTCAAAATACACATTTCACTAAATTGCATTAAATTGTAGAAACCTGGAACACTAGAGCAGTGGGGGGAAATGAGCTTGGCAAAAGGCACTTTGGGATTCGTCTTCTACACTGAAGAATGTTGCATTAATGGGTACCATCTTATAGAACCGTTAGCTGAAAGAGAAGATGGTATCTAGACCTCCGAGGAGAAGAGACAAAATACAGCTGGAAGGGCTCAATGGGGGATTAGAAATACAGCCAGGTGTGGGTGAGGGAAGGAGTGGATATGTAAGCAAGTGTGCTAACCCCAAAAATCTGTGGTGATCAGGGATGGCATGCCTCGGTGACATATCCAGTTGGTTAACACTAGAATGCTTAGCAAATGATGCCGGCAGCTCCTGGGCTAAACAGGTCTTACGTGTTGAATATGGTACTAAACAGCATACATGTGCTTTCTCAACATTTTCTAGTGATCCAATGAGTTCTTTACAAAGAAGGACATTTGGGATTGGTTGTTAGAGCCATGCAACTTGAACTAACTAGTTCTTGCATCCAGATCTAATTGCACAGCTTGTAGTAGCTCTTGCCGTTATGGTCCCCACCCCAATCCAGGGGGTCTGGCTATGAGCTGGAGTCTGTGAGGCATCATTTTCTCCAAATATAAAACCCAGAACCTTAGATAATCCACACCTTAGGTGGAAGAGCTGCACAGAGGGATTGTGGTGAGGGGCGCATGTGCACATGGGCATGGGCTTGCATTTGCAGGAAGATAATTGAAAGGTAAGGGAGAAGAAAGCACTTAGTACTCTAGTAAATGCCCAGCTGACTGCTCACTGCAGTGTACTCAATAACCTATCATTCTTTTAAAAAGGCACTGAAGGAAATTGAGATACCAGAGCCTGAATTTTCATGGGAAGAAACAGAGATTAAGACCCTGTTGGATGGAACAAAGCAATACATACATAGTCTTGAAACATCATGACATTAATTCTGAGAGGGGCCATGAGCAAACTTTATCAATTGTACTCAGTCTTAACCTTCTGGATGGGTAGGCCTTGGACTCTTTGTTTCTAAAAATTCCTTGAAGTACCCAATAACAATAATATTTGGTCTAGAGTGTCACTGTTGACCAGATACTTACACAGATAATGACTGAACTTTTACAATCCTTTAAGGCAGCTGTTCCTCTCCTCATTTCATGTGTGAGAAAATTAGGTCTATGAGGGCTGGAAAATTTTAGCCAGTGGCCAGACCTTATATGGAAATACCACTGCTAACTGCCCCTTTGCTTCTTTCCAACCACAGAGGTCAGTATCAGATAATTCTCAGAAGCTCAAGGAGGCAGGGGCGATTAAAGATGTTTCCTCTTCCGTAGCCTCATATTCGGTACCCAAATATCTTCAACAGACAGGACAATTTTTTTTTTCAGAGAATTTCCCATCAATGTAACTAAATAAGACCAATAGGAAAGAACCCGGGGATAGCAGAAGCTAGAGGGATAGCAAATTCTGGGGGCGTGGCATGAAGAGCTTGTCGGCCCACCCATAGCCTTTCTGTCTCCTGTTGACAGCAGATGGGGCTTTGGTTCACCTGTTCAAGTTCCCTTCCATCTATGTGTTGTATGTTGAACTTATTCTCTCTCATGCCCCCATCATCCCTTTTTCCCCTCCCACTTTCTATTAACAAACATTCTTCATCCTCCTAGGCAGTGTCCTGTTTACTTTCATGTTATGTATACACACGTGGTTTCATATGACTATATAAAATCTAGGAACTACAAATGAGAAACAATGTGATAGTTGATATTTGTCTTTCTGAGTGTAACTTAGTTCTCTTAATATGTTTCTTTTCTGTCACATCCATTTTCCTGAAAATGACATGACTTCATTTTTCTTTGTGGATAAATACATTTTCATTCACACATATTTTCTATAGCCAATCCTCTGTTGCTGGATACCTAGCCTCACTTGATAACTTAGCTATTGTGAACACTGCTGCAATAAACACTGATGTTCAAGGATCTCTGTGATACCTTGGAGGCCTGGGAACTATGTGCTTTATTATTCCTTGCGTTACTAAGCATACCCAGTCTTGTCTTTGCTCATGATGTTATACAAATGTGCCCCAAACTCTCTCTCCATCTTTAAATTCTGCCCTGAATTTCCTCAAACTTCTAGGATCATTATGTAAAGTCGGTTCATGGCAACAACTTGATACCAGTCAGAGAACAAATCTCTCTCTCTCTCTCTCTCTCTCTCTCTCTCTCTCTCTCTCTCTCTCTCTCTCTCTCTCTCTGTCTCTCTCTCTCTCTCTCTCTCTCTCTCTCTCTCTCTCTCTCTCTCTCTCTCTCTCTGTGTGTGTGTGTGTGTGTGTGTGTGTGTGTGTGATAGACATGATTTCTGCATCTCACCCCAATCCTTTTCATGGTACCTGATCTTATCAGACGTTTGGTAGCAAGTCCGAGCAGAAGCTGGTATCTGTTGTTACCGAGTCTTAGGGAAGAGGGTCAGATAATGAATTACCCAAGGAGTGCTTCTAGCTCTCTTATCAAGGGCAAACTCTCCTGGCGGTGGAGAAGCTAAGATGCTGTGGCTGTAGCAAGCTAATAACCGTAATTTGCCAGGGCACTTGCGCGTCCGGCAAGCAGGTCAGACAATTTTCTCTGTTGACTGAAGTCTGGGAATACAGCTAGATATGATTTATCATCTATATTAGAGATTTACACCACAACATCCTAAGCAAAGATATCTTCAAGTTGGATGGCAACAAAAAGTCATTTTTATTCAACACAAATTTCATCAATCACTTGATCACTGACATAGAAGTGTTCATTCAATGATCGGGAAGATGTGTGCCTTATAAAAATTACAGAGACATCAGTTTATTTTCCAGACGTCTTTTATGCTATATATTAACAGTCTAAAAAAAACAGTCTAAGATAAACAAAATAAAACAAAGAAAAAAACATGAGGGGGGATTCAGGCTGAATTGCACCCATACCCTCAAACAGGTGACAAAGCAGAGAGCCCTCTTAGGAATATTAGCAGCCCGTTTATGTAAAAGAATACCAGAAGTGAAACCAAAGAAATACAGGGTTTGCGCAACTTTGTTTCCTGCCCTTCCTTCACAGAAGTCCTTCTGGGCTGCTGGTCAGTGCCTGCAGGGCAGGCTGCTCTTTAATCTCAGTAACCTGAGTGCTTTGGAAAGTGGACCCCAGGTCAGGTCTCTCACTAACTCCTGAGTATTCAATGAATTCCAAGTCAAGTCCAGGCTGGAGTCAGCTGCCTCCATTGTGAGTCTTTTGCAATTGGATGATGGCTTGGCCCTTCTGTCTTGAGAATTGGAATCTCCTGAGCAAAGATTGGATTTCACTTTCCATGTCTACAGTGTTTGCATCAAGGTTATTAATATAATCTCTACAGGGGCATCATATTGAGAGCAAACTGAAATTCATATAATAAAGCTTGTAATGTGAAGCCAGACTCAGCCAAGGTCTCAGGAGGAGGAGATTGGACAACTGGGCAACCAGTCACCCTGAGAAAATTTAAGAACTATCTACTTAATGCATTTTCAGAGAGAACATCTTGCTTTTTATGTTAGGCCCACTCATCCAGATTCTCAACCATGCTTGACAGTGCCCTCCTCAAGTATGGATGGGGAGGGAAAATAACTCAAAGAACAATTCTTTATATCTAAGGGTTAGGGACTAGGGGGTCCCCTTCCCCACACTTGGTTTAAATGTAGTGAAGGAATCATTTTGTCTGTCCCAATCAGCCCACCCAAGGAGCAGGTAGCTGTACTAGCAAGTGTACACTGCAAGGTCAAGACAAGCCTTGGATCTCAGTCCCGCTCCTTACTAGCTGGTAGCCTAAAGCAAAGCCTTGGCTTTCCAATGCCTCTGTGTCCTGCCTGCAGAATATAGATGATACTTACCAGTTACCTTGCAAAGAATACTTGAGAAATTAGAGCTGATGCTTGTAAAGGATCTGTTACAGGATTTGGCAAAGAAAAGGTAGCTAGCTAATGAACAAAGCTGAAGAGATGTCTGGAACGTTCCTCAAATCCCGTTCTAGGTGAATGTCTACCCCAGCATTTCTGGACTTAAGTAAGTCACTGCATCGCCACATAAGCTTTGCAATATTTCTAGCTTTCTATTTTTTTTTGATCTTTTTATTTTTTAATTTGTTTACCTACTAATTTTTGAGGCAGGGTCTCATTCTCTCAAGCTGGCCTCAAGCTCGCTGTCTAGCTGAGGATGGCCTTAAGCTTCTGAGCCACCTGCCTTCACAGATGGACATCATTCCGCCTAGTCTTTGCAGTGCTAGGGATCGAACCCAGGATTTCATGCATGCTAAGCAAGGATTCTAGTTACTGAGCCATAGACTGTTAGTGGTTCCCGTAATTCATGACTGAAAACACTTTGTGAACATTTGGTTATCACAGGGGAAAAAAACTACTTGTAGCTAACACGGTTCCATTCCCTAGTTTGTTTTGTATGTTTGGAAGCCTTTATCATACACAACTTATACCTAAGAATACACAATACTTGTCTTAACATTTTTTCTTCTATCCTCTTTTAAATCTGTGTACTTTAATAAATATCTTAGGTAAAAATAATTTTTTATAAAATCTCTTATTGAAGACTATCTTAAGCCAAGTAGATGGGTGCTTTTACAAGTGTATTTTGGGAAACTCTTTGGCAAAAAAAAATATTACACAATCTAGTCTACTTGTGATTATTTTGAAGCAAAATACATGTTTCATATGTATTGAATATTTTATTGAAGTATAATATACATAAAGAAAGGTGAATACAGGATAAGTCTATGGTAGCATATTTTCATATTGTGAACATAATGACCAGTCATCCCTAATACGAACAAACATTACCATTGTTATCTATGTCATCATAGGTTACTTTTGTCTGCTTTGTGCTTTCTATAAATCAAATCATAGTGCAATTGTTTATATCACTGAGGACCAAAATTACCACAGACTCTACAGCTGAAAACAACAGAAATCAATTAGCTCCAGTTCACTAGGTCAAAATACAAGGACAATGTGGCTGGGTTCTTTTCCCAAGGCCCTATGGGGTTTAAAGAAGGATGTCAGCAAGGACTGTGATACCACTTAGGTTTGAGGTTCTTGGCCAAGCTCACTAGTTTCAGTAGACCTCATTCCATTGCAGTCATAGTACTGAGGTCAGGGTCAGCAAAGAGAGGCCACCAACATTCCTTCTCTCAAGACCTCTTTGTCTACTCTGAGGACAAGAGAGACACTTTCTCATGTCAGTTTTTTCCATGTCAGCAGCCCAAAATTATTTTCTGTGTGCAAATTTGTTTTCATCCTTAAGTGATAAAATCACACACACAAACACACACAGACACATGCACACACACACACACACACACACACACACACACGCGCGCGCACACACACATACTTTATAAATGTATTCTTTGACATTTCAATACAAGTATCTACTTAAGTTTTGATCATTTAAAAAATCTATGAGATTAATTCAGACTACCACAATATAATCTCATTTTGTTCGGGCAACTGATTTGAAGCTTTCATTGCATCTGTAAACCTTTTTACTATTTGCTCAACCAGAAAAAGATACATGCATAGAGAGGTCTTGGGGACCATTTTAGAATTCTGTCTACTGTGTACAGCTTTTTAAATGTCTTTCCTTCTTTACGTCCTTCCTTCCTTCTTTCTTTTGGTTTTCAAGACAGGGTTTCCCTCTATAGACCAGGCTGTCCTGGAACTTATTGAGACCAGCCTTTCTTTGGCTCCCCAGCGCTGGACTAAAGGCGTGCACCACCACACCTGCCTTGATATGGGATCTTTTTTGGTTTTGTTTTTTGTTTAAATTTTTTATTAATTTATTCTTGTTACATCTCAATGGTTATCCCATCCCTTGTATCCTCCCATTCTTCCCTCCCTCCCATTTTCCCCTTATTCCCCTCCCCTATGACTGTTCCTGAGGGGGATTTCCTCTCCCTGTATATGCTCATAAGGTATCAAGTCTCTTCTTGGTAGCCTGCTACCTTTCCGCTGAGTGCCACAAGTAGAACATTATGATAGGCAGATTTGGGCCCAGGGGTCCCGCTCAAACTAATGCACCAGCCAAGGACAATATAGGCGGTAAACTTTAAACCCCTACCCAGATCTAGCCAATGGACAGAACATTCTCCACAGTTGAGTGGAGAGTGGGGTATGACTTTCACACGAACTCTGGTGCCTCATATTTGATATGGGATCTTATTGTGAAGCCTAAGCTGGCCTCAAACAAATGATCTTCCTGCCCCATTCTCTTGAGCTGTTGTGCCCAGCTCTCGCTTTTCTAATTTTAAGTGCTGAGCTATTTTGAACAGCAGCTCCATGAATAAGGCTTTTGGTGAACTTGTATACACACTAAGTGAATAGTAAATAACCTTTTGACTAGGAAGTAGTAAGACTTGTGAAGTTCTTTGTTACTATAAAATAATCCAGTCCAGTCTAAGTGAGCCATAAACCCAAAAGTAGAAACTGTTTGACCAAAAAGAATAGATAATGCCATATTGCCACTGAAACACAAAGTTCTGGGTGAAAGGGCCTGATTTCAATACCTCAGAGCCCATGTATAAAGCCAGCCATGGTGATGTACACTTTTAATCTCAGTGTTAAGGGGTGGGGGGAAAGACAGGCAGATTCCCAAGACTCATTAGTCAGATGGTCTTCTAATTGGTGAATTCCAGATCAGTGAAAGACCTTGTCTCAAAAATCAAGGTGGACGGCTCCTGAGGAATGACAAAGTTCCCTCTAACATACACATAAACACGCACATGCACACACAGAGAGAGACACATACACACAGACACACACAGACACACACACACACAGACACACAGACACACAGACACACACACACACACACACACACACACACACACACACACACACACACACAAAGGAAGTTCCATGAACTTAGTATGAAAGTATTTCATTTGACACAGCCTTACCACCACACATGTATAATATGTGAATAGGTAGGTATTCATAAATTTTAGCCAACTTGGATTTAATCTTTTACACCTATAAAATGAGATAGTACTCTGTTAAAAGCACCAAGGGACCATTGTCCTCCTCCTCACTGTCTGCTTCCTAACTATCATTGAAACATCCCCACATATTTCATTTGTTTACTGATTTATTTTGTTTGTTGTTAGCTTTCTATCTCTACCTATGCAAACTTCTGCATTGTAGGCATCTCTGTTAGTTACTGACGTCCACCAAATGCCTACAAGTATGCCTGATACATCCCAGGTGCTTAAAAGTATATGTTGAGTAAACAAGTAAGTTAAATATAAACCCAAGGTGTGAACTCTAGATGATGATTCTTTTAAATTATGCATTAATCTCATAGTTATAGTAACCATATTTTTAAAAGAAAAATTAGGATACTGGATACATTTCTTTTGAACTTAGGTGAAGGAAAAAAATTTTAGTTGTGTTTTATACCCATTGAATTTTCTATGTCCTTCTTCCCCTATCTCATTTTATTTTATTTACATGATTTACAAAGTATTCAACTTTCACAGGTGTCCTAAATTTTGACAATTGAGACTGCTTTGCAGAAAACAACATATTCAAAGATGCTCCCTTCATAAAGCAATGTACCATACAATAACAGTTACAATGAGCAAGGAGATTCTACGAATCCTATCCTGAAACGCACTCCTTTCTCCCACTAACTAGTCACTAATTTCAAGATCAGACACAGTTGGAGTCAAGAGAAGAGCTGTCTGTCACAGATCACTTTCTTCAGTGATGATAATATTCTTTGTCTGCATCCTTCGATATGATAGTCACTTCCTGGGTAGCTACTGAGTACTTCAAAAACAACTACTGTGACTAAGAAACCTCTTTTTAATACCAAGAGTTTAGCCTAGAGCTTCACACATGCAGGCAAACACTGCCATGGAGGCTTATCCACACTCCATCTTCCTGTCAGCTTTTATTTTTGAGACAAGTGCTCACTAAATTGCCAGGCTAACCTTGAACTCACTACAGGGCTCCAGCAGACAATCCTCCTGCCTTAGCCTTCCAAGTCACTGGGTTATAGATGTGTGCCAGTAAGCCTAAGTGAGGGAGGTTTTTTTGGTTTGTGTTTTGTTTTGTTTTGTTTTGTAGTGCCAGGAATCTTCCGCTGAGCTGTGTCCCCCACTGCCTTGAAAAGCTAAATTTTAACCTTATTTAATTTTAAGTAATTTTAATTTTATCTAATTTTCAGTAAGTTATCTTTGAATTGGCATATGTGACCAGCGACCAACATATTGAACAACACAGTTCTGGAGGAGAAGAGTACAATCCTGGCATCTATTTCTGATTTTGGTTTTCTTTGTTTGGTTGTTTTTTTTTTTTTAAGACAGGGTTTCTTTGTGCAGCCTTGGCTGTCTTGGACTCTCTTTGTAGACAAGGCTGTCTTTGAACTCACAGAGATCTATCTGCCTCTGCCTCGCCAAGTGTTGGGATTACAGGCGTACACCATCCCATCCGGCTTATTTCTGATTTTTATTTTGGTGGCAGCTAGAGAGGGCCTAAGACTCAGTGAGTAGGGAGTGAGGGTAATCATGCTTATCTCTCATAACCGTTTTCCCAAGTGAGAGCCAGAAGGCCAGAGCACTCTTAGGTCCTCTCTGCAGAGTGGGAAACAGGGCTGTGGGAAAAGGAAAGGATTCAAGTAATGCCCTGACAGGTACCTTGCTCTCGAATGAGCTCCTCAGCTTAAGATGTGTCTACGTGAGCCTGCCAGCTTCCTCCATAGCCTTGAGTGTGCAGACATAGACTGCACATCTCACACACAGTAACTGCTCCTCCTGCACTTTGTGCCATCCACCCGGGGCTCACCCACAGCGAGAGGTACCTGTTACAGGCTGGGAGCCTCCAGGTGTAGTGGCAAATTACTGCATTTGGTAATGGAGCAGGAAAAACTGCAGTCTAGCTGGGTCATCCAATAAATAAAATAGCCAGAACCAAGGTTTCAAAGAAAAAGAATATTAGCTACTTTGAGATACTTCTTGGAGCATAGATATCTGACTCTACGACTGTACTGTTATGAAATTAATTTGAGGTTGAGAAACTGTAATATATTACAGCTATCAGTCTCTCTGGATGGTTTTACAATCAACATGTAGGATATGAAAAAAGAAAGATGCCAATAACATATTAATGTGGTACTCGGTGTTCAATCTTCTTTCTGCAGCAGAATATTACAGCTGAGGGGGAAAAAAAAGATCAAAAAAGTTGGTTCCCTTTTATACAAAGAAACAGATGAAGGAAAGTTGAACTTTAAATTATCCCATCTGTCACTTTCTATTGATTGAGTCTTGCTCATTAAGATAAATTCCAAGGGAGACTATCATTTTTATCTTTTGAGCTCTCTAAAAATATATGCCTTTGACTGCCTTGCTTTCTCTTTTTTCTTTCCCCCTTTTATTCTTTTGCCACTTTGCCCATATAGGCAGCTGCCAAGGAGGGAGTGGCCATTCTATCCCATTGTGTTTCCTTTTCTAATTGGGTTCCTCTGGAAATATACACACCTGAAGTTTAACACCTGATACCCACTAACAGAAATGCCCAAGTGAAATCAGACATGTCCCTTTGCTCAGTTTTGCGTGTCATACTGGTACAAAAAAGTCTGCGTGACTTGGCACTAATAGAAGAGAAGCCAAATTCAGCCAGCTCTACCATAAACTAGCTGTGGGATCTTGGGAGAGCCTTTCAGCCTAATTCTCAGCTTCCACATCTGTTCAGAAGCAGATAATAATGATGAACACAAGATGGCTAAGTGAGCTTGCTGTATGGCTTTTGGCATTTTCCCTTCTTTCCCAGCAGGCTGACTCTGGTTGGTGGGTTATTGCACACACACACACACACACACACACACACACACACACACACACGCCGCCTATGGACTAACACTGACATGATGTGGACATTCCTGGTAACTGGCAGATAGCAGGTGCTCAAGAAACATGAATGCATTCCTCTTTCCACTCCGTTCTCAGCAAAGCAGCTAGAGCCGGGTGTTAAACAGCTGTCCCTTGTCGTCGTCCCCCCCCCCCCCGCCCTTCATTGCCAGGGATAAAGTAACAGGACAATGCAGGAAGCATTCGTGCTCACAAATCAACAACTTGGGGCCAGATGGACTCCTTGCAAAGGAGAAAAGTCAGCAGTTGATCCTCGTTGACACACTCCACTCCCCAGCCCCACCCCCACCCCCACGCTTGGCCTTGGGAATGTACTTCCTCCCGTTAGGGCTTAGCTCCTATCTTTTCCCTTTCTCATTTAAAATGTGTTTGTTTGTTTGGTGCTGGGATGGAACCCAGTTCCTTGTATATGGTTATCACATGCTCTTCCATTAAGATAACACACCCAGCCCCTAAGATGCATTGTTCTGAGCATAACAGCTCAGACATCAAACAATGGGAGCATTCCTTCCATTTTTAAAGACTTAAAAAAAAAAAAAACTCCTTGCGATGTCATTCCAAGCTCCCAGGAGTGTTTGCCAACAACTGATGCCTCTTGAACTGCAGATGTGACCAGCCATTTTCCAAGTGGAAATTGCTTGGGTAGTCCCCATATGGAAGAATTTCTCACGGATTTTTGTCCATTTGACTAAATGAGAGCAAAACACAGCTTGTCTGGGGGTGGGAGCTGGAGGTAAGGGGGTGTTAAATAAAATTCTAGAAGCAGTTTTAAAAGAGGTTTCTAAGAAGGGTGCTTGGATATGGGACCAGGCTTAAGATGTTAAAGAAAAGCAAATTGAAGGAACAGGTTTAGCGCCACCCCCCACCCCCCAGTATGGGACAGTAGCAGAGAAAAACAGAGGGACCTCTACCTCCAAAGGAGGCTGTAGGAAAAAAGGCAAAGAATTCTTCATGAAACTACAGTCATTCTTCAAAGACTTTTGAGGATTCCAAAAGTATTGCATTTTAAGGATCTGATGAGATTAAATTCTTTGGAGAAAAATAAATAAAGACAATACATTTTGCAGTGAGACACAAAGGGTTTTCAGTTACCACCCCAGCCCCATCAACAAACTCCAGGTCCAAAACTGATGTAGGTTTCAGGGATAAATAACAATAATAATAATAATAATAATTTTTTAAAAGTAAGACTATTTGTTCTTGGAGAAAAGGACCTGAGGCTGCCTTCTCACAGAGGTCTGTCTTCAGAGAACTCCAGTTCATCCTGCTCAGTCCCAAAGTAGCTTCAAACACTATAACTTATCAAGCAACTACATATTCCATTTGGGAGGCAGGGGAACTCACTGCTCCTCTTTACAGATGCAGAGGATACACAGAAATATTAGATTATAATGGCTTTATACTCTGCTACCTAAATATCTTCTCATAACCACAGACAGCCTCTTTACTGAAGTCATGTCATAAATGTTATAAAAGTGAGGTGAAAGCACTTGCCCAGGTTCACAGAGCCAGAAAGTGGTAGAAAAGAACCCAAAACACAGCACTTGTACACGCCATACTGGAAGACAGCGTCTTAGTTACTTTTCTATTCCTGTGAAAAGACACCGTGACTGAGGCAACTTAGAGAAGAAAATGTTTGTTGGGGCTCATGGTTACAAAGGGTGAGAGTCCATGATCATCCCAGTGGGAAGCAGTGCAGCCGGAAACTAAATGGGAATGGGATGGCCTTTTGGAACCCCAATGCTCACATCAGATAGGTACCCACAATAAGCAAGGCTTGATGTCTGAGTAGCCAACATTATTATAGTGACAAGCCAGCCATCAAACTTCAGGCCACCCAGAACACCATTTAAACATTTAAACATTTTTCTAGGTAAGGATAGTGGTCAGAATGTCAGTTTCAAGTGTTGACTTGTGAAAAATGATGAAAAAAAATTATCCAGTGTTTGATTATATATATATATATATATATATATATATATATATATATATATATATATATAGAGAGAGAGAGAGAGAGAGAGAGAGAGAGAGACTGTACATATTCTAAGTGACTGTACATATGTTTTAGTGCAATATGTATTTCTGCTTTAAAATTCATGCAATTTGTTGCTGGGAATCAAGCTTGGGTTCTCAGCAAGAGCAGCAAGCATTTTTTTGTTGTTGTTGTTTTTCAACACAGGGTCTCTCTGTGTAGCCTTGGCTGTCCTGGACTCACTTTGTAGAGCAGGCTGGCCTCGAACTCACAGTCTTCTGCCTGCCTCTGCTTCCCGAGTGCTAGGATTAAAGGCTTGTGCCACCACACCCAGCTGCAGCAAGTGTTATTAACCCCTGGGCCATCTTTCCAGCCCCTAAATACAGGTTTTCATCCTTCATCTTTTATGTTCTCCTTGGTTTTAGTTGACAATAGGCATCTATGAAAAGAAGGAGAGTGTTTTAGAAAGAAGAGAAAGGTGCAGTGCTGTGTGGGCGTGCTGGAAAGTCACTTTTTACACTCACCTATCATTATCATTTAGCAGCTACTGCTCCTCTTGAGGATGTGGATTTGGATCTCTTAATGGACTATGCAGGCAGGCAGCCATAAAACATATAACTGCTATAGCAGTTTGCTTAGAAAAATATCTAGTCCTTTCAATAATTTTTAAAGGCACATGTTTGGTCCTTTTTTGATTAACTCTACAGAACAACCAAAGCTTTAGAAGGCAATGGGAGGCATTTCACAGGGTGATGAAGCCAGGCGCTGCAACATATAAATAATAGATTCTGACAGGTTAGTTTAATTTGTCTTTGTATTCAAAACTCAAGTGTCTTCCCTATTGTTCAATCTACTGTCATCTTAGATATGCAGGGACTTTCATTGGCTTTATAAATAAATTGTCCCAAAGCATCCTACAATAGAACAAAAAATAATTTTATAAGGATGCTTCTCACCTTCCCTCAGATGGCATGCCATTATGGCTGATAGCCATGAAATTGTCAACATGTTTCACTTTGCTCTGCTTCCTATATTAAAGGAAATTTGTAAAAAGGTTTATCTCTCTAGCCACATGTGGCGGGGCAGGTCTTTAATCCCAGAACTCCAGAAACAGAGGTAGGAGGATCTTGACAAGTTCGAGGCTAATCGAGCTTCATAATAAGTGCCAGACAACATAGTAAGGTCTCAAGTAAGGTCTCAAGAATTTTATTTCCTTCCTTCCTTCCTTCCTTCCTTCCTTCCTTCCTTCCTTCCTTCCTTCCTTCCTTCTGCTCACATCCTAAGCAAGCATGCATTCTCCCATTGAGCTACACAATTAGCTCTTCCTTCTCATTTACCTGGAATAAAATGTCCTGCCACCCTCACATATATTTTAGCACTAAGATAAACTTCCCACAGAAAACCTTAATTAATATTATTTCCTCATGTTGTAGTCTCATAATGACATATATCACAATTACTCTGAACATGTAATGTGGCAAAAAAAATTTTTTCTGTACAAGGGATTGCTTTCTGCAAAAGTGCACAGCCCTCAAAAGGTGGGCAAAGGAGAGTAAAAACAGGAGGGGGGCTTTTGAAGTGAAAAGTAAAAGGGCAGGAAGGGGACCAAGGGAACGGAAACCAGAGAAACAGAACAGGAAAGTCTTGAGAGCAGCTGTAATGGGCTTAGTGACCGGAGTAGGTTGACATCCTGAACCAAATGAGTAACTAATTATCCAAAAGAGATTAAGTTTTAAACCAGAAAAGACTGAGTCATTTCAAAGAGACAACGTGTAAGTAATTCTCTCCTTTGGAGGAAATGGGAACTCAGGAGCAGGTGGAGATCAGCTATAGAGAAATGAAATTATTATTTTTGCACCGATGACTCACAGATCTGCAAGAAGGCTCTAACCTCCACAAAATTTCCAAATGACGTCAAAAAATGCTTGCATGGCCTCTGGTAAATTCTCCTTAATCTGTAGCTAAATGTTAGAGACCACTAATTGAAAAGAGATGATTCACGGACCAATACATATAGAATAAACTGAGTTAGCGACAAGAAATGGGTGATTGTAGGTGCAGTCACTTCTTAAATTAAATTTATTCATGGATAATTTCTCATACTTTGCATTCTGATTATTCTCCGCCTCTACCCCCTTTTATCTACCTCCTGCCCTGTCAGTCCTTCTTCCTCACAAGTGTTTCCCTCACATTCCAGCTTTTTTGTTCTGTGACTCACTGAGTTTAACCAAGGCTGTCTGTGTCAGCATGGGCTTTGAACTATTCATCGGAACCTTGTGCTCACACAATTGAAGACAACACCTTCTCCTCTCTCTGTCAGTAGCCAATAGTTCAGCACTAAGGGGTGAACCCCTTTCTTTTAGCTTTACTTCTGTGGCTGTGATAAAATATCCTGACAAAAAGCAACTTAGGGGAGAAAAGGTTTCTTTTAGCTCACAATCCCCGATGACTGCAGGGAAGTCAAAGCTACAGGAACTGGAAGCAGCTTGTCAAATTTGTAGTCAAGAGCAGACAGAAATGAATTATGCATGGCCGCCTTGTGCTCAGCCACCTTTCTATACTTAAACTGTTTGCAAACCAGAGAATGGTGCCATCCACAGTGTGTGTATCTTCCGCACTTAAGGTAGTCAAGACAATTCCCCACAGACATGCCCAGAGGCCATTCATCTCTAGACAATCCTTCAACAAGACTCCCTTTGCAGGTGAGTCTACATTGTGTTAAGTTAACAGTTAAAACTAACCATCACAGGTCCCATGTGTCCCTCTCATCCATGACTGACTGTTGACAGGGCCAGTCTAGTGCAGGCCCAGTGCCAGTCAATGCAGCTGCTGTGAGGTCATGCTATTGCAAGGCTTCTTAGCATCATTGTTGAATGCTATTATGTCTCTTCCAAGAGGGGATAAGCAAATTAAGTTTTTCAAACACACTTGCCAGAGAGTTAGTTGTTCACAAGATGCATATTAATAGCTTATTGACCTAATAGTCCCTGAAAACATTTGGGAAAGAAGGCTTTATTCTTTAAAGCACTTTCCAGGAGATCTAGCTGGGGCACAGACGGGAGAAGTCACAGTTTGTAAAGTATGGACAAAGACCAATTTTCAGAATCAGTGAGGTGGTTCAGGCCAATTGAGACTTAGAACTTGTCTGGTGGAAGGAGAGAGCCAGTTCCTAAAAGTTGTCTTTTGACCTCAACATGTATGCCAATGGGATAACCATTGAGATGTAATATTAATAAATTAATAAAAAAATATTTTTAAAAACTTACTTTTTGGTGTTAGTGTTTTGGTTTAGTTTGGTTGGTTTGGTTAGGTTAGTTTAGGTTAGGTTTGGTTTGGTTTGGTTTCGAGGCAAGTGGCTCATTTAAGTATCTCCACCCCGCCCCCCATGGTCCAAAAGCCTATCTAGATGTGAGTAGGAATTATGGTGGGTCTAGTGCAACACTTGTAAAATGAACTTAAAAGGGAAATAGTAGAGGTCTTCCAAGCAGCAAGAAGACCCAGGGACTTCACATGTACATGCCTAGTGCATGCAGAGGACAAAGCAAAGTGAAACATGTTGACAATTTTATGGCTATCAGCCATAATGGCATGCCATCACAGGGAAGGTGAGAAGCATCCTTATAAAATTATTTTTTGTTCTACTGTAGGATGCTTCTGTCCTCTGCATGCACCAGGCATGTACATGGTGCCTATACACAGATGTAGGCACTGACACACAAAGTAAATAAATTTTTTTTTTGTTTTCTGAGACAGGGTTTCTCTGTGTAGCCCTGGCTGTTCTGGACTCTCTTTGTAGACCAGGGTGGCCTCAAACTCACAGTGATCCACCTGCCTCTGCCTCCCTTCATTCTGGGATCAAAGGCATATGCTACCACCCCAGGCAATAAAACTTTTATTAAAACCAATAAAAATAACAAAAATGGTTAGGTATTTTGCCAACATTCTATAATTAGTAAGGCAAAAAGGGGTGGAGCTATTCATGTACTAGAAATGATAAAGCAAAGGTTTGTTGTTTCTGCAGGGACAGGGGATGCTTCTGGGATTGTTTTAATTGTTTGTTGTAAAAATGGTACCTAACTCCAAGAGTTTCAACAGAGTTCTAGGTGTTGACAGAAAGTTAAAACACAGAATATTAGGAGCTGGCAAGATGGTAAAGGTGCTGGCTGAACAAGTGATGGAACAATGAACTGGTGACAAGAGTGTTACCCCCAGAAACCACATGAAGGTGAAAAAGGAGCACAGATTACACACAGTTGTCCTCTGGCCTCCACACATCCGCGTGCATGCGCGCGCGCGTGAACACACACACACACACATACACACACACACCACAAAAGAAACATTTCTAAAGTTCTCCTTTTCACAGGCCATGCTTTCCTGGAACAAACTTTAAAACTTCAAACAATGAGACATTTTGGTAACAGTGTTAAGTTAGTGAACAGTCAGTTTGACCTTTGTCTGCTGCTCTTTGATTTGTTCTGTGTGTAATTGTCTTTGACATTTAATTGAAAGCATCATGTATTTTCCTAAGCAACCCATATGAGCCCTTGGTGGTCACTTAAGACCCACTACTTTGCCATCTGGCACTCATCCTCGGCTAAGATTCTGTAGGAGATGCATGGTTTGGCGCTGTCTGTTGTGCTTGTCTATTGATCTCGTGGTTCTTGGGGAAGCAGTGTCTCATTCATATTTTCACATTCTATCTTATAATGAAGGTTCTTTGGCTTCCCATGGTTTCATAGCTGTGAAATCAATTATGACTTCAGTAGCACTGACAAGGTTCTATATTTGTGAAAAGAAAATTGAAAAATGATTACCTGATGGATGAGAAATGGTTTTGACATTTAAAAACAGAAATGCTTCTCCATATCTCTTCTAAATTACATGTGATGTTGACATTAGCATTTAGGTAATTCACCCAATTGAGGCAAGTATCATGCATTAATTCTTAACAGCAGTAAAAAACCATTACAATGGGGAATAATAGCCCTTCAAAGGGCTTCATTTAAGCTTTCTTCTGTTCTGCACAGCATATCAGTCCCATAATAATTAACTTAGTTTTCTGTAGTTCTACTGCAGCAAACTCTGAGGAGAATACAATGGCCACCTGGGATTGGAGCAGACTCAGCCAGGACAATAGCCCTTAGTCCAAAGGTTTGTGTTCATCCAGGAAAGGCTTAATGGACAACATTGAACTTAAAAAGATCAACTTCTACATTTTCCCTTTTTTAATTTTTGGCAACAAGGGACAAATATTCCCTAAATTACCTGAAATGAGTTTTGATGAAGAGATAAACAGAATATAGGTCTTTGTTCTATGGTAACCTTAACACAAAATTATAAGAAAAGCAGAGGAAGATGTTGCTCTACTTAAGTCTCCCTAATTCCAGTTGGCTTTGGAAAATTCTAAACAAAAGTGTTCAGAACTTTTCCTGATGGAAATGAGGATTCACTTTGGAATTGTCCCTCCTCCAAAATGGCCTGGACAGTGGGGTCCTATCTCATCAGTTCAGCCAGAAGACAGAGAATGGTTAGTGCACATTGAGCTCCCCAACCTGCATCTCCATCAACTGAAACATAGTGGTCCCTGACGAGATCTCACAAGGTTGTCATGGAAGTGTTCTGCCTTGCTTTAGGTAGAAGATCATCAAGCACCTCCCAACCAGGCAGAAAACAAGGCATTGCATTGGAAGATGCTTAGAATAGTACCAGCAAAGAAAAGGTACCATCTAAGATTGTCTTCGAAGAATACTGAAAGAAGTTCAAGTGGCATCAAGTACTATGACCAAATAGGTCCCAAAGGGAGCCAGGAAGCAGAAGAGCAATCTATGCCAATACTCAGTCTGGGTTTGGTTTAAGTCTCAGTGAGGTGAAGCTAACAATCTAGAAATAAAGAAAATGTGGTAACATGGCCATCTCCTCCTCCTCCTGCTTATTACAATTTCTTAGAACAAATTCAGCTCAAGCCCCATTACCACATACTTTGTGAAACCTTCTGACCAACCCATCACTCCCCTCTCCTTCTCTCCCTCTCTCCCCCTCACCCCTCTCTCCTCACAAATACTTCCTCCTGAGTGCACCCATTTCATCTTGCAATCACGTTTCTTCTGTACTTAAAACAACTTAGTGGATGAAACCATGAGAATATACTTTCTGCTTAAGAGCAGAGAGTGGAGGCTGGAGAGATGAGCAGCAGTTAAGAGCGCCTATGGATTTTCCAAAGGGCCTGAGTTCAGTTCCCAGACACCACATCAGATGATCCACAACCACTTGTAATTCCAGCTCCAGGGGTTCTGGACTCCTCTGGCCTCTTTGAGCACCAGCAGTCAAGTGTTCATGTCACCACGCATAAAATTAAAACAAGAAAATAAGTATTTTTTTAAAAAGAGCAGAGAGTGTTTTGTCCATTTCCAACCATTATCTGAAACATAGTAAGAATTCAATACATACATGTTCGATGAAAGAACTACTTTCTGCAGATAACACAACCAGCTCAATTTCATTCTGCCTCTGTAAAGAAAGTAGGATTCATATCTTCCTCCCTAATTTATTGAAAAAAAAATCCACACATGTCATTCATAGGCACTGATTTCTAATCTATTGAGTTTCACGCAAAGCATACTAAAGTTGTATTTTTTATGTGTTTATAGACACTACAACTCAAGCTCTAGAATTAGGTCTACTGTACTTTTGCCTCATTTACTTCCCCCAAAAAGTAAGTTAGGATATATTCTTTTCCTTTAAATAATAAACACGAGAACCAACAAGAATACATTTTAAGCACATGTGCATTCACTTTTCATTTGTCTTACATCAAAATTAGACAGTTCTCCTCCATTATCTCATCAAAGTATGTGATTTATGGAAGAAACTCAAATGAGTGTCATTAAAACTGATTACTCTTAGATGCTTACGCATATGTGAATAGACAATGCTGATTACGATGCTACAGAAAGCCTCTAATGATAAGTGTGATAATGCAGTTCTGTGGTGTTGCTAGGTGAGCAAAAGTAGAGGCCCTGGGTACAACTGCACCTGTTGACCTGACGTACAGAGCGAATGAAAGCTAAGTGGGCATGTATTTCTTTTTGCTTGGACCATCCAGCAACAGCTCCCAGGTGGATGATGCCCTCAGGCGGCCTAAGCTGTGCAATGTCCTTGGTGAAGATTCTGAAGCCAAGGGTGTCATGCAGAAGCAGAGAGGCAGAAGGGAGAATATAGCATAGGGGAGAAGAGAGTTCTGGGAGAAGAACTAATCCACTCGATACACTTCCACAGATCTTCCCAAGTCCACCTCCATAATCCCTGTCTTTTCTCTGCTCACTGCAGTCTTTATCTGCCCCTCCTCACCAGACCTTCCACCTCACTCTGGATGTGGCTGCATCCAGGACTCTACTCTTTCCTTCACTGCATCCCTACCTTCCTCCATCACCTCCGCCTCTCAGAGCTTTTCTTTCTTTTCTATTCCTTTTCTTTTCTTTTTTTTTTTTTAAAGAGACAGGGTTTCTCTGTGTAGCCCTGGCTGTCCTGGACTCAGTTTGTAGACCAGGCTGGCCTCGAACCCACAGAGTTCTGCCTGCCTCTGCCTCTCTGAGTGCTGGGATTAAAGGCTTGCGCCACCACTGCCCAGCTACTCTTGGAGCTTTTCAACATAAAAATGTTCCAGTCGGGCTGGAGAGATGGATCAAAGGTTAAGAGCACTGTGTGTCCTACCAGAGGTCCTGAGTTCAATTCCCAGCAACCAGGTTGTGGCTCACACCCATCTATAATAAGATCTGACACCCTCTTCCAGCAAGAACGTGTACATGCAGATAGAGAATTCATATACATAAAAATGTTCTAATTGTTATATTGTATCAGCCTTCCCCTCTGCTTATGTCCCTGACCAACCCTCCCTAACGCCTTAACCCTCCCTCTAAGTCTGGGGCTCCTATCTCTGTCCTTCAGCCCTGTTGTTTAATAAGGGAGATGTGTGCATCTCTTTATCCAACGCCACCATTCATTATCAGTTCTCTACCCAGTTTGACCTCTCAGAAGCACACGATAACTGCCTCAAATTCTCTCCACATTCACGATCCCGCAGTGACCTCTCTTGCTTCTAGCTACTTCTCAAATCCCTTCTCTACCTCTTGCCACCTGCATGTGGGCACGTTTAAGAACGATCACATCTTGCCTTCTGAAATGTTTTTCCGGTGTCTGGATTCTCTACAGCTGGTCTGAAACTCCTATGTTCGCACAATCCTCCTGCATTAGTCCCCAAATACCTGGGACTACAGTACCACCACACCTGGCTCATGACGTAACACTTTTCTAAAACACATTTTCATATACATAACATAATCATCTTTCAGATTAAGCTGTTTATCCACTTTAGCCTTCTATATACAAACCCATTACGAGGTGATTCCAGTCTTTGCTGATTACCCCATTAAGTAATCCACTGGGATCTGAGTTTTCCATTTAAAACAATTACCTCGATGAAAATTGCATAAACAGAACGTGCTATCAAAGAAGAAACTCATCATTTGATTCTCCAGAAATTAAGACAGCCCTCCCCAACGCAGCCGGTTCATCTTCTGGGATATAACAGGCTTTTTCTCCTAAGAAACTTTTCCACACAAAACAGGCAGCTAGCTCCCTAAAGGACCTCCCCCCAGTGCGGGAGTCAATCAGTGCTTTGATTAGCAATCTGTCTTTGCTTCATTGAGTGCTCAGTTTGTTCTAACTTAAGATTAGTTTTTAAAACAAACTTTTTTTTTTTAAACTTTGGAGTAATTTTGTACTTAGAGACATTGCATCTTTCCTATATGTCTGTCACCCAGGCCCCCTACATGTTAACACCATGCTTTATAGACTTGGCAAAGCAAATAAATTAACACTGGCATATTATTATTAATTCAACCAGAGGCTTTACTTGGATTTCACTAGTTTTTTTACCTAGTGTCTTTTTTTTCCTCTGAATTCCAGAATTCAATTCAGGATCGCACATTATACATTTACCGTTTCATTTAAATAAATGTCCCATTAATACTGAATAGCTCCAAATAAGTCCTGCCAATATTTTCATCAAACTAGAAGGTGAAAAGACACCAGCAAAATGGAATTTAGGCCCGGCATCCAAATGAGCCAAATCAGTTGGGGGAAAATCCTTCTCAGTTTCTGTCAAAGAGAAACACTAAGTCCTCTGTCCCTTGTTCCCCACCATCTGAAAACTTTTTCTAGTTTTCTCTTTCCTGGAAAGTAAAGTTTCTGTTTCTGCCCCTCCTGATACTCTGGCAGTGACACTCACCATCAGATTCAAACCAGCATCCCAACTCCTCCCTGCCCCAGTGAAGATGCTGAGGCATCTTGCAGGCCCTATTCTTCACACGCCTGTCTGTAAAAGCTGAGCCTGGGGATCTGTGTATCTATTAACCACGCCCCCCAGTCAGATAATACAGAAGGGTGTAGAGCACACTGAACTAAACAATATTTCTCTGGTTTTGAAGGCAAAGGGGCCTTGAGATTTGCCCTGGACCAGGAGAGGTAAAGGATTTCCCCTTGTGGCAGCTGGTCTGGTGCTTTGTGGAAGCCCCAATAACATCCGAGTTAAGGAATGATTCCCACTTCTCAGGCTTTGTAGCATGAATGCTGTGCAAAGTGTATTTAGCCTACGTAGTGGAAGAAGTTCATTCTATTTAATTGGTTTTATGGAAAATAGCTGTGCAGGACAGCAGAGAGAAATGAAGTTTTACAAAGACGTTGGCAACTGAGTAAATGACAACTTATCTTTGTTGTGTTTGAAGTTTCTGCATTGGTTACTTTCCATTCTCTACCTGGAAGGGCAGAAAAATGAGAATGCGATGATTTCCCATGATATGCTTAGTTGATCTTCCTCCATCACTCACATTATGAGTTTTTAGAAACCTTCTCAAGTATATTCCAGCAACCAGAACATAACAAAGCAATATTAGCAAATTGATTTTGTCTGTGAATTCTGTGGCTTTGTACATTCTCATACACAAAACCACAGAAGCGAAAGGAAGCACAGAGATCACGGAATCCAAGTGGATTATAGATCAAATATTTTCATTAAATGAGGAAATAAAGAAACATTCAAAATACAAGTGAACATGCCATTTCCTAACTTCGCAACTGAATTCAAGCCAGGCAGCATCACAACTGTGTGGGGAACCTGTTGTTTCTATTGTTCCCAGGTGATGAAACTGAGGCTGGGATGCTAACAGGAGAAGCAGGATTCAATCTGAATCTGGAGTCTCAAATGCTATGCTCCAGAGACATTGCTGCCAATTTCACTTGCAAGCACAGACTGAAAATAATAGGACAGAAATGCTCAAATAACCTACTATTTACTCTCAATATGCACTCATTAAAATGGGCAGGCACCCTTGAATTCTGCAAATGGGAGACTACAGCAGAGCAACCATTCCTGACAGCAATTTAGTAATACCTATAAAGTGTCCTCTCAGTTTCTACAATGTGACCCAGTAGTCTTAGCAACTCATCTTAAGGTGGTAGTCAGAAACTTGGGGAAAAAACCCTCTCATTTGCAAATATGCTTATTGAAATTGAACTTAAAACAAAACAAAACAAAACAAAACCTGAGCCAGGTATACTGGCACACACCTTTAATCCTTTCATTTCAACAGTGGCAGGTGGATCTCTGAGCTCAGCCCAGGATGCTCTTCATAGTGAGTTCCAGAACTTATCTAAAAAAAAAAAAAACAATAAACAAACAAATAAACTCGAGCTGGAGAAATGGTTCAAAGACTAAGAACACTTGCTTCTGGGGCAGAGGACCCAGATTTGGCTACCAGTACCCACATGGTGGCTCACAACCAAAAGCCATCAGTAATTCAAGCCACAGGCGCTCCTGAACCATGGTCTGGCCTCCGCTGGCATGGCCCACATGTGCCACACATACTTTCTTGCAGGTAAAACACCCATACACAAAAAATAAAAATAAATTTAAAACAATGAAAACCTGAGCTGGGCTGGGTGGCCCACAATTTTCAGCTCAATTACTCAAGAGGCTGAGGCAAGAGGGCCCCTGGAGGGTCAAGTGCAAACAGAAGTACATAATGAGTCTGAGGCCAGCTTGAGTTACGTGTTACATAGAAAGAACTGAGTTTTTGCTTGTTTTCTAAAACTGCAAAGAAACTCTAGAGTCAAAAGTAAAGAGTCAAATAAATAAATGGTAGTTATTTTCTTTTACTTTTTTGGTTTGTTTTTTGGTTGTGGTTTTGAAACAGCATCTCTCTATGCAGCTCTGGCTGCCCTGGAACTTACTATGTAGACAAGGCTGGCCTCTAACTTAAAGAGATCTGTGTGAACCTGCCTACTGAGTGCTAAAGTTAAAGGTGTGTGCCATCATGCTCAGAAATAAATGATAGGCTTTTTGTTGTTGTTGTTTTGTTTTGATTTTTGTTTTTTGTTTGCTTGGTTTTGTTTTTGTTTTTGTTTTTCAAGACAGGGTTTCTCTGTGTAGCCTTGGCTGTCCTGGACTCGCTTTGTAGACCAGGCTGGCCTTGAACTCACAGCAATCCTCCTGCCTCTGCCTCTTGAGTGCAGGGATTAAAGGTGTGTGCCACCACGCCCACCCGGCATGGTAGGCTTTTTTATTTGACACAGTATACCATCATTAATATAGTGTCTTCTATATGTGAAAGAGAGTTGCACCCAAGAAATGTAACTATATAGGTCTTTAAACAAAATAAAGTATTTTAATGACATAAGAGGATGTAGATTTTTTTTTCAGTGCAAAAGTTTAATCAAAATATTCATGCACACTATGATCCTAATTTTGCTTAAAGAAAAATGTGAACATATGTAAAGATAAGATAAAAAAATATATGTCACTGGGTGTGATGGTACACTCCTGTAAACTCAGCATAGGGAGGGTTGAAGTCAGAGAAACAGGAGTTCAAAGCTTTCCTTAGCTACATAGCCAGATCTCCTGGATTAAACGAGCTCCTGTCTCAAAAACCAAACACCATTATACCCATAAACACAGCTCTCAACCCTTACTAGGAGAAGCTTCTCTTGCAGAGATGGTGATTAACACTGAGACCCACAACTGGCCAGTGTGCAATATCCATAGAATGGCCTGTTTTAAATAAGACATTTATTTCCCATTCCTTCCTCCTGAGGGATCATGGTGGAAGAGGAGGCAGAAATATCCTAAGATCCAGAGGTGGTGGATGAGCACAGCAGGGCAGCATTGCATACAAACTCACGGCAGTTGTGATAGCATCACAAGACATGCACAATCAAGATCAAGGAGATGAGAGTTGAGCATGCAATCCCACTCGTAACCATGAAGCAATTGTCAGCTACTGGGAGAGGGGCACCCAGTTTCCCCTAAGAGCATAGCCCCTGCTTATTGTTAACAGGCAACCTAGTGATACAGATGGCTTATTGTCAAACAGCAAACAGAAAATCCTTTCCTAGAGGATAGCACCAGAACCTCCTCCTTTTCTTTTTCCTTCTCTCCTAGCAACTCATTCCTATTTGGCTTGCGTTTTTCTGCTCAAGGCCTGCACACATCAGTTGCAGATCATATGCATTAACAGCAACTGTGCTTAAAGCTTATCATAGTGTTTGCAGCTCTTCCTTGTTTCTGTTCTGATAACCCTGCTGATAACTCTTGCCCAGGCATTCCTCAAAAAAATCTTACTCAAGCTTTCCATTTGAAGGCTAACTAGTTAGCTATGTGCATTACCAGAAGCGGGCTCTTTGTGTGACTTTGTAACCAATTCACAGAAGGAATGATTTCATTGCCAGCTCTGCTTTCTCTGAAGAACGCATGCTGTGTTTCTTATCTAGAAATGGGGCTGGCCAGACGACTTAGAGGGTAAAGATGTCTGCTAATGTAGGCCTGGTGACCCGAGTTCCATTCCTGGAATTCATGGAAATGTGTAAGGAGAGAACTGACTCCATGGAGTTCTCCTCTGACCTCCACATGTGTGCAGTGGCACCCATGAGAGTGAACATGAGCACACACACACACACACACACACACACACACACACACACACACACACACAGTCATAAACTATGTACTAACCACCTTTCTCAAAGATAACTGAAGTAACTAAAACAGCGCAATCCCTAAGAAGGTCATTAATAGTGTCTCTGTTTTCACCCTTGGTGATGGGGGTAATAATTATGTATAAAGCTGTACAAATAAAGAAAAACTTATCTACATTACGATTACAAGTGTGCATGGGTTTTATAGTTTGCATCTACTCAACTGTAAAACTTCAGAGCACAGACTGGATGGATTATGATATAGTCCTAAAACAGCAATTTGTACATACTAAATGGTACCAAATCTGTCCTTGAAGAAAAGCATGCCCTCCAGCCTGCCCCAGGTCAGATTTGCCACGTGTGGTGAGGAGATGGGGCCCTCGTGTTGCCTGTGCCTAAATGAGGATAAGTTCTTGATGTCTACTGTTGAAGCCACATTGGAAGTCAGGCAGCTAGGTAGTGCATGCATGCTAAAAATATGAGACTGTCTAAGGTGCAGACTCAGATCCTTATATCCAAATAAATTAATATCCAAATAAAAGCAACACATCATTCTGAGCTGTGAGTGTGGGGCATCTCTTTTAGATACCTGGCACGTTCAAGCATTTGTTATAAATTATTCCGCAAACTTTTTTGAGTAAGTAAGGTAAATTGAGTAGTGTAAAGCTGTATTAAAGTGATGCGGTTGTAGGCATCTCTGCAATCAGAAGTTCATGAATTGTGTGCGTACCACTCACTTCTTTATGGAGAGATAGAGTGACTAGGAGGTTACACATGGAGGCTCTAGGCTTAGGGAAAAAAAATCTTATCTACTAATTCTGTACAAGAATAGATTTTTTTCTTTAAAATAAATTGGCTATGTCTTTTTCCATTCAAGATGTTCAACATATATAGGCAAGCACTTCAGAGTAAGAGAATAATTGAGATTAATGGGGGAAAGGTGACTGGAGGAGAAGATGACAGGACCATTTAGGTTTCAAAACTGTCTGAAGGGTAAAAAAAGAAAGAGAAGGTGACAGCCAGCGTTCAGTGGAGAGGGGCTGAGGATGTTTTCAGGCTGGTAGAGTGTAGAGTGCTTTGATTGCTTTCAACATTATTGATGACTTAGGTTTGGAAATCACTGACTTGTCAGGGTCTGGAGAGCAGAGGCTGTGAAATCGCTAACTCGTCAGGGTAGGAAAAAGGGAGGCTGGCACTTCCTTGCCATCTAGCTCCTTGTAATGACTATAGGTAAATAGATTACAGAATGGCATGGAAATAGAAAACGTCTTCACAGTTAAGATTTAGTCAAGTCTGTATCTAATGAAAAATTCTGAAGCAATTATTAAGCGAAAGCACAAACTTTAGGAAAGCTAATATTGGTGTGACTCTATTTTTGTATCTCTTGGGATACCACCTGAGGCCTGCTACATGCCAGCTTAGTGCTCTGCTTCTCAGCCACATTCCTACCCAAGTCCCATAATTAAAGATATTATCTTATAAAATACAGTATCGTAACTAGAGTCATCTCTAAGAAACCTTTACCTTCTATGGTTTTTTTTTGTATGTCATGATAGTGGAACTTTGCATAACTTTGTGAAATCATATCAGTACATTGGAAAATCAACATGGCATCATTCAAGATCTGAAATATTTCAAGGTACTAAATTTTTAAATATTGGAGACGGTTTTGAAGGAAAATTATACAGTGGGTTTTATTTTCTTTATGTTTTTGTTTTGTACTCATCAACTGAAGGTTTTGGAATCTTGCATAAGCAAAAAACCGTTTATGGGAACTGGATATAAAAATTAAAGTAAAACCATTAAAATGCCTGTCTCCTCTTCCCTCTCTCTCTCTCTCTCTTTCCCTTTCTCTCAAAGACAAGGTCTCAGATAGTCCTTGGCCTTGCTATATAGCCATAGAAGCCTTTGAACTTATTTTTTCTTTTGAGTGTGTATTTGTGCATATGTGCACATATGTGTGCATGTCTATACAAATGAAGGTATACATATGGGTGTGTACATGTGCACTTTTGTGTTGTGATTTCTGGAGCTCAGAGCATAGCTTAGAATGTTGTTGTTCCTGAAGTACCTACCACCTTCCTTTCCTTTTCCTTTCACTCCCTTTCTTTTTTAAAATTTTTATTTTACTAATTTATTCATATTACATATCAATGATTATCCAATCCCTTGTATCCTCCCGTTCCTCCCTCCCTCCCATTTTCCCCTTACTCCCCTCCCTTATGACTGTGACTGAGGGGGACTTCCTCCCCCTGTATATACTCATAGGGTATCAAGTCTCCAAGGACAATACAGGCACTAAACTTCAAACCCTTACCCAGATCTAGCCAATGGACAGGACACTCTCCACAGCTGAGTAGAGAGTGGGATCTGACTTTCACATGTACTCTGGTGCCTCATATTTGACCAAGAAGAGACTTCACTCCCTTTCTTTTTTTCTTTTTTTTAAAAATATTTTTATTACTTTATTCATATTACACCTCAATTGTTATCCCATCCCTTGTATCCTCCCATTCCTCCCTCCCTCCCATTTTCCCCTTACCACCTTCCTTTCCTTTTCCTTTCACTCCATTTCTTTTTCTCTTCTTCCTCTCTTGTTTTTAAACAAAGTCTCCAACAGGACAGAAATTTGCCACATAAACTAGAACAAGTGACTAATGAGCACCAGAGATCTTCCTGTCTCCAAGGCCCATTCTGGGATTATAAGCTTGTGCCGCCAGTTTAGTTAGGTCTTGCTTTTTAAAAAAAAAAAAGCATATAGATTCTGGGAATCCAAATCTGAGCTGCCCTCTTAATTTAGACCCTGCACTTCTGATCCTCCTGCTTCCCCCTCCAAGGTGCTGAGATTGGACATGCGCTCTACCACACTTGGCTCATGGTGCTGCCAGGGCCATGGCACCTTGCAGACTAGGCTTCTTGCAGACTAGGAAGCACTCTGACAACTAACTACACCCCTACGCCCAAATAAGGGACATTCTTTAACTTGTGGATATGACTTTAACCATCTCAGCTTGTACATGGAGAAATTCATATTGGATGTTTTGCTTTAAGTTGAGAACTGTAATATTTTTGTCAGCATCTAAGAAGTTTTAAATTTCTCTGTAGTAAGAATTTACTGTAACATTGAGGACACTGGCCAATTATACATGGATTTGGGTATTATGAATACAACCTGCAATGACGTTTATTGAAAGAGGTTAACAAATTGTTACTGTTAGGGTTTTTTTTTCTGTTTTCTTATTTTATTTTTCATGCTTCTGGTAAGGATTTAGTGATAGTGCCTTAAATTCCTGGAATGTGAGAAACACAGAAATAATTGGATACACAATCTCTGAATCTTAGATTCTTAATTTAGAGTTTTATATATGTAGTCATTTGTATTTATTATTATTTTCCTAGGTTAAATATTTGACATCAATCAGGCTATCCAGGAGCCCAAGATCTAAAGCACACTTAAAAACACTGGAAAAGATTTTGGTCCAAATACTGCCATGCTGGTTTCCATCTCTTAGTAATATAAACTGAGATATAAAAACAAACAATTGCATTCATAGTGAGCATTCGTCAAAATTCATTCTAGATCCCTAACTGTTGGGATAATGAACACTCTTCTGGAGATGTCAAGAAGCAGCCATGGGGATTTTCCATAGCACTTACATCAAAACACAGGACTTGTACGTAAGCTGACACCATCACTAATAGAGACTTGTGCATGTCATTTGATTCCTATAATGTTTTTTATTTCAGGAGGCAAGTGTTCTGCCTTATTAGACACCCGTGTGCTGTTGTACATCACCTTGATACCACTATTTCCCAAAGTCAATTTCCATGTATTCATGTCAGTGGTTAACAGGATTTGCATCTGTACTTTTCTTCCCTATACACTCATCTTATGAACTACTTCAGATCTGCCTTGAGCCTTGACATTGCAGATAGAATGACCATGAGCTAATTCTGTAGGTTTTGACAACACAGTTTGTTTGGTGTGCGAATTTCGTTGGGTTACTAGCTAAATGAAATGTCTCTGAAGACCTTGTATGCTGGAGGATAATTGATATGGAGGTGATTTAATTGCTTTACCTATGTGTAAATATAGTGACAATTTAAAAGATCTTCTTCACATGGCCCCAGAATTGGATTTAGTCTTGAAGTCTATTGTGTTTACCCTAGCATGATAACATTAGACCTAATGGTTACTGCTGAGTATACGATATACCATTTTAGATTTGGATTGCAATTCTGTGCGATTGTTTGCCCCTTCTATTGATATTTAGAGTAATACACGACTTCTGTTGACTTGACCAATGGAAAGCAGTTGCCTGATGCCCAATCAGGGTCACTGTTCTCAACCTACATTATTAGATATAGTTCATCTTGTGCCTGGCTACAACACCCTGTTATAGACTTGGTCTTGGAAACTAAACACCTATAGTGTAGAATATGATTTTAGGTAGGAGTCACCTACCTGTGCTCATCTGGAGCTTTGAATAGCAGACTCTGGGAACATAAGATTAGATATGCACATTGAATTTCCAATAACTTGAGGCAACTGCTCCCCTAAAGTTTTTATAGATATTAGAACTCAAGGGAAAGAATGATTACACCACAAGAAATGGAAAATGCCACTTATTGCTTCCACATAATCATTTTGCCCCAAGTTTTCAACATATGTGCAATCTATTATGTTGGCCATGTTTAATATCAACCTTTAACCCAAAAATTTCTGAAGGTCAAAGAATCACAGATGTTAGAAGCCATGAACTTCACCTGGAGGGATTCAGGTCAAGAAATGATCCTATGACAGCAGCCCTTGTGCTGTACCTCTAGGTTTGTCTTAGATTAGACAATGTGGATTTTTTCCATTGCTTATGACTTGTTCTTACACAGGGAATCTTGAAGTTTTACGTATGGAAAGAGATCAAAAGTGTATGCGGTGTGACAGCAGCACTCCCAGGCTGACTGCCCTGCACAGCAGGTCATCCTTTCCTCTTATACTGGCACACACATCTTGCACTTGTGTGACTAGGTCCCCTGGTTTCAAAACATCAACAACAACAACTTTGTTTGATATTTATCACCTCACCCTAGTTGATCCAAACTTAATATTGGTCTATTAACTTTATGGTTTAGAATTTAATAACAAGACTGAGTAACAGCCTACTAAGCCCCATTAATGTCTCATATTACAGAGAACATTATTTAGAAGACCCTACTGTTGAGATCTCCTGAGCTGTTCTTTTTATTTTTTTGTGGGGTTTTTGCTTTAGAATACTATTTCTTATTTCAGTTTCAAATTTTATTTTATAATAAAATACCCAATTAACTTTTCTACTGATGTTTTCATTACTGTAACCTTTCCACTTACAGATTATTTTATTATCCAAAAATGAAATGAGAATAATCAAAGAACTTTTCAACCCTGCCATGTACAACATCTCCAGCATTCCAGGGCAGAGCCCGAGTTATTAGAGCTGATACATTGAAGGCAAAAAATTGGTGGCAGGATAGAAGGCCAGGCTAGGATGGAAGCTCCACACATCCCAAGCTTTGTTAAGGTAAGAAAATGTAGTATAAGAAGAACTCCCATTGATGAGACTGGATTCGAGCAGGCAGGGAAAGAACATAAGGGAGTCCAGATGGAAACCATCCATCAACCTAGGGAAGCTATCTGCCATGTAAAACAGTATTTAAAAAGAAATTCCTACCAATAGATAGAGATTGAAATCATTCAACACACATTTACAAAAAATAACTGCTGTACTAACCTCACAACTAAGACCATTTATATATTATATATTGTCCATCTCCTATTTAAAATTTCCCCAAATGCCCAAAGAACAATGTTCATAGCTTTTTAAAAAATAAAATTATAGCTGAGCGTGGTGGCACATGCCTTTAATCCCAGCACTCGGAAGGCAGAGGCAGGTGGATCAATGTGAGTTCAAGGCCAGCCTGGTCTACAGAGCAAGTCCAGGACAGCCAGGGCTACACAGAGAAACCTTGTCTCAAAAAACCAAAACAAATTATTTTTATTTCTTATTTTACACATATGGATACTTTGCCAGCATGTATGTCTGTGTTCCACATATAGTCAGTGCACACTGAAGTCAGAAGAGAAAATTGGATCCCCTGGAGCTGGAGTGAGAAACAGTTGAGCTGCCATGTGGGTGCTGGGAATAAAACCTGGGTCCTCTGGAAAAGCAGCAAGTACTTTTAACTGCTGAGTGATCTTTCTAGCCCCACATAGCTTTTCTTTTTTCCCAAAGAAAGATACTGATAAGAACCATGCATTGCATTTGCTAGCTTTTACCCTTTGGTCTCATTTGATTCGCAGTAACCTACTCCATATCTTTTCACCTCATGAGATAACTTCTTGAAGGATTGAACCATTGTCCCAATGGCCACTTAAAATACTTTTTTATTTCTTAAGATTTATTTACTTATTATTATGTATGCAGTGCTCTCCCTGCATGTATTATGTATGTAGTGCTCTGCCTGCATGTACACCTTCAGGCTTGCATGTGCACCTTCAGGTCAGAACAGGACATCAGATCACATTATAGATGGCTGTGAGCCACCATGTGGTTGCTGGGAATTGAACTCAGGAACTGTGATAGAGCAGTCAGTGCTTTTAACCTCTGAGCCATCTTTCCAGCCCTAAAATATATTCTTAATTGACAGAAACAATTAGAAAGAAATCAAAGATAGTAAGTAGTCTGATGTCTCCTAATGAAAAATGATGCTTAGCTTCATTTGAAAGCTACTACTGGAGTGTATCTAAGTTCTGTATTTAATGGTGGAACATAAGGCAACACGGAATGTCATAAAAAAGATAACTGAAGTGCCTCCTTTGTTATGTCAATGTACATGCCTCTCCATGCCCCATGCGAGCACTCATCAATATCCTTTTTTTTTAAACCAAAGGAAAAAATGGGATTTCCTTGTGGGAGATCTACCAAAACAGAGACATCTTTTGACAGTTAGATTATTAGTGAGACTGAGAATAGCACATTTTATTCCAAATTCCCCTAGCTAGATGATTGTTTTCCTCACACTCTATCTATGGTCCAGAAAAATCTATGAAATTTATACGTATCTTTCCTAGTCTGGCAAAGGAAGACCAATAAGCCATCTGTATCTTTTTGGACTAGAACAGAAAGTCTTAGTGCCATAAAGAAACACAGGATCACTTTAATTCAATACTATTAATTACCACATGAAGAAACAGAAGAACATTTTGACGGGTGACAGAAGACCCAAGTCAATATTCAAACAAGAGCTGGGTGACATTCAAGTATCCTGACATCTAATCTAGTATCAGTTTTTAAAAGTCGCATGATGTGTGTAATCTCTAGTTCCATCAGATAAAAATGTTAAATCACTCTTTCCTTAGAGATGTGGCTCTCCAGCAGCAAGTTTAGTTTGAAACTGTAAAGCACTAACATACAGTCTATCTTGACCACATCACCAGAGAAGTGATACTCACATCCACACTTTGGATATATAATATCAATGGATTTTAATCTTCCTATCCATTTTTGATGGTTCTGTTTTGTTGTCCTCATCTATAAGTGTCAACTAGCAGGAAGTGCTGGACCACTGGAAGGAAACCACTGAGTGCTACAAGCAGTCTTGAAGCCATGGCAACAGAGATCTGTTGAGATGGCACCAAACTCAGTGGCAAGGCCAGTGAGGCTCTAAAAATACAGTCCTGTGTCCCATTTCTGATCTCTTTTATATACACAAACTGCCCCTTACTGTGCTATCCAACCAGATCGTGGCTAAAAAGTATTCTAGAAACCTCTCCTAAAGAAGAATTTGGTCAAGGGCTAATAATAGATAGCTGAGAAGAAGCAGATAAGTCCCTTCCAGGCATGAATGCATGCTGTAAAATTACCAAATAGCCTTCCTCCAGGAGAGTGGTCAGTACCGGAACAAGAACTCAATTCTAATTTTGTAGATAGTCAACCCTGCCAAAATAATAAAACTTTGACTGTCCATGACTGAGTTCAGACAAAACGGCATCATGAGTCATCTGAACATTTGTGATCACAGCTGAACACAGAAGCCCTGTGCTGTAGCAGTGTACTCATGGGACCATGAATCTTCTATCAAACACAAGACTCTACTCACCTGCACCCTCCCCTCAGTCCTGGCTCCCATACCTGCAGTTTCAGCTACCACTGCGCACTCAGTAAGATTTAATTATTTCCTGCTCTCTGGGGGAGCTGCATCCTCTACTCCCAAAGGTGGTGTAGGCTGAACATTTTGAATGCTGGGTGTTTGTATGTCAGCAAATACCTATATTCATTTCAGCTTCCTGAAGCATTTATGAACATAGGTTAGTCATATTTCAGCCACAATATGGGAGATAAGACAGCCAGGGGATCTCATAGGTAGGCTGTGAGTAATAAATAATGAAAAAGCACTTTGCAAAATATGAAGTATGATCCTAATGCTCAATAGCATAAGATACTTTACTTTACCATTAGCCTACTTTATCATGAGCTGCCTTGAAGGGAGGCAAGTGCTAGACATCATCAGCCCAGCCTCCAGTTATGGATTAGGTCACTGAGAGCACAGTAACTTTCGCTATAACTGTTTCATCTGAAATGAAACCAGGTCATTAAATTTTTCAAGAAGGCACCTCATTCCTGGGGGTCTCATGACCCCCATTTATTGTTCAAAACTAAACTTTTTAATAAGGTAAAAGCTGATTTAATCTATTCATTTCATCTGCAAAAAGAGCACTAACAATATATCGATTTTTTTTTGCCTTCATAAAGAAGGCTGCTTATTACCAGATAGCCAAGCCTAGGATGGTCTAATAAGCAGATAGAACATGGAGTTAGAAATATAAGTAAGGGCTCCAAACCAGCAATTCATTTTCCTGTACTGAATCTCAGAAATTAGCCCCTTTTCAGTCTGGTCTGTAACTGATAACTGACATGTAATTATACACACAAGGCTGACACCATAGAAAAACCCAGTAAATATGGCCTAGGAATGTAGCCCAGTTGGTGGAGTGTATGCCTAGCACGTATGAAATCCTCATGCTTTTGAGCCCCCGCACTGCATACGCTTGCTGTGGTAGTGTACACCTGTTGCTACACAACTTGGGAGGGGGAGGCAGGAGCATCAGACGTTCAAGGTCATCCTTTGCTACTTGGTGAGTTTGAGGTCTGCTTAAGCTACTCTAGCAGGTCTTGTCAGGGGGAAAAAGAAAGGGAGGGAGGAAGGAAGGGAGGGGGAACAATGCGTAGATACGAAGTGGCACCAGCCTGAAGCCTCTCACAAGCTACCCTTCTTGTGAGGCTGAAAATACAGCACGGATAACCCGAGTTCTCGGCCGCCTCTTATGAATTTAAATTCTAAGCGAGGTGTCAAGTATGTGTGATATGAAGGAACAGTAGGCATTCTATAAAGTATTATGGGCAGAAACCATTGCCATTCCTTTCTCTGCACCTCCATCCATCTCACTCCACAAAGAGGAGAAGCATCCCTGCCCTACCCGGTGACTCACTCTAAACTGCATTTAGTGCAAGTCATTGCCAAAGGCTCCTCTGCCTTCTTTTAAAATGAGAGCGCTTCTTACATACACACACCTGTGCAAGTAAAAGGCTGAGCTTTCTGGAGATTGCTTCAGGAGGATGTAGAGACCAAACCCCAGCGGTCAGGAGGTGGTAACTATAATAGATGATGGATGCATGAAGTTTAATTGAATTGCCTTGTACCTTCATGTGCTTGAACATTTCCACGAGGGGCTTATGACCTGCAAACTGCCTTTGAGAGCAGTCTCAAATGCAAGGCATCATGAGTAACACTGAGTGACTTCACACACTCACTTTTCTCTGGAGATAAACCAGTACTTGGCACTCTCCACTGAAAGGTGAATTCGGAGAAGAAAAATGGGCCACAGGCACCTGAAATGTGTTTGTCACCAGACTCAGCACCATTTCAGACCAGGCCTGTAGATAACAGTAACGGATCATACTCCATTCATGAGAAGAGAGTCCAGACTATGGATCTTCTAAATGGTTATGAGTCCACCAGGCAATGCCAGTGACCTTGTGATGGACTCTGCAAGAACTCACATCTCTACTCATCAATATGGGAGAAGGCTATTGTGGATTGTTAAGTAGAATCACCTGGGAGATGGGCTGCTGGGGTGGGTGCCTGTGCACGGTTATCTTGATTGCATTAATTGAATTGAGGCATCCGGAGAAAGGGGGCTTTGTGCATTCATCCCTGTTTCCTGACTGACAAGCTGCTTCAAGCTCCTGCTACCTTGACTTGCCCTACCACAGTGGACTACGCCTCAGCAACGAGAGGCAGAATAAATCCTTTCTAAATTAAGTTGCTTTTGTCAGAGAACTTATTACAGCAACAGGAAAAGGAACTAGTACAACAAAATTATCACATGCAACTGACGCCACACAGCGAGAGAAGAATGGCTAGCATCTGCACATTTTACACCATAATCCAGTCTGTTTACCAATTCTGAATCTTGCTAACATTAAGAGGCAAATAATCATAAATAGACATGAGGCTGAAGTCTCCTCCAAAATCTAATCTCCTCCTTCTCCTTTTGATTTTTCTGTACTGAAGCGCTTGAAAAGCTAAGCACACATTTACCAGAACATCTGACAGCTATTGCTGAGCCATGTGCAAAACATGTTGTCTTGGGAGAACAGTGAACAACTAAGAAACACAGGGCAATGTAGTAAGGCAGAACTCAGCGACTGCAAATGCATGACTCCTCATGGCTCAACCCTCAGTAGTAGCTGCCATTGGAAACCTGTTGTGCTGTCGTTCACTTGGGTGCTCAGTGTGTGCAGCCAAATATACTTCTGCTCCAGGAAGGGTTAACACATCTCTAAGCAGACAAGAGCCTAAAAGGAAGGTGTGTGTGTGTGTGTGTGTGTGTGTGTGTGTGTGTGTGTGTGTATGTGTGTGAGTGTGTGTGTGCATATACATGTGCTAGTAAAAATCTTCACAACTGGCTTTCTGGAAGCCAAATGTGTCTTGCTAGCTTCCTTAGAACACTCAAATCATGACCATGCTCAATGTAGGGGTCAGTGTAAAGGGCTATGGTTTGAATCTGAAGTGCTCCCTCCTTACCTGTGGGGCTAAGAATAAATTTTAAAAATAGATTAATTTAGAAAAATGGCGGTAGTGTGCTCTCCTCCAGCGTCTCGGACCTCTCCATCCATAGGTACTTCCTAGGCTTAAGGTGCTCCTTATGAAGTCCTTCCCATTGGGTAAGCCTTAAATCCAGCTGTTGATTAGCTTCAAACTAAAACTGACACTATTACACCATTAGGGCTGCCTTGCCAGGCCATCGGTGCTGGTGCTGGGGTTCATAAGCTTTCCAGCTGGATCGGACTACTTACTGATGGTTCTCCTCCGCTGGCGTCTGATACTATGAGAGCTAGCTCTCACAGAGGAAGCTTCCAGGGCTGTTCTGGGTAGATTCCTAGAAGTTCTGGAGCCAGGGCGTGTGATGTCTTAAGCAACAGGGCCTTATCTTCAAGTTCTGGAGAGCAACCAAGGGCAGTGTCAACAGCCCTGGTTTTCCTCGGGGATCAAGCACATTTGAATTCCCAGGGAGCAACACCTTGGGGAAGGCAAGTGTTCTGTGTGCTTTGATAATTCCACCTAACTCAAGTTGGGCTTTTCCTAACCTATAGTCCTACCATGCAGGAGCTCCTTCTTTAACCCATATTTAAAATGTAAGACTATGCATGGTATTTTCACATAGGTTAGTTCATTTGCTCGCTGCATTTATCCAATTATGATGCAATGGGTTTTTAAAAAAATGTTTTGCAGCCAAGGAAATCAAGGTTCCAAAATGAAGTAAACATTCAACCTAAGAGTATATTCCTCATAAGGGAGTAGAGAGCTGTGCTGCTCTTCTCATTGCAGCCCAACCCATCTGGGGAAGAGCCCCAGGTACAAGGCAGGCTTCTCTAAGTGACTGTTGGGTCCTGACTTGAAAGAATGGCTAATATGTTCGCTTATGGTAAAACACACACACACACACACACACACACACACACACACACACACACACACACACCAGCTCATTTCCCATCTTTATGGAAATCACAACAAGCCCTCAGAGATGGTACATGAAAAGCACTATTAATTTTTACATCTATTCCTCAGACTCTGGCGTTTTCAATTTTCAGAGAAACAACTAAGATCCCTGACACTTCAGCTGCACTTACAGATAATTGCTTGGAAAATGAAAAGGCCAAAAAGAAAATTAGAAGCATCTAAAAGAGGAAACATAAAATCCTATAGAGAAGACAATCATTTTCAATAATGGTCATAATCATCGCTAAAGGAGAGTCTTTGCTTCCCAAACTTTTCATCTCCTGCTTCTCTCACAAGAACTCCAACTTCTCCATCGGAATTATTAATATGATCCTGACTGTAAACCATACATTAGAGTGAATCCCCGAGCCCATATGATTAAATGAAATATGTCTTATTCTTCCCAGACTTCAGAATGACTTTATAACCAGATCCTTAGTCTCTACCACAGGGCACCAGAGACAGGGGACTAAAACTTTACTAAGTAAGTACTCAGCTTGACAGTGTAATTGCTAGCATCCCACACTTGGGGAGGACCAGCCTTCAGAGAAAAGGAAAATCTGCACATGCTGTAAGGGCAAGCTCTAAGTAGAAAAAGAGAAGTGAAGGTGAAGAAGAGACAATTTTAACATGTGCTCCTTTGGGGGAAAGGCAGACTGGAGGGTGTTACTGAATGCAAGGTTCTAATAAGTGGAGAGACTTTGAAGACTGAAGGGGTAGATGTAAAAGTGAACTACGGCAGATGCAAAGGGCCAATCCAAAGCAAGAATGACGCACTCCATAATGAACCAGGCTGCTGCATAGAGGAGCTGAAGAATAATGGGATTTCTCTCCCCCTCCCTTCCTCTCTCTCCCCCCCTCCCCGTGTGTGTGTGTGTGTGTGTGTGTGTGTGTGTGTGTGTGTGCCCCAAACGTCAACCTCAGTTGTCATTGTTCCTCAGGTGCACTTTTTGTTTGGACAGCATCTCTCAATGGAAATTAGAGCTCACTGGCCAGGGAGCACCAGAGATCTGTCTGCCTCTGCCTTCCCAGTGCTAGGATTACAAGCTTCCGTCACGAAACCTGTCATTTTTTAATGCCTGGATTTTGCCACTGAAGCTCAGGTTCTCATGATTGTTGGCAATCACTTTATTGTTTATCCCCTCCCTCCCCCCAGTGTCAGGATGGCATCTTTTAATTGAGCAGAGTGGGAAATTAATTGCCTAAAAACCAGACAGAAGGCTTCCCCTGTCCCCAATGGGCCAGTACAGTAGTCGGCTCACCAAATTCCAGCTTAAGGAAAAAGCCAGTAAGTATACAGCTGTCTACATGACAGCTCAGAAAAAGCAGACTGCCTGGGAAGCAACTGGTAGTAAAACACCCTGGAGGCAGCTAGCCACATAAGGTATTCACAAGAAAGCACCCTCTATAGTAAGGGCGAGGAAACATCATGTTTACAGGCCTGGTATTGTGACACTCCATGAAATTAGATGCTATAAGAAGGTCCTGAAGGATGCTGGGACTTGAGGCAAATGGTGAGAATAAAGCTTGCAAACAAGGTGTGAGCACGCTGTGAGATGGACTTGCTCTGTAGACCAGGCTGGGCTTGAAATTACAGAGATCCTGATCCTCCTGCCTCCGTCTCCCAAATGCTGGGCTTTTAGGGGTCATGTAACTGTTACTTTCTATGCCTGCTGCTACAGGGCGCTCACTGTGTATCATGGGAATAAGTTACGTGATAACTTAGGGCCTGGACATAATGTTTAAAGTCATGTAGGTTTACAGTTTTGTGTTTGGCCACATTCATAGCCGTCCTCCATTACACGCAGGTCCCTGGATACTACTTGGTAAGCCATCAATATGGCCTCTCATGCATGGAGAGTATCCTTGTGCAATGTTGGCCTCGCTTTATCAGGGACTACCCAGGTGGGCTGTGGTTCAAGTAATGGTTATATGACCCTTAAAAGTCTAGTACTTAGGAGACAGAGGCCGTAGGATCAGTAGTTCAAAGACACCCCTGGCTATATAAGACCCTTAAAAATAAAAATAAAAATAAAAATAAAAGCATCTGTTCTACCAGTCCAGCCCCTATCACTATCTACTCTTTTGTAATGAGAATCAGCCAATGTCTTCTGCACCAAAAAGGTGGTAAGATGAGGCAGGGAGTGTATTAGTATAAAAGACCTCAATGGATCCAGGCTTGGTGGCCCACACCTTTAATCCCAGCACTTGGGAGGCAGAGGCAGGTGGATCTCCATGAGTTCAAGGCCAGCCTGGTCTACAGAGCAGGTGCCAGGACAGCCAAGACTACACAGATTAGCCCTGCCTCAAAAAAAGTTCTTGATATCTTTCACCCCTCAATGGATCTTTAAAGCCTTCAGTTTTCTATCTGTATGTTTCATATATGTGTGTGTGTGTATGTATGTATAGCTTGTTTTGAAAGTTTTAAGTGAAATATTCTCTGAGGCAGAAAAAAAGAGGGACCGAGAGTGTTAGGTAATACTATATAGGAACCTAGTCACTTTTAAATATTCAAGGAATATGTTATTTAAAATATACCTAATATCAATACTTACACATTACAGATGGACCTAGGGTTGGAGAATGTGCTTTTTGAACTATTTCTCGAGTCAGAAGACTGAGGCTCGGGCATTTACAACAGCAAATGGCAACATTCTGATGATACTGAAGTGACTGTGCCTGTTAGCAACGGATATTCTGTTAGCTCCAAATTCATCCACCTGTACATGCACTGTGAATAACAGCCAAAGTTCACATAAACATTTCTCCTTGACAGTATGTGCAATGTTGACTCTTGCCAGTAGAGGGCACTTGAGGGACACTGTGGAGGTGGCTACTTTAGTTTCTGCCAATTGTACTGTGGAGTGGGTCAGCATTGTTGAAATGAGGATGTTTGGGGAAGACCCAGGCAGATAGATGGCTCAGAATGGACACACAGCATGAAGATATTAGGTAAACAAAATCATATACCCAGTGAATGTCAGTCAGATTCTTTTTCTAGCCACCTGAGTATTGCTGGGTGAACTGATAAAGCGGACCCAATGACAGGGATGGTAGGTTTGCATAGGACAAATAACACATGCTTCCTCTTGGGAATCTAAAGCTTTCTACTGCTGACTGCCTAGTCCCCTGATGATGATGAGGAGGAATATGAAGACCTGGATATGATACCTTTCCTCAGAAGAACCAGGAGGCCACCTCATAGCATACTTTGTGCATGGAATGTCGTTAGAGGAAAAGGAGGCAAAGCACTTGTCCTCTTTTACTTGGATAACCTTGTGCATATAATAAAGGTTTATCATCCCTAGTACTGGTTTTTCTAGCCATGTCATCCATGGACTCTCAGAATGCTTACTATAATGTCATGGCATCCCAAACAGCCCTGACTCTCGTCAGAGAATGCATCCCAACGAAGACAGGGCAGCAATGGCCTTATGCTCATGAAAGAACCTATTAACCAGAAGCAGCCCATCCAGATGATATGTGGACTACTTTAGAGACAACCCAGTTGCAATGCCAATGCCTTACCTGGATTGTATTAAAATCTAGTAAGATTCTGTTTTTCTAGAAACAATAATATGATGCCACCTTCTTCATTCCTAGATATGGAGTAAAAATTCATAGGTAACTCTGCCTTCTGCAGTTTTAATTTCCATTCTTTAGCTAGTTTGGAGACTACTTCCCAAGGTGAGACTGCTTCCACTACAGCATTCACAGAAGGTATTCCATTCTACTGCAAGGAGAGGGTGCCAAATGACATTTTTGTCTCTTTGTGCCATTAGGATGGGCTAATCAGGGCCAAGAGCTATGGCTCATAGGTTAAGTACTTGCTGCACAACCATGAGGATTAGAGTTCATATGCCCAGAACCTATGTAAAGCCAGACTTGATATGTGTCTGCAATCCAAGTACTTCTGTGTCAAGATGGGAAGCAGAGGCAAGGGAATTCCCAACAGCTGGTGGGACAGCTAGCCTGGCATACATAGCAGAAAATCTAAGACCTTTCCTCAAACAAGGCAGAAGGCATGTACTGTCACATAAGACTGTGTGCTCTGACCTCTACATTGCATGTGCCCACACAAAAGAACATGCTTACACACAGTCCCAGGTTTTAGTTATTGTTTTAAAAAGGGGGGTTACTACTTTTTATTTATATGCATATGTGTATTTATGCCACAGGTGTGTCGGTACTCATAGAGACCAGTTGAGGGCCTCGGGACGCCTGGAACTAGGGTTAAAGAAAGGTATGAACAGCTCAAAGTGGGTGCTGGGAACAGCACTCCCGTCCTCTGGGAGATGCTCAGCCATGTCTTCAGCTTCTGGGATTTTTGCTTTTAATGAGGGGCTAATCTACTAACTGGAGTGACTGACATAATAACCAAAGAGAAGTCGGGTTGACCTACATTTTAGAGCCAGGGACACTTGAGGGGAAAACTCCCCAAAAGCTGAGTACATAGTCCAGCTGGTGAAGTGCTTGCCTTGCAAGCATGACAACTGAAATTCAATACCCAATATCTAAGTAAGAAGCCAGTGGTCCCAGAGCTAGAGACCTGAAGACAGGGGGTGCCTTAGGGTGCACTGGCCAGCCCACTTGGTAAAAGCCAGCCCAGTGAGAGGCTCAACCAAAAGGGCATGGCTGGTCTTCTAGTGGATGACACCTGAGGTTCTCTTCTGACATCCACATGAATGGAGGTACATACTCATGTACCCCACACACACATACATACACGGAAAAAATCCTCATTGTTTAAAAGAAAGACTTTGAGTGGCCCTGTTGCAACTTGGAAAACATTCTAACAATCATATCTACAGGTATAACAAAGGATAAGTGGGTAAATTCTTTTTTTTTTTTCATCCGATGGAGGTGTAAGGTAGGCTAGACGGGATCAGATGTGGGGGAGTAAGGTGAGCATGTAAGTGTAAAATAGACAGGGAACCAAGAATGTTTAGATTTGGGGGTCAGTCAATTTCTGGGGAGGTCAGTAAGGAGACTGTTGCTCTGCATTTTGAAGTTTGTGAAGGCTGAGAAAAGGGGACAGTTCAATGACTTGTGGAAAGGGTGGAAGTCAAGCTCCAGTTGGCTCAAACAAGGTTAGTAGGTATTTGTCTACAGTGGTCAGCAGTTACTAAGAGTTCCATTTTATTCACATGAAAGGGGATGGGAATTTGAAGAGTCTGACCTTGTCATAGGTAAACAAGGTATGTTTGGATGTGTGAGTGTTGTATATATCATATGAAGAAACGTGATCAATTCTTTTTTTTTTTCAAGACAAGATTTCCCTGTCTGGCTCTGGCTGTCCTAGAACTCTCTCTGTAGACCAGGCTAGTCTTGAACTCAGAGATCTACTTGCCTCTGCATCCCTGAGTGCTGGGATTAAAGTATGTGCCACCATTGCCAGACTTTCTCATTACTTAAATGGAAGTGAGTAGGCTAAATATATTCAACCAGCTCTCCAGTGATCATATACTGAGCTTGAGTTGGAGCTTGTGTTCTCGGTGGCCTACTTCATTTTTAGAAGGTAGAGTTTTAGTTTCTACTTTGGTGTAAAAATGAGACTCCATGTTTTCCACCGATGCAAGGCCCCTTTCATTTGCAATTTACCCCTTTGAGCATATCTATGGCGCTTTTAATAAAAGATGAATTTTTAAAACTTGTGAGTTGTGCACATGCTCACAACTGCCTGCCTGCAAAGGCCAGGAAAAGGCACCAGATCCCTTGGAGCTGGAGTCACAGGAGGTTGTGAGCCACCCTATGGGTGCTGGGAATTGAACTCAGGTCTCCTGTAAGAGCAATATGTGCTCTTAAGCACCAAGGCAATTTTCTAGCTCTATGAAACGTCTATGGCTCACTCCAGTTGTCAAACTGTCTTTCAACATCCTCTAACCAATTCAGGCCACAGAAATCTTCTTCTGCGTTTGCTCTTCAGTCCTGTTTCTCTCTTTTTTTCTGTACAGTACCATCAGTTAATGTATACACATGTACACCTTAAACCCAAAGGGTTTTGCTTGAGTGAGTTTACCAGTGTGAGCCTGGCTGGCAGAACTGGGAATGAAAGAACACAGACAGATGATTGACGGACTACATGGTGGTTGAGACATGCAATGGAGTTAAAACTTGATGTTATTATTCTAAGGTTTTGATAGCCCCACATATTTTCTATCCACAGCTATGTTATCCACTTCTCTTGTAGCTGAACGCTCAATTAATCCTTGTTGAGGTTATCCAAATTTGCTTTAACTGAAACCTTTTCTCTTTTGAGCATTTGTTGCAAATCTTTGTATGGTGCTCTACATACCCTTCTTCCATGTTAAGAATTGTCTCTGGCAAATGTTGCAGGCCATATTACCAATATAAGCCTGCTACCCTATGTTTCCTGTCTTCTGCACATAACTTCTATTGATAGATTGGATATACCACTCCATCCATACTCATGGACTCTTACTCTTGGATTCTGTCCTGGAGAATCTCTAAATGCTATTCTTCTTCCTCTTATTCACCCTATGCTTAATTTAGAGGAGAAAAGCATCCTGCCTCATGGACATCAAATACTTTAACTGTTCAGAGCTTTTCCTCTTACAGTACAACTATTCCCAAATAAACTTCAAATACTAGAAGTGAAGTGAAAGGTTATGAATGGTGGCTAGCAAGATAATGTCACACACACACACATACACACACACACACACACACACACACACACACGAGAGAGAGAGAGAGAGAGAGAGAGAGAGAGAAATTTCAGGCTTCAGACTTTGTGGGTTCTATTTTCTTACAGCTTCTGATATCTGGATTTGAAACGATGGCCCAAAGGTTAAGATAGTGCACTGTTCTTGCAGAGGACCCAGGATTAGGTCCTAGCTTTCAGGTCGAGTGGCTCACAACCACCTGTAAGGCTAGCTCCAGCTCCAGGGATAGCCCATGACTCTGGCCTCCTCAAGCATCTTCACTCATGTTGACTTATCTACACCATAACATTATTAAAAAATAAATCGTTAATTTATTTCTGAAAGGGAGCTAGAGAAAAGTCCTAGCACTTAAGAGTACTAGCTGCTCTCGCAGAGGACCTGAGTTTTATTCCTAGCCTTCAACAACCCTGATTACAGCTATCTGTAACCCCAGTTCCCAGGAATGTGGCACTTACTTCTGGTTTCCATGGGCACCAGGCATTCATGTGGTACCCATAAAAAATACTCATACACAAAATAAAAATAAATCTTTTAAGAAACATACTTTCTTGGGCTGGAGAGATGACTCAATGGTTAGGTGCACTTCTTATTCTTTGCAGAGGACCTGGGTTAGGTTCCCAGCACTCACATGGCAGCTCAAAGCCATTCATAACTTCCAGTAAGTTCCATGTAGGCAAAGAACCCATACATATACAATTAAAATAAATAAATCTAATTTTTAAAATTTATCAGCTTGGGAGTTGCAGTCAGGACATAGGTTAAAGAATCGATAGGACTGTGTCCAATAAACTTTAATTTATAAAAATGTAAGATGATCCATGATACATGGTTTATTGATTCTGCTCTTCAGTTTTGATATTGCAGTGTCCCTAAACTAACAATGCAAAGGCAATTGTCATTCTGCTTCAATTGTCACACCCCCAACTGTACCTATCTATTTTGTGTTTCAGAGGCAGAAAATTTTGTGATGGGATATGAAGAAAAGGCCAGGGAATGTGTGTTCCCACTGCGAATCCTGGTTATAAAAGTTACAGATGATAGCATGGCGAGACAGAATCACAGACATACCTTAACAGTGTTCTCAAGGGCTGGGGACATGTACAAATAGAAATAAAAGGGAAATTAGATGATGTGACTATCAGATGAAAAGACTCCATTCTTAGAAAATGGGTAATTTCATTGTTGTGACCGTACTACACAGAAACCTAGAGGAACGTATTTTTTGTCTTTCCATGGCATTAGAATTTATTGAATAACAATAAATCCACCAAGTTTGACAGTTTCGGTGACAGCAATTTGTCATATGATCTACCTACCTTGGTTACCTGGCTGAGGCAGATGCAGGGTTTTTTATTGCAATCTTATCTGCTAATATTAAGTTGCATACTAACTATATATGTCTATATGCATATATATGGGTTGCTAATGAATGCAAGTTAAGGATGCTACAGCAGATTTCAAGAGCTTCAGGAGAAGGCTGAGAAAGAGTCTGTACTGACAAGATAATAAATCAGGCCAGTGACAGGACAGAGCCACTGGAGTTGGGTTTCAAAGCAAAGCTGGAATAGTTCAGCTGCAGGAAAAAAAAAAAAAGCTGTGTCCAATTGGAAAATATCTAGGCAGAGCAGGCAGTTGAGTAGGTTCTCAACAGCAGGGGGCTTGGCCAAATCAGGGTCTTTGGTCCTTCACACATGTACCAGGTACCAGATAATAGGTTAGTGTTAGGCCTCACCATCAGTGTAAGGTGCCCATTACTTTATGGGTCTTTTCTTCCGTCTGGTGTATCCAATAAGATCTTGGCCCTGATTTCAATATGCTCATGTACCCCCAGCTTCATTTCACCACAATAAACTTACAGAGTGGCTCTCTTTCTCCTCCCAGGAATAAGCCATTTATCAGTCTGTATTGCATTGAGGGTGTGCTTGAAAGATGATGCAGTTTCTGGTTCCCTCTAGGGACAATTTACTACTTGAACAACTGGTTTTATACAATTTGGAGTAATTTAAGTGTAGGGCATAGGGGACAGAGCAATTGCTCTGTGATAAAGAACACTTGCTGCTCTTTCAGAGGACCCAGATTTGGTTCTCAGCACCTACATGGCAGTTTACAACAACCTGTAACTCCAGTCCTAGAGGACCTGATGCCATCTTCTGGCCTCTATGGGCATCAGGCATGTATACATGCAGGCAATACTCATACCCGTGTAATTAAAAAATAAAAATAAAAATAAATATTTTTAAACAATAGTAGGGCATAACCTGATTTCAAGAGCTATGCACTAAACTTTTAACACTAAATTGGTATAAAACAGTAATTGTTCTTGCAAACATGAAACTGAAGTTGGTTTAATTTTGCTTAGTACCCTGAAAAAGGTTTAGTAAGAACTGGGTTCTTTGTTGTTTTATCCTTATCACTGTCCATGTAAAATTTTGTTTCTAAAACTATTCTCTTATCCTATAAAGATTTAGTATTATATAGTTTTTTTGAAAAATAGATTGTTTTGCTGAGACTTCTCTAAGCTTCTGGATTTAGCATATATGATGCCAACTTTGGTAGGGTATATGCTACTGAATCAAACAGTAACCTAGGGATTGCTATGCAGGTGTTTTGTAAATGTGTTTATTATCTACAGTCAGTTGACCAAGTAAAGTTAATGTGGGTAGATCTGATCTCATCAAGTGAAGGCCTAAAGCACAAAATCTGATTTTTTAAAAGATTTATTATTTTTACAGTGTCCTGCCTGCAGGCCAGAAGAGGGCATCAGATCTCATTATAGATGAGCCACCATGTGGTTGCTGGGAATTGAACTCAGGACCTTTGGAAGAGCAGCCACTGCTCTTAACCTCTGAGCTATCTCTCCAGTTCCACAAAATGTTATTTTTCTGAAAGCACTGTGCCTTAAATCTGCAGTAGTCTCTAGCAGGCCAGTTTGCCTTGTGGATTTTAGACCCAGACGGCATACTGACTCCTTCCTGCATTTGTTTCTACACTCCTGTGCTACCTCTCATACTTTAAACACATTAGTTGTATTAGTCAGTGTTGTCAAGATATTACATAACCAATGGGATAGGTATTTAGACCAATAGTGACAGATATATAGACTAATCATGAGGGATTGGCTTATGTGATTAAAAAAACTGAGACTATTCCTGAGCTGAATCCTGCAAGCTGAAAGCCAAGGGGAAACAGACGGTGCAGTTCCAGCACAAATTCAAAGGTCTAATAACCAGGGAGGTATTAATGTTTGCATCTCAAGGCCCAGTGACCAAGAATTCTTGCCTGAGAGCAGAATTCTTGCCTTAGAGCAGATGGGTGTACTATCTGAAGCAGAAAACAAATTTGCCTCTCCTCTATATTTTTAATTCAATTCAGGTCTTCAATAAATTGTAACGGCCAGCTCTATTTGCTAATACAATCTACTTTCTTCCATCTACCTAGTTGAATACTATCATTTCCCCAGAAAAATCCTCCACAATATACCAGTAAATGTTTACCAGCTGTTTGGACATTCTTTATCCTTGTCAAGCTATCACATAAAATCAATAATTTCACTAGCATCATTTCCAATATATGTATACAGGTATATATAGGCCATGTATACATATATAAAAATATCCTGTTGGTCCCGTTTCTCTGGTGAAACTTAACAAAACGAACACGTTAAGGTTGAAAAAGTACCCTAGCTTTATTTACTATTCTTTCAAACAAACAAACCTTGAAAGTACACCTATATGTTGGTTAAATTATTCTAGGTTATTAGGTAGTTTTGCCTTTTATACACAGTAATGTCAAACACTGACATTTTTGATGTCTGTTAATGGAAACCAACCACTTTCTTCCTTTGGGAGCAACTGTGCATGTATGTGTGCTGTGCACGTGTGTTCATGTGTTTCTGAGTGCACATGAATGTGGAGGCCAGCAATTGATATTTGGTATCAATTGCTCTGTATCTTATTTATTGAGACCGGTTATCTTGCTGAATGCAGAGCTTGCCTATTTGGCCATCTAGCCAGTCACCTTGCCCCAGGCATACACCATCTCCCACCACAGAGGTCAAGTCTTCATGTGGGTGTGAGGATTAAAATTCCAGTCCTTACGCTTGTATGGCAAATGCTTTATACATCTCCCCAGCCCTCAGATGTTTAAGTTAGAGAAACAAACATTTCTGTGGCTTCAGCTTTGCAGTATGTTTAGTGGGTGGGTCAAAACTGAGACATGAACCAGGATGGTTAGTGATAAATGAAGGCACTAGAGTGATGTACAAAGTATCTGCTATTGATAAATATCTTGGCTGAACTGTAATCACCTAATAAAACCATCAGGCAGTAGCCTCTCATGTTAATCACATAGCAAATGAAGCATGAAAACAAGAGGCGATTGCTTATCTCTCAACTTCCTTTTACTAGAGATTAATGTTGACTGGAATACTTTGATTCTGAATCCAAAAGTATTTGCAATGTTTTACATAACTATGTAATGCCAAATAACACTCAAAGAAATGATGTCACACTAAAAAATCTCTGAATTTAAGTTGGGATATTATAACTAGAATGCCTCATAGACTCCCTCTCCTGGATCAGTCAGGGTTGAGAAGCCAGAGTTCAACTTGAAGAAACTCTGCAAATGTCTATAGCATTTATAAAACCTGTATATTGTATACAGGTGAGAGGAATATTCATAGGCCAAATCTAGAAAAGGTCTCAATCCCAAGGGCTAAGATTCCAATCCTGTTGAAGCCTGAATAGCAACCTAGTGATGGCAGAGAAGTTTACTACTTTACTTGAGCTACCAAACGTGAATCCACTCTGGAGAGCAGAAGGCCTTCCTTGACCAGTGTATGGATGGATATACGGACATACAAGAGTGGGGCTCCCAGTGGTAATCCTTAAAGAAACAAGCAAGGTTAAACCCAATGGCAAAGCATAAAGTCATGGCCAGTAACATGGAATGCTAACATAGCAGGAAGGCCAAATTATTCCATACACTCATCTGGATTTAGGCAGCTACAAACACACACTTGAGAAAGCCAGGGCCAAGTATGTGATACCCATGAAAATACAGGAGGAAAGTGATTCCAAGGTCAGGCTGGACTTTTGTAGGACACAAGGGATCTCTTCTTCTGGGTTTGTGGCTGGGGACAGATATTCTCACACTGTACAACCAGCCCATCACAAACTGTGAATAGCAAGAGAAGCCCTTTTCCACTTGCAGTGTAGTTGATATACCTTCTATCAAGAAACTGAACATGCTTACTGTTAATGATTAAAATTATTCTGTCCACTGCTTCTGAGAATGAAGCTGAGGAGCTTCAAGTACATGGTACTTTCCATACCCTTGGCTGGTTAGCTTCCACATCCACATGGAAGGTATCCAAATGCCTTTACAGCAAGACAATTATATATTTCTTTTTTCCTTTCTTTGTTTTTGAGACAGGGTTTCTCTGTGTAGCCTTGGCTGTCCTGGACCACGCTAGCCTTGAACTCATAGAGATCCACCTGTCTCTGCCTCCCGAGAGCTGGAATTAAAGGCATGCTCCACTAATGAATTCAATACATCAATTTTTCCTGTTATTAAGGTTCTCACTCTTGCAAGCGTCTCAAACCCATTGCAGCCATTAGTCAAATTCAGGCAGGTTCCCATTGAATAGTGTTTGTTACCGAAATAACAGAAAAAGTTAAGCTACAACAAACTTGTACATAAACTCAGAAATAGGAACCAGAATAGTAAAAGTGGCAAAAAAAAAATACACACAGATAACTTACACATATTAGTAGGAATATGCAATGTTAACTACAGTCCTTATTTTTTTTAATTGATGTTATAGTCTGAGTTTTTTAGTTACCTTTTGCTGTTACCGAGGGAAAAAAACCACTCAGCAGCTTTGAGGTCTTAACATGGTGCTATGACCCAAACTACTTCATCAGTCTAAGGCACTCTGCCTTTGTGGTGGGCTTCCTTCACATCTATTGGCCACGTATGGTAGGCAGAACATCACATAGATGTGACAGTTTAGGTTTTTGACCTGAAAAATGGTGCTATCATGGATTACCTGCATGGGCCAAGTCTAATTATAATGATTTTTAAATATGGAAAAGAAAAACCACCAGCCATTTCACTGTTAAGAACGCAGCACAGCACTGCTAATTTAAAGACTCATAAATGTGGCTAAGTGCCAAAGACTGTGGGCAGTCTGTGCAAGACAGAGAAAGATTAATTCTGTCCTTAGAGCATCAAAGATTGCATCTTTCCTGACAACCTGGTTTCAGTCTGCTTATAGCAAGCCCAGACTCTTGATTTCTAAAATGATAATGTAACAAAATTTGTACTGTTTTGGGCTGTTTGCCTGTTATAAATGAGCCAGAAAAAACTAAGCAAAATGTTTTTTGCTTCTGGGATTACCTAGAAATATGATCCATAAATTAGAGATACCTTATATCTATAATAAACAATAACCATTCAGTCAGCATTACATTTTAAAATATTTTATTTGAAATAATGCAAAGCAGTACACAAGATAACATGAACTGAGTATCTCTCCTCTCTTCCTTGCTCCTCCTCTAACTGCCCTATATTTGGAAGTTCTACATGCTAAAGGACATTTCCAGTATATAAACTATCAAAAAAATCTGTCTAAACAAAAGCTGTTAATCATTTCTACCTTACAAAACAATTCCTTAGCCAGGTGTATGATGCAGGCCTTCAATCCCAGCACATGGAGACAGAGGCAGGTGGGTCTCTATGAATTCCAGGCCACCTAAGGCTACATTGTAAGACCCTACTGCAAAAACAAAACAAATCACCCCTCACTCTTTCCGGCTCTGACTTGTACTCTCCCGTTCTGAAGTCTATGTATATAAACGAACTAAAAACTAAGTAGAGGCCAAAACTGTTGGGGGTTTTCCTCTCTACATTAAACTCCCAACATTATTCTCAAGTGTCTCAGGATGAGAGAAACTGAGCAATTCCTCATTCTGTCTGTAACAGTTTTATCCATAAAAGTACTTCGATCTAAGAGATTCCAACTACCCATAAACATCAGCATATTTCAGGTCCCACTGGATTCCTACTGGATTCTATACTCGACCTTTACCACTGAGGAAAAGGAGGGCTTTACCAGATAATCTGAAGACTTGTTTAGTGTCCAGTGTCATCTACGTATATCCAAGAGCAGTCAAAAATTTATCAGCCTCATTTAGTGCTTATTGCCAGGACATAAGTACGATCCCAGAACAGTTTTACAAAACCAAATCCTAACAAAAGAGTCTTTGTGTTTTCATAGGAAAGGCATATGTCAAAGAAATAAAAAGGCTAGAAAAACTTTATGAAACAAGCAACTCAAATACATAACAGCAAAAGGTGCGCTACATACAAAAGCAGTGACTCCTAAATTTAATTGAACATAAGCATCTCCATGGGATTACTGTCCTCCATCCTGAATTTGGGGATTAGTAGGTCTGCAGCAGAGCCCCACATAGCCCATGAGTTCCTATCTTGCTGATGGTGTTGATCTTAAAATCAATGCATTAGAATACGAAAGGTGGGAGTCATAGCCTTGTTCCTGTTGGGTTAGGTTAGAGGCCAAGCTTCCACTCGGACCCTGATGTGCTTGTGGGGAGTGGAAGTAGGAGAACCTTTAAGGTGGATGAGAAAAAGAATCTGTGGTGAAGGAGTCCCGCTTTAAGAAAATGAAATTGGCCGGATGGAGAAATCCTTTTCCTCTGGCTCAAATCCTCAGTGGTATTGTGGTATTTGCCGTGTTTCTGACTCTGATGGAGAGTTGAAAACATTAGCTGAGGAGCTGGCACTGGAGCCAAGACAGAATCAGAAAATCAGGTGCCTTAAGTAAGCCAGGGACCTAAAACAAGAGGGCTACAGTCAATGAGCAGTTAACCAGAGTATCCTTTGGGAAAGGGTATCCAGTGAGGAGAAACAATCAAGGCAAAGCATATGGTTTAGTTTGATGATAAGGAAGCAGGATGCATTCTACAAAGTCACATCCAAGCAGTATCAGAAAGCCAGTGTTAGCACTAGGACACCCAACAGGCCCTCAGCTGCTCTTCTCTGGTGAGCCGATGCATGCAATGTGCCAACTATTCCAAACAGAGCATGCTGGGAAAAGGAGAATACAGTCACCCTAGTGAACATGCAAAGATCCTTCAATGTTAATTCCAGAGGTGGATTGATTTTCTTTTCCTAATAAGTAAATAATCCAGTTAAAGAGAAGCCCAGAAAAGACCGATACCAGAAAGTGGACTCAACAGAATCACAGCCTATTTTGACCACGGCCTAGGTCAGAAAACAGTCATCAAAGAACACTGTTCAGTCTTAATGAAATGAACTTAAAATGAATAAAATGGAAAGGTGGCCCACCCCACCTTTTTGTACTTTTCCAACTTCTGCAGAGATAAAATGTTCTGTTCTCTCTTCATTCCAGGATCCACCATTTTGTGACATCCACTGTAACAAAGCCAGGAGGGGATGAGGACACTAAACCATTTCAAATGGAGAGAGAGAGCAAGAATGCTCAGGTAACAGTGCTGTGCAGACTTGTCTGAACTGTGGTGTGCCTGGCACCTGTGCTTTTTTTCTGCTTATGTAAAAGCTTTTTCATTATAACCTATTATGGTGATCATGCAAGAAAGAAAACATAAATGAGACAAAATGTACTTTTTACTGGAATGCAAGCAAAATGAGGAATTTTTATCAATATAAAGGCAACTATGTGTTAAGCAACTTCCATAGTGAATACTAAAAAATTCACTATCAATGATAAATTTTGAGGCAAAAAAAAAATACAAAAGGTAGAGTTCCAGTCTTGCATCAGAGAAGAACATTCATTAGCATTAGCTATAACTATCCCATTGATGTGGTCAGGCGTGGAAAGGAGACCTCTAGGTAGATGTTTGTTGACATGTTGGTCCTTCTCTATCCAGGTAAGTAAAGGAGGCATATGCTCCTCTTATTACTGCTTTGACTGAGCTCCTCTTGCCAAGAGCTCTTCAAAGATATCATTATGCATGTAAAAGAAGACATACCCAGTGGAAGACCTAGCCTTCTGTACAAAGTCCTCATCTATACTTGTCACCTGCTGATCATTGTAAGAGAACCAACACTGCTTCCTGAAGTCAAAGGCATCACTGATATAGTGACCTCCATGGGGACTGCTCCCAATATGGTTGATAATACTAATGAGCCTGTAAACGTTTTGGTCTTTTGGATTAGGATTTTGTGGCCCAACCTTGCCTGTGGGCCTTGTCTTCTTATCAAAAACATCTTTGTTTCCTGGGTTTTTCTTGGAATCTGAGGAGGCTGGTGAACCCCGACTGGCACTCTGGGTGTGGGACTTTTTAGGTTTCCTGAGGTTCTCTGGCTGTTCCTGGGAGCTTGGTTTAGAATGGCTTTGAGTAAGTGCCTTTATGGAGGGCTGCTTCTCACTTCTGCCTTCATCACATTTCAGGGCCTGTTGGTGCTTTTGGGATTTTTTTGGACTTCTCACGTCATTTTTAGTAGCCCCACTGGTACTACTTGAATCTAAATTACTACCTGTATTGTCTTTGCCATGTTCCTTGATTTTTTCCATCTTATTTGTTAATTCTGACCTAACTACATTTGATGTGGCACCTTCCCTCAGATCTTCCTGCTGTTCTCTCTTTACATTTTGTGATTCTGACTCTTTGTCTGATCTGACACTTACAGTTGGGAAACCCTCAGATCTTGAGGCCATCACTAAATTATATGGCATACTGAGTACTTCAAAACCTAACTCTTCAAGGGGTTTTAGTAAGTCAAGATCCTTAGCATGTGAACTGCTGCCAAGAGGCTGAGGCAGTTTTGTGTTTTTGTTACAATGATGAGATAGCCTTAAATATTTGGAGGCGATGACATGTTGCTCATCTTTCTTCATTACCCCGGACTCATCAACACTATAGCGTTTCAGATGAATAATCATAACTCTAGGGAGGCAGCTAAACTTGTGCAATGCAATAGACTTGTTGTGCATGCACCTTTCACATCTATGCTCAAGCTCCTCTGCGCTAAAGAAAAGATCAAAACTGGATTGGATAGACAATCTGTGGTCTTTCACTCCTTGAGGAATGTTGATAGAGAGATAACTATTTGGTTCTCGTTTGAAAACAGTCAGGCCACAGTCTTTACAAAAAATAGAGCTAATCAATTCAAAATCAAAATTACTGGCAACAGGACAAACAGGCATTCTGTCAATAACAGCATGGTTAGCAAAAATCTCTCTAAGTAAATTATTTCCCCCGTATTCCCCTTCAGATTGCCATATTAGGGCTAATCTTTGTATGGTCTCCTTCAACTGAACTAAACAGAGACTTAAAAACTCATGCGCGTCATTCTGCCGGTGAGCAGTGAATACGCCAAATACTGGGAGGGCTTTTGTAATACTCTTAAGGAACTTCTTCCTAGATTTCATGCTGTAAATATCTTTGAAAACAAGCAGTTGCATCAAGTGCATGTTAAAACTATCTCTGGGAGGTTTAACCCATGGGAACCCCTGGTTGAATAAATCATTAACAAACAGTGGAACTGCGCATAGAGACTGTACTACCACATTTATATAGCAGCTGTTCCCCACATTAGGCAGACCTTGCCGTGTTTTCTCTGGGTTCAGTATGACCATCTTCATATACTCGTGCCACTCTACACCTTCTGCAATATAGTACGGTTCCAGCAGAAATGGTGAGAATAATTGTTCAAGGAGATCATTAATATTTTGAACATCAAAGTCAAGTTCATTAGTATACTCAGTCACAGATGGCAATTCAAAATCTGTCTTACTCCTTTCTGCCTCTCTTAAATCCATTTCTTTCTCTTTATCGTCACTTACAAACACCACTAACTTTGTCTCAAATTCCTTCCTACTGCCCTTCGGGGTAGTCTCTATTCCCTTCTTTTCTGAATGGCGTGAAGCCTTTTTCTTCTTTTTCTCTAATAACTCTGCACTATGACGTGTGGCTGATGAGGATGAAGGCAATGGCAACTTACTCAGCACGGCTCTTTTACTTTCTTTGGTGGTCCCAAGGCATTTACTGATTGCTTCTGAATGAACTTTCAGTGGGGAAGGGCCACCCAATTCCCGTGTGCTTCTGCGAGGACCACCAGATCGGCCCTTATCAGTCCTCCTCGCAGCCAGAAGACTATCTTGATAGACTTTGTCTAGAAATCTCTTCAGTTGTTTGGCATCTGTGGTGGTTAGTTTCTCAACAAACAAGAAATTGTTATTTTGAAAAGTTAAATATAGGTAATTCTGGTCTTCGCCAAAGGTTCTAAGGATCACGTTTTTAATATTATCCTGTAATTGCAATGGCTTAACTTTTCCAGTGCTGAAATAGAGAATAAGTTTAGCTTCCATTTTTCCTATCAATGTTTCAATGAATGCCCTTCTTGATTTAGACATTCCTGCCTTTGCACTCCACATTTGAACTTCAGCATTTATCAATATGGGTTCCATATTTTTGTTTTTCTTTGCAAATAAAATGCATGCGTCTTAGATTATTAACAACCTTGAAGCTTCAATTTGTTTCTCAAGTTCACCTAAGGAAATGACAAAGAAATAGTATGTTACTTTTATGTACATTGCCTACTTTTTAAAAAAATTGATTTATTTTTATTTTTTGTACATTGGTGTTTTGCCTGCAGAAAGTGCCAGATCCTCTGGAATTAGAGCTACAGACAGTTGTGAGCTATCATGTGGGTCATGAAAGTTGAACCCAGGTCCTCTGAAAGAGTAGCCAGTGCTCTTAACCTCTGAGCCTACAGGCCCCAAAATGGCTATTTTTTGTTTTGTTTTGTTTTTCAAGACATAGATTCTCTGTGTATCCCTGGCTATCTTGGACTCACTTTGTACAGTAGGCTGGCCTGGAAGTCACAGAGATCCACCAGCCTCTCAAGTGCTGGGATAAAAGGCATGCACCACCAAGCCCAGCTAACTATTTTTACTATTGGCTTAATACTAAATAGTCCTCATGTTCTGTGTATCTAGCCCTTTGGTGACTTTAGAGAAAACCAGTACCTTTGAGAAAAATTCATGGCTTTAAGAGGACAGAAATCATGATTACTGATGTAAAATCATGATAAAAAATAATCCAAGAAAAATTCCTTCAGTTATGAGAGACGTGCTCATATAAGACCCAAACTCCATTCCTCTATACTAAATCTCCTCTTCACTGGATTTTATTCTGATTGAATTTCAACTTTCCAATGGAAATCATGAAACCCTTAGAAGACTTTTATAAGACATACCTAAAAAGCATACTGAACAGTATCTTGGGTATATGTATATAATATGCTAATCTTCCTGTCACAGAATGACTTCACATGGAAACCAAAATAAATGTCTAAGCAAATAGAAGCCCTTACCCCACATGCAAATGGATAGCCCTTGGAGTATAGAGGAATTCATATATAGGATGCAGAAATTCATCTACCTCCCTCCAAATCCAGTCAGATCACCTTCTTTCACTTGGCACTGAGGAACCTCCACACATTTTACTCTTCATTGCAAAAGTAAAAAAAGAACAACTTTCTAACCATCAAATATAGGCTAAGATGTTTTCTGTAGCCAGCTCTGCAAATGTACTCAAGTTAGTTCTCTCTAGTTAAACCCAGTGGGGAAGCTAGGAGATGGCTAAGTGTTACAGCATATGCTTAGAATGCAAAAAGTCCAGTGGTAATCCTGAGAACAGAAAATAATTTTTACAAAACCAGTGCAGAAAGATCAGAGTAATCTGGGGGGAAATTTGTATTAATATTATCAACCAACAGTACAAGCATTTACATCAGAAAACCTGCTCAATAATTCACTGGAAGTTGTGTTTTCTCCCAAATACTTAATATTTTTCCTTAGTCTTGCCTATGCTGCTGTTAGCTAACTCAGTAAACTGTCTTTATGAATATCAAGGAAGACTTCTGCTTAATCTGTGCTCAAATGACAAACAATTGAAAATTGGTAGTACACAATAAAGTAGTTGTGCCCATCCATATATAAAAGTATATATATGTACCCAAGTGAAATAATTACTATTTATCATGGTGGAAATGGTTCCATAAAAGCATTCAGGTATCGCATCAAATTTTAGTTCTCACGATTTTGGGGGGTTGGGGTTGGGGTGGGGAGGTTCAAAACAGGTTTTTCTCTATGTAGACTGGTTGTCCACTAAGTAGACTAGAATGGCCTTGAATACAGAGATCTACCTGCTTCTGCCTCCTGAGTGCTGGAATTAAAGGCATGTGCAACACCACAACTAACTTAAAGCTCTCTTGATTATGTACAGTTCACTGTCCTACTGTGAATGCTAAATAAGGCTTTAAACAATTTTCCCTCCATAAAAGCCCTAATTGGTCTTTATTTTGTTTAAACCTACAACCTAAGAACTATTTCCTATCCATATTCAGAATTTCTATAATCCCAGATCAGTCTGTATACACATACACACACGCGCGTGCGCGCGCGCGCATATACACAGCATACACAGAGTCAACAGTCAGGAAAGAGTACAGGGAGTACAAGTTCCAGCCAGTCTGACCTATAAAGAAAACACCGCCTTCCCAAAATTTAATTTCTTTTCTTTCTAATGATAGTCACAATAATATAATGTCATCTTGTCATTTCTACTCTCTATATTCAAAACCAGTTAGGAGCTAGGTATACTGTTGTGGGTCTTTAATCCCAGCACTTTGGAGGAAGAGGCAGGCAGATCGCTACAAGTTTGAGTCTGGCCCAGTCTACACAATGAGTTCCAGGACAGCCAGGGGTGCACAGAGAGAACATATCTCAAACAAAACAAAAAGCAGGAGATATGCTTATAAAACTGTATCTGCATTTTTTTCAACATTTCCTTGAAGTTTGACATACATTTCATTACTAAATAAAGAAAACTTTAAGCTCACTGATTTGAAAAACCAAGACCAAGGACCCTCCTTGCTGGCAGACAGGTGAGCTGCCTAAGCCTGCTACCTCTGCAGAATATTCTAAACTTAAATTCTCTTCTTCATTCTGTCTCATGACTCAAAGTAGTCAAAGCTTCCTTTAGGCATGTTTAAAATATTTTAAACTAAAGAGTACTGATTCTCAGAGTCAGTCCCTGCTCTCTGACTCTGACATGAACTCTGGTGCCCCATATTTGACCACTTCCCCTTGGTGGGAAGGCCTGGTAGCACTCAGAGAAAGAATAGGAAGGTTACCAAGATGAGACTTGATAGGCTGTGACTATATGGAGGAGGAGGAGGTCCCCTTCTGTCACACACCTAGGGGATGGGAATAGGGTGAAAGAGAGAGAGAGAGAGAGGTAGGAATGGGAGGAGACAAGCAAGGAGATAATAACTGAGAGGTAATCTGAATAAATTAATTAAAAAGTACTGATTCTCCAAGAGCTACTATGTAAGTATTGATTCTCCAAGAGCCACTATGTGTGTATTCTACGCAGTTGAAAGTAAGCTTCACCTCAGTGCTATTTCTCTTCCCAGATAGCCTTAAACTGGAATAAAAGCCTACAATGATAACTGTATGTCAAAGTTATGAAAACCTATGAGCTTTTATCTCATTTTGTATAAACTAAAACACCCCAGGTTTGATTGATCTGATACTTGCACAATATGTTAGGCTATCTGATGCTCTCAAAACATGGTAAAAACTTACAAAACTGCACTACTTCTGTCAGGCTTTGAGGAGTGACCTATGATAGCCAGAAGTTGGTCACAGGCTTTTTACAAAGCTCCAGTAGAAATGTCTACTTCATTGTCAATTTACTAGTTCTCCACTGAGCTATGCTTCACATTATGGTATCTTGAACACACATTCAATGCTGGACACTACAACCAGTTCTCTAAGGAAATAAAGGATATAAATATTCAATGTATATTTGGGCATGGTGGCACACACCTGTACTCCAAGTGCTCGGTGAGGCAGAGGCAGGCATGTCTCTGTGAGTTTGAGGCCAGCCTCGTCTACAAAGTGAGTCCAGGACAGCCAAGGCTACATGGAGAAACCCTGTCTTGAAAAACAAAACAAAAAAAGGAAACTAGGTGCAGAAAATATGGCTCAGCAGTTAAGGATGCTTGGTATCAAGTTTGATAACCTGAGCTTTATCTTTGGGATCCACATGGTAGGAGAGAAAGGACTTCCCCAACAAATTATTATGTATATATCTGTGTGTGTGTGTATATATATATTACACACACATATGTATGTGTGTGTGATCACCTGTAATAAAATTAGTGTGTGTAGGTGAGAGAGAGAGAGAGAGAGAGAGAGAGAGAGAGAGAGAGAGAGAGAGAGAGAGAGAGAAGAAAGCAACGGAATAGAATTATTATCTTTCAGGTGCTCTGATAAAGTGGTTATACTTTAAGATAATAAACAGCTATATTTTTATGCAGAGGGATCTACAAATCAGGTGTGGTGGCTTATACCTGTAACCATAACACTTGGGAGACTGGGGCAGAAGGATTGCCACATGTTGAAGGTCATCCTTTGCTACATAGTCAGTTTCAAACTTGTCTGAGATATATATATTGAGATTCTGACTCTAAAACTCCAAAATTATAAAGAAGAGAATCATAGTCTGGAAGAAGATATACAAACCCTAGAAGGTTGTCTTCACTCAATGAGTATGAAAAAGTATTGTTTGTCTGCTCTCTTTCACTGACCTGAGTACACTAATCATCTGTAATAAATCAAGTATTTGTTTATCTCAGTAAGTAGGTTAAGGTTAATGTGTAGAAGGTGGTGTGGCAGAGATGTTAAGTTTGAATTACTTCATTTCACATTTTTTTCTTTTATCCTATGCTGAGAACTGAACTTAAGACCTCACATATGCCAAGCATGTGCTCAATCACTGAACTATACTCCCAGAGCTCAGAATATTCAGAAAACATATGAGATAAGAGGGAAAAGATATAGCTAGTATATGCTAAGAAACCCTGCTTAGCTACCCCACTGGATGGAAATAATGAATGATCTAAAAGGTAGTGAGTGACCTAACCCATGTTGTACAATGAGTAGAAATAAAAATAATATGTTTGCCACTGCAGTTTATAATAAAGTTCTGGCTATCTCTAATAAGCCCAAGCAAAACCTCTGAAAATATAAACAACTTCAACTTGCATTTATTTTAAATTATGAGTATCTAAGTGGATTTAGGAAAGGCCAGTGGCATTATCAGATTCCGTTAAATGTACTGAAAAATGATCATCAAAGCTGTCTTTGAGGACTCGCTCTATGAAATGTTGATTCTAGATACAATATAATTAATGAGTGCATATAACGAAAAAAGCACATTGGATTTCCAAAGACAATCCAAATAAAAGGCTTCCTCCAACAATAGCTTACTTAGTGTGCCTTAAATCTGAACTTGAAAAGTACGTGAATATGCTGGGTTTGGTAAATGAGGAAGGGCATTCTCAAAAGCTTATGAGCATTTTCAAAAGCAGCTACACACTCATTCATTCCTTACATAAAAACTTATAGAATGCTGGAAAGCACTCTATTTTTGGTTGTGAGCCTAGCCTTTAATGGCTGACCCATCTCTCCAACCCCTGGAAAGCACTCTATAGTTGTCAGTAGTCAATATTATAAAGAAATATAAAATCTAGGCTCTTACAAAACTCATTATAGCAGAGTTGAAAATTTTATTTATAGGGCTAGGGACACAGCTTAACAGTAGAGTGATTGTCTAGCATATGCAAGGCCTGGGTCAGTAGCTAGCACCTAAAAATCCAAGAAAACTACACACACACACACACAGACACACACACACAGACACACACACACACACACACACACACACACACACACACACACACATCACAGGATGGAAGATGGAGGTAATTATCAAAGACTATCTGGTAGTGGTGGACAAGCTTACTTGGCTAACTGTATGCTACACAAACATGATCTGATTTAATCTCCACATACAAAAGCATAATGGTGCCTACTTCCAATTTCAACAGTGAGGGAAAGACAGGGACCTCCCAGGGCTTGCTTGCTAGGAAGCCTGGCCTACTTAATAAGCCCTATGCTCCTGAGAGATGCTGTCTCAACAGAGAAGGCAGGCAGCATTTGAAGAGCAATATTCAAAGTTAACCTCCATTTATAAATACACAACACACATATATGGATAGACATGTGCCTGTGTATACACAAATACACACACACTTTCAAGGGGAGTAAACCCCCCTAAAAAAGAGAAAGGGAAACAGAAAAACTACGCTCATGGTAATGGGGGTGGGGTTGCTTCAAACTTGTGAGGGCTTGGTAGTGATGATATGGTAGAGTCTATGTTACAGATAGGAGAAAGTAAACAAAATTCCCTTTCAGGGAAAACTGTGAAGACATGTGGAGAGAAAGAAGGTCTGAAGGCTTTGTAAAAGAGCAGGAGGGCAAATGGATTGGTAACCTTGTTAAAGCAGTTCCAAGCCCAAGCCTCAGGGCAGCCTTGGGCTCATGGTCATGAATGTATGATGGGACCAATCATGACAGTGTAGTTTTTCCAGCTACAATAATGTCTAGTTTTCCTGATGTAACATATAATAGTAAGAACTTTGATTTTTAACTTTTTGGAAGATTCTTCTTATTCCAATGTAAACATGTAAGGGGGGGAGAAAGGCAGAGCTACAAAAGTATAAAAAGGGAGTGATCATAAATATGAGTTCTTAAAATGATGAAATGATGCTGTTGTAGAAATGGCTCAGCAGGTAAGAATGCTTACTGCTTTTGTAAAGGGTACCCAGTTCAGTTCTCAGCACTCATGTCAGGTGGCTTATAACTGATGTTAACTCCAGCTCCAGGGGATATGATGCCATCATGTTCTGGGAACACCTGCATCTATGTACACATAGCTAAACACATAGATATGCACACATAGATATACATAAAAATGAAAATAAAATAAATATTTGAAAGGAAAGTGACATGGGGACAGAGGACTAAAATATAGAAAAATGTCAGACTGAGGTATGGCTCAGGTGGTAAGTAGACTTCCTGCCGTGCTTTACAGTAAGTTCAATCTCCCAAGCCACATTAGGTAAAGAGAGAGCTAATGCTCAGAGCTGTCCTGACATGTGCAGTGACATGTATGTGCTCACACACCCACACATATATATAAAATATATGAAATGTAGTAAAAATATTAAAATACATATAGGGCTATGCTCCATGAAATACCGAGGGTTTGGTAGTAACACTAGGTAAGCAAGACAGTGTCTTTTTTCAGTAGCTATAATTCTGCCTCCTGCTTCTAAGCACCTACCAACAGCTTAAAATACTTTCCCCTTCTTTTGTGTTTTTCTTTGCATACTCAATCTGTCCCCCCAAGATGGAACCAAGCAATGAGAATGGAGGGCAAAGTTGAATGTTAGGCATATGTGGATTGAGTTGAAAGCAGGCAGGATCAGGTACAGGGGGGTGGGCAAGTGAGGGCTGATGGAAAGAGAGAAGAAAACACCCTCTCCTTTTTTCTACTCTTCCAAGTCTGGGTTAAAGGTCAACACATCAAGAGGCACTCTTGCCTCTAGAGCATTAGCAATTAAATCCAGTCATTTTCTTTGTTCCCAGCCTCAGTGTGCATAGCTTTTCAAAATTAATGGATCAAGGCAGACTTTCTTTTGCCCTGTCCAGTTTAAAGGTGCAAGTAGAACATTATGATAGGCAGATTTGGGCCCAGGGGTCCCGCTCAAACTAAGGCACCAGCCAAGGACAATACAGGCGGTAAACCTTAAACCCCTACCCAGATCTAGCCAATGGACAGAACACTCTCCACAGTAGAGTGGAGAGTGGGATATTACTTTCTCACATACTCTGGTGCCTCACCTTTGACCATGTCCCCTGGACGGGGAGACCTGGCGGCAATCAGAGGAAGGACAGCAGGTTACCAAGAAGAGACTTGATACCCTATGATCATATAGAGGGGGAGGTAATCCCCCTCAGGAACAGTCATAGGGGAGGGGAATAAGGGGAAATTGGGAGGGAGGGAAGAATGGGAGGATACAAGGGATGGGATAACCATTGAGATGTAACAAGAATAAATTAATAAAGGAGGAAAAAAAATAAAGGTGCATTTCTACACTCAGCAAACGTCCAAGTCATTGTGTGGCAGACAAATGCCATTACTTCACCTCTTGACATACACTGCAAATAAATCTCTCCATAGGAGGCCCTGACCAAAATGGGAAGAATGCTCTAGACTAGCAAATTGATCCCATGAACTATTTAAGCTTTGAAGCCTTTCTTAGAGGCAGATTTGGCAGACCATGTTTTTTATTCTTTTAAAATGATTATGTTAGTGCTACTAGTAACACAAAGCTGAAAACAATTCATAGATCATTTTTCAGAGGTTAAATATGATTATTCTATTAAAGGGTGCTCTCTCATGAGAAGGCATGTATTTATTATACAGCATGAGAGGAATTCTTGACATTAATTCTCTTTCCCTACTGTAACCCATCTTAGTATTTTGTAAACCCTGCTGCTAACTATTGCATTTGTTTATTCACTTACTAACCAAAATATGTAATCATATTTAGTCAGTTACAGTGTCAACTAGAGACCAGACCAAAAAATAAAGCAGTAAAGTACTCCTTCTCTCAAACATGGTATAGGACAGAGAATACAAATAATAGCAGTACAAGGAAATGTATTAAGTAAACGCCAATTTGTGTGTTACCCAAGAGTCTGTATGTTTTCTGCCATGCCAACTTCTCACAGTATTGTCTCTCTATTTGTCTTGTTTAAGTGGGGAGGTTGGAGCTGCTTGTGTATGTGTATGTGTAGAGGACAGAGGTCCACCTTGAGTGTTGTTTCTCAGGAGACACCTACCTTCCACTATGTTCTTAAAATTTTATTATTTTATGTACTTTGTCTATGAGCATGTCTGTTCATCACATGTGTGCCTAGTATCCACGGAGGCCAGGAAAAGTGTTGGTTTCCCCTGGACTAGAGCTGTGCAGTTTTGAGATTACCATACAGGTGCATCAAATCAAATACAACTCACTCAGAAGAGGAGCCAGTGCTCTTGGGTGTTAAGCCATCTCTCCAGGCCTGTTTTTGGTTTTGAGACAAGGTTCCACTATGTATGTCTAGCTGACCTGGAACTCACTATGTAAACCAGGTGGGCCTCAAACTTAGAGCAGTGCCCTGGCCATTGACTCTAGAGTGCTGGAATTTAAGATATGTGCAACCATCCCTGGTTTCTATTTAAGACATGGTCATTCATTGGGATAGGTGCCTCACTACACTAGGTTGGCTGGCCCATGAGATCCCAGGGGTCTTTCTGTCTCCACCTTTCTAGTGTTAGGATTGTAAATGTATACTATCCTTCTGGGCTTTCTTTTTATTTTATTTTATTTTATTTTATTTTATTTTTTACCTAGGTCAGGTTATCACTGAGCCTTAGCCTCTTAAAGCATTTCCTTCCTGCGTGGAATTCCCTAACAGCTCTCTCATTGTCTTAGGTTTTTTTTTTAAATGTACACATAAATACAATACACTGCATAAAACAAGAAGAACCACGAAACAATCAGGAATTATATAAATGTTACATTCATAGTGTTTTGGCTATTTGTATTTGGCAGCCTTTCCTATCTTGGTGAGTCTAAAATTCAGAATGTAAATTAGTATCTATCATATCTCATCTCTGTCAACTTAAAACATTTATCTATTACTTGTCTTTTAAAAACTCCATTCAAGTCTTACTTCATTTAAATGATTGCTAGGTGTGGTTTTTCCTGCCTTAGATTCACACAACATTCCCCAAAGACCTTCACTTCGCTTTTACTCCACTGGCACAGCTATTTCACATAGCCCACATAAAAAGTACATAGAGATTCAAGGACAACAAATTGCTTTTCAAAATATATGGAGCAGTGGTGGTGCATGCCTGTAATCCAACACTTGGGAAGTGGAGGCAAGAGGATCAAAACTTCAAGGTCACCTTCAGCTAAATAGGACATTCAAAACCAGTCTGGGTCATTTAAGACTTGGTCTTTAAATTTTTTAACCATGATTCTATATCCTAAGTAGAAGAAAACCAAACAATCCCATGAAAAAATTATGCCAAAGGAAGTTTCAGTAAAATGTGACCATCCAAGAAAGATACCTTTGGATCCATTACAGAAAAACAGAAAATTACAAGAGAACTCAGCTTACCAGAGAATGGCACTGGATGCTAAATGCAAGTGAAGCAGTGTCCCAACTCAGCAATGCATGCCATGGGAGAACAACCTATTAGGACAGAGAACTTATGGTGAGTTAAAATATATACAAAAGGCTAGACAGAAAGGAGTCTTGCTCATTTTCCTCATTTATGCAGCTAACAGTCTGCCTTTGTTTTGTTTTCCTTTCTGTCTTAGGCATCTAGCCTAGCACTAGAAATCAACTTGTTTTTCATGGACTTTTCATCTCATTTCTTCTATCCTCTTGTCTGCCACATGATACATTCGAATCTCATAGATATGTCCAATAAATACCCAGTTATAGATGAACATAGAAACAATGAGAAGAAGTAAGATGAAACCACAGCAACAAGTGAAGTAGTTCTGTCCCAAAATAGAGGCGAATCACAATGGCCTAATAACCATCAAATAATATGAGCTTCAAAAGATCAGTGCAAAAGTTTGTCCAGAAACTAATGTGCTTCTTCCTTGGCAACCAGAAATGTTGGTACCTTACTTAAGATACAGTATTAAACATCTCAAACCCAGCGTCTGTGTGCCTATCACTGCTGCGGATCCATAGTCTCTAATTACCAAAGGCTAGACACAAAATGAGAACACCGGCCTGGGAACAAGTTTGACAGCAAGGTAACATGAAACCTAAAATAATCACAGTTCAGACGAAAGTTGGAGAGAATAAAATACTGCCTTTGTTAAAATTCTTTCAGAGATACGGACTGTGGACAGATATCCAACGATGCTAATCAGTCTTATAAACCTTAAACAGTAAGAGTGTGATCCTGACAATAATGAAGTCAATCAAATTTTCAGGGCATGTGAAATAAGATGAGGAGTCTGAATGAGTATTGAATTGAAAAAAAGCTTTAGCACTATCTTATATGGTGATCCATTGGTTCTAATAGTCATTAAGGTAAAACAAAAAATGGGACTATACCAAGTTTATGGTAGACCAATCAAATATGAACTGCCATTGCAAGAATATTCCTGGTGTCTCCCAAAACTCTTACACACAGTCCCTCCCCCACTTACTTTATGTGCAAATTTAACTAGTTACAATTTTCTTCCCAAACAATCCTAAACCACAGTGTTATATGACATCCCATGTTGATGTTCTTTGCTCGGCAGAACTATCAGTCTTGGTCTTAGCATCCCTGTGTTCTCTTGTCCTAAGTTCTTGGTAACTAATTCTTTGCTACATTTGCTAATATATAGCCCTGATATCTAAGTTAAGAGTGTTGCTACCTAACATAAATAGGGCTAGACTCTTCCCCATAGCAACAGCTACAAAGGCCCAAGAAAAACTAGGTTCTTGCTCCACAAGGCATAGTTCTAAAAAAGGCAAGTCTCACAGGTAAGAAGATGGTGACATATGTACAAATATTGACCTTGCATTTATGCCTCAAAACTTGAGCATGTCATATTTGGAGGGGAATTTCAAGATAAGTTACATGATTTTGCATAGCATATGCTTCATTGAAAGTAGGATATTGAAAAATCTGAGTAAGGAGAACAAATGAGAGACAGCCTGTTGTAATAAGGGTTATGTCCATCCATTATTCCAATAATCTAGCTTGGGTCCAGGTCATCCTTGGAACACCTATGGCCATGAGGACAATTTTGAAAAGTAAAATCTTATTCAAACTGAGTAATGAGCAAGTTCCAGTTTTCAACAAGCAGCACACAACAGTTTACAAGTATTCCCTCGTAAGTGAATTTACAGCAATGCCCTGCTACCCTCAAAGCCTCAAGGAGACACTTCTAGGGTTTTGTGGAACAGACTCAGCTTTGGGGTTCAACCAGAGGTGTTTTAGACTCCATATGACACAAGGGGGCGCTGCAGCATTTTCCTTGCCAAGGCAAAGAGAGCAGGCAAGTCAATATATCTTCATCTGATTTAAGATTAAACACATTCCATGCTTAAGACTTTGTGAGAGAGTTTTACATAGCCACTGTTTTGAAAATGTAGAAGTGCCACCAGGGCTCAAACAAAAAATCCATTAGATTGCATTCCAGATGTCAATGAATTGTGATACCAAAAAACCTAAAGTTAAACAGGGGGAGGTAATCCCCCTCAGGAACAGTCATAGGGGATGGGAATAAGGGGAAAATGGGAGGGAGGGAAGAATGGGAGGATACATTGAGATGTAACAAGAATAAATTAATAAAATAAAATAAATCTAAAGTTGACTTTGTTCATTGCATTTTAATGTCTTTAAGAAACCCCTAATATTGAATTTCCAAAGCCAAAATTATGTCTAAAATTTCTAAGAGGGGCCTCCCAATCCTCTTAAGGTATCATATTCTGCACATCAAACTATTCCTTTTTTGCCACAAGTGTGTGTGTGTCTGTGTGTGTTTGTCTGTGTGTCTGTGGATGAGGACAGAAAAGTTAAGAGGGAGGGGTGAAAAAAGAATCAGGAGTAGAAGAAAATAGAGAAACAGTAGGCTACTATTCAAAATTCAAAATCTACAAATTTATGCTTGATAATTGAGGCCTAGCACATGTTATCTATCCTCTTGATTAATGTTTCCAGTGCTTTCCCAAAATAATAGCATGCCTCCTCTTGATTTCTGCCTATTACTTGTGAAAACTTATGCTAGGAACTACAACCACCTAGCCTGTGTAGTAGACTGTTTTCATGAATATGAGCTCACTAGCCTGCTGTTTTCATCAGTATGATTATACTATTCTAAAATATCATCCTGTAGGGAGATGAAAGCTAAGAATCACTTTATTGCTTATTCCACAAAATCTTCAATACAAAGTATGATGGGGCAGGGTATGGCTCAGTTAAGTAGAACGTCCATTCAGCATGCATGAAACTTTGGATCTTAGCCTCCGCACCATATGAAATGAATGGGCTGTGCATACTTGCACATCTAATATTTGAAAAGTGGAGGCAGGAGGGCCAGGAGCTCAAGGTCGTTCTTAGATATACAGCAAGTTCAAAGCCATCTTGGCTGTTTTGAGAGCCCTTCTCAAAACCAAAACCAAAAACTAAAAACAAGACAAATAAAACTCCCCACCAAACTCCTTACAAGTAATGATGTTAGGGGTTGTAGCCTTTGGGACATGATCAGGTCATGGGAGTAGAACCTTCATGACTGAAATTAGAGTCCCTATAGAGAAAGCAGAGACAGCAAGTAACTTCTTGACCCCATCACCATGGGAAGACACAGTGATCTTACATTTAGGAGGCATGGGGCAACTAACAAGCTCTTTTTTCGGGGTTTGATTGGAATCCATTGATAAATAATTGGACTAGACCTTTTCTGTACTAATGCCTCATGGGCTTTGTTTTCTCATGATTGTGACTATGCAAATGATATCACATATAATAATACCTCATATTGACATATAGCTGGTACCAATTGAAAGCCAACAGTGTTGAGAAACACACACACATTCTTTTCTTTAGAGTCCATTTGTCTCTTATAAAGAACACTTTTGAAATGTGACCCACGTACGCTTATCCCCCTGAGAAGCTTCTAAGTAATTACGGAGGCTTCTATTGGATGTGTCACTTAATCATATAGATATACAAATGAGAAAGAAAGAAAAATACATTTATGACAGTAGCATAATCAATAATAAATTGATTACTCATGACAAGGGTCAGAATTTATGAAAAATTCCTTCAGAATTTGCAATTTTCTCATTGAAAGCAATGAGTTGTACTGGACAATTTCCACTGCAGTTCTCTTCAGGAATTTATAGTGTTCTTTTTCATTACAAAGAGAGTGTTGATTTTGTAATTTTCAAACTCTGAAGCAGGGCTATTCCCCTTTATGGATGCATAAAATCTGTGCCACAAAAATCTGTCCAAGCTCCTCATTCCCAAAGGATGAAAATAGGCTTATGGCTAAATGACTGATTTGATCAAAGATAATTCCCTTGTATTTTTTCACTATCAGTAACATACTCAAAAAAAAATCTATCCTCATAGCAAAGGCCTGAGTTCAGATCTCACTAATCCCTCGTCTACTTCTGTTTCCTGGCTATGTGAAAACAAAAGCAGATCTATAATATTTCTAATGTATAGACGCTTATGCTGGCTGGCTAGTGACTTCCCTGTTGATGGTATAAGAAATATACAGAGAAGGTAATTGGACCCCGGGGGGGGGGTGGTGTGGTGATTTATTGGTAAGGTTCAAACTTTTTTATTGTGAAAATAGTGACACAAATACTCAGGATACCAGACATGTTCTAATTAATGTGTTGAAGTGGGTTGCTGTCAAGCAGGTAGTTTTAGGTATTAAGGTAATTTCATTACATGAAAGGAGTTAGCAATGAAATCTAGGGGAGAAAGGGTGGCATTTACTCCCTGGGGATATTTTTGACTCTAGCTACAGCCATAAGGTGATTGATGACATCTGAGGAAGCACTGAACTACCTTATTTTAAGAAATTAGGAATAGAAACAGCTACTTTTATGCATGTATGCAAATAATAAAACAATTGATATAATATTTCCTGCTTATTTTTTCTGAAATAGCCTAAATAATTGATAACCAAAAAGGAATAAATTTTAACTTATCTACCTTATATTTAAATAGCCATAAAGTTACTGTATTGGGTACATGAATATATAATATATAATCAAATATATGATATTTGTTATCTCAGGGTAGACATAGTTTAATACACTGCCAGTTTTGGAAAATGTATCTACTTCCAAGTGACAGATACTGGAGATTAGCTGACCTAGCTCCTATCTACCACATTTCCCTTTTCTAACCCCTCTTCCATGATATAAAGGACATGTAACACAGTAGTCAACAAGAATCTCCTGCGTTTATCGGATAAAACCAGACAAGACTGGAGGGACCCACTTCCCATTTGTTTCTTCCTTTTTCACCAGCTGAGTATACACATGAAAACTGGAATGGGCAAATGAAACATGAGACAGTTAAGCATATAGAGAATAGCTGAAATAAGGAATCTACTCGGGGCTCATGACTTGAACGAAGATGAAATGCAATCAGTGGTTCCCTGAGGATGTCACTGAGCCAACTATAACAACTGCCATATAAGCATTTGTTCCTTGAAGTTGACCGTTGAATATGGAGTATGATGACATTTAAGTCCACATGGTGAGAGAGTAAAAGTCATTTTACATGAACTGAACTGGAAAGCTAACAAGTTTCGAATTGGCAGAGTAAAAATGAATGATCAAGGGCATCGGCCTTTTGCTATAATCTTGAGCTACTACGCAAGCAACAAATTTACTACCAACACATTTTCTGTGGTGTGACAACTATCAAAACTCTTATAGAAATAGCCCTACAGCTGGAAATCTATGAAATAAATGTTTTTACTTACATGAACTCAAATATGTCTAAATGATGGGTTCCAGACTCATGTTGGGAAGAAGCTGTAACAGCAAGTTTGACAGCCCAAGATAGAATTGTTGTATTAAACATAAATAAAATAATTAAGAGGCTACTTGTTTAAGTTCTAGAGTTACTTACAGTGATTTTGTCTCCTTATCATTCCTCTATTTTACTCCCTTTTTCATACTGTTAATTGCTTTAATGGATTGAATTTTTATTTATTTATTTATGATTTATTTTTTGAGACAGGGTTTCTCTGTGTAGCTCTGGATGTCCTGGACTTACTCTGTAGACCAGGCTGGCCTCAAACTCACAGTGATCTACCTGCCCTGCCTCCCCCAGTGTTGGCATTACAGGAGTGCACCACCACCACCTGGCTTACAGACCGCAAAGGAATAGAGATGAAGTAAGAGAAGAGTGAACTCCATCACCAGGAACAAGGCAGTAAGAAAACATAAATCATCTTGCAAATTCAAGTAAACATCCCTTTCCACAATAGAATTTGGTGAAATGAAGCCTCTAGGCTGGGGAATTTACTGGGTCTAAGATATGGAGAAAACCTACTTTGTGACAGTGTGTTTGAATCCAAGAAAGGTTGGAAGACAGTTACAAACACAGGGACATTCAGACAGCATGCCTGACTGGGAAGAGAAATTTGACACTCTCAGTTCACGACCCACATGTAGCACGAGATATCATATTTGTTCTTCATTGACACAGTGGGCCTCCATGTTTAGGGAACTTCAGAACCACTTGAAATTTCAGAAAAAGAAAGTAAATACATTTGTGTCTACCAAAAAAGTGATTTGGGAAAATTATCTTTATTCCTGTTAAAGACTACTTCTATGCCCTATCTTATAATGCAGACAAGAAGGCTGCTATAGATACTATCAGAGACTTCAAGATGATTGGCTTTTGGTTATGTTCAGTAGACAAGAGAATGAGCATGTTTCTGAGTTCAGATTGAGGTTTAAAGTGGTCCCAAGAAAATAAGGCCTAACATACATTTAGTTAGCGTATTATAGGTCTAGGTTAACTCTGAGTAAGATACAGTGAACTGTTACTGTTAGTCTATAGGCAGATCACTGCCTTACCACTGTGGTAACTCTAAATGTACAAAGATTAGTGGAAAAATAGGGCACCTGAGCCCTGCTAGAAGAACCAAAACTCCTCTGAATCTAAGAGAGTCTTCTAAAGGTGAGCTACAAGGAGCTGTCTCTAATTGTTCATATGGAAAGGGCCCTTTCTCTGTCATAGAAGAGCCAGAGATCAAGAAAAAAGAGAAAAGTACAGCTGTGACAAAAAGAAAATGCCCCATGTAATACTAAGTGCTACCTGAGGCTTCTTAATGACTCGACATGAATTCTCGTGCTTCCTTACCTAATGTGAACTGCATTTCTTTTGGATGCCTTCTACACTGCCAATCTTGGTGTCTCGGTCCTGTAATGGCAGCTGATTGGGAGACTAAGGCAAGAGGATTACAAGTTGGAGGCCCACCTGGGCTATATAGTGAATTCAAGGCTGCCCGTGCAACTCAGTGAGATCCTGTGTGCTAAAGACATAACATGTAAAGGCAAAAGATGTAGCTCAGTGGTAGCTCACTTGGCTAGCATTTGCTATGCCCTAGGTTCAACATCTAGCATAACAGAAAGAAAAAAGGAAGAAGATTAGCAAGAACTGAGAGGAGAAAGAGAACAAGAGTAAGAGCAAGAAAAGTGAGAGTGACTAAAGAAAAAGACAGAAAAAAGAACAAACACAAGCCAATAACGGGCTAGCAAGATGGTTCAGCTCAGCAGAAAGGTGCCTGCTGCGAAGCCTAAGAGTTTATGATTGATTCCTCAGCACTCACATGGTAGGAGGGGAGAACCTACTCTCCTAAATTGACCTTTGACTTCCACATGTGTGCGCTGGCATGTGTATGGATGTATGTGTGTATGTGTGTGTGTGTGCATGTGTGCAAGACATACTTACACAAATAAATGCAAAAATATATTTAAAGCAGCCAATAACATTCATCTAGTAAATAAGAGGAAGCTATTAACCATGCATAATAATATGAGCATGTTTTCTAAGAAAACCCACTTAGAAAGAGCAAGCAGAGGGCTAATGATTCCTACAGCAGATATGAGACAGATTCATACCTGAGACAAATGGAAAATGGAGGTTAATGTCTCATCTGAAAATTCAGGAGTAGTCAGCGCTTTTCCATGGATGTAACTAAATCTACCTCTCTCCACAACTGGGCTACAGAGCAGGGAATTCTGAGGATAGTAAATCCAAGGACTTAGAAATTCTTGGTGTTGACAGTCAATCAAAGATCTTCAGTTTGCCAGGTAAAGACATTGAGGACAGAGAGGATTTAAGTCCTTGAGCCAAGACTGCAAGTCTTCCCCAGCACACCAGGCCCTAACTTGGAACTCGAGCCTTCTATTTTAAATACAGAGTCTCTTTCTTCCCATTTGACCTGTGGAGCTTTTTGTTCTATTTAAGTGAAAGGCTGGAAGGTAGGCACCCAGAAACAGGAAGCAGTACAGAAGTCAGCGAGCACAAGGAACTGCCTTTGCCTGGAGAAGAGTTTGGGCAATGAGGACATTTGTTATCTCAGGAACTCACTCAGTTCTCCTGGATGCAATCCAAGAATGCCTGCCTGATCCTTATTTCTACTTTGCAGCACACAGAATCCAACTAAGTTCCAGGGGCTGTGCTTCCTACAATTGGGCAAAAGGTTAACAGCCTTCCAGAGATTCTCAAGAAATGACTCATCCCCCATCCTCTAGACAGCCTTGCCTTTTTCAAGTATCCAGATGGCCGTCTGGGTGGGAGTGTCTCTGGGCTCACAGCTCCAATTAATGTTTTCACCCTCTTCTTTCCCATTCCCTTCACACTTCCTTGCCTGAGTGGGTATTAATGATACAAACAGCACAGAGGCACCATCATCTTCCATACCCCAAACTGAAATAGATTCACATAATGGTTTTACAGCACTGAGCATTCAAGTCAAAAATTGCTGTCTGGTTTGCCTTGCTCTGCCTTAATGGCCAACAGAAAGTACGCTCAGAGGCCTTTATAAGGAAAGCAGAGAACTTCTTTACATAATAATAGCGTCTTAACAATTCATGGAATGCATTAGGGACTTGCTTGGTTTTAAGATTTTGTCCTGTTTCAAGCTTTCTGCTTACCTTTCTTCTCTGCACATGATAAACTTTTCTCTTAACTTATCAGTCACACAGAATCTGAGTGACTTGAAAATTGAAGACCATCTACTTGAATAAATTATTTAGTGTAATAATGCCTAATTATCATACATCTTACATAATCATAGCAAACCGTGGCCCTGAAATCACAGTCCCACATTCTATTACCCTATATGCTTATCAATTCAGCGGAGTAGATAAAATTACTGGCCTTTAGATACCATCATTGAACAACAATGTTGACACTAAAATTATAGGTGTTATTTATCAGCTAAAACATTGGTTATAGTCCTAAAAGACAATCACAGAGATTGCTTCTGCTTACATGCAGACGGCTGAACTCCCATGCAGCTTCAAAGACTGACCTGGAGTCCAGCAGCTAGTTAGAGAGCTCAGGTATTAATGACATCCTCGAGTGAATCCATGTGCAATTTTCAACACAGACATGGTGGTGAATACTTGAAATTAAAAGAAAAAAGCTGAGAGTTTCCATGATGGATTATACACGCAGCTAAATCTGCACTTAGGAGGAAGGGAATGAGAAAAATACGGCTTTCACTTAGTTTTCAGGGAATTGATGTGTAGCACTTGGTGGGGGTTGGGGAAGGGATGTAATTAATTATGCACAGCACTAGGTTCCTGATTGAATGGGATACCCCAGCTCTTAGAAGGTTGCCAGTGATGGATTGAAGCTGCAGAGCTACAGCAATGGCCCTTGCAGTGGAAGTCATTACAGTAGGTGTCAGGTGATGTAAATCACAAGCAAAGAATGCAACCTCCCCCTACACACAAAAATTAGACGCAGCTTTGGAATTGAGTTATTATGGGAAATGTCATCCTATTAAAACCCAAAGAGACACATCAAATTGCCCTTTAAGCAATTGTACACATGAAACTTCCACATGGGGAATTTCTTTGTCTGTGCTTTAAACATGTGGGCAATGCTCTGTAGTTCTTCCTTCTGTGCCCTGTCATGGTAAAAGAAAAGGTGGCGGATGTGCTCAGGATGTCACAATCCTGAAAACTGAAAGAGTGCCGCAGGCAACATTAAATGCATTTTGTCACAGTTCTAATGCTGGGAACTCAAGAGCATGATCCTGCAAGATTTTACTTCGGGTGAGGCCTCTCTTCCTTTCTTGCAGTCATGGCCACCTTGTCCCTTTGTCCTCACACAGCCCTTCTGTGTATGTTAGTGTGTGGTGGCAGAAAGAGGAGGAAGGGAGGAGAAAGGAGAAAAGCAGATGGAGAGACAAAGAAGACGACATTTCTCGTCTTTTATAAGGCCACCAATATTATAGGAGTATAAACCCAACTATATGACTTCATAAGTAACTCTTAAAATCATCTCTTAGTACTCACATTGGGGGTTAGAGATTCAGTGCATAAATATCTGATGTGGCTTTAGACCACAGTAGAAGTGATGTGTTTGGGGCTGTGTCAAGATTGTTTGACCAGGGAATACCTTGGTTCCCTCCACATGGAAATGATCCCAAGGATGTAATTATCAAAAAGGGGTATAACTGGGGTCTTATATCTATCTATAAAGACAAAGAAATTTGAGAAACAATAATAAAAATAATAATCTAAATATCCTATATGTTATATATCACCATAACCATGGGAATAATGGATGAAATTGAAGATTATCCTGTTAAAGCAGGCCAGACTCAGACAAATATGGCATGTTTTCTCTCATAGACATAAATTATATTTACATTTGAATATATAGATATGTGACATGAAAGTAAAAAGAGAATTTATAGGGAAGGAGGAAGTGAGTTAACACTGAGGGGGATTGAGAGGATACTGGGAGGGGAAGAATATGTTTCATTATTTTCTTTCATGTGTAGACTGTATATGAGAGGAGAGGGACACTGTTGGGGAAGAGAAGAACTGATGGGTGGAGATAATGGAGGGTGGAAGAGGAATAAAGTATAATCATTCGCATTGATGACTTGAAATCCAGTATTTTTGTATAACTAAAAAATTAAACACCTTTTAAAAATCAGTAAAAACAACTAGATTATTAAACAGCAAAGAACAATGTGAACTATAAGAAAGCGGGAGAAGGCCTGTGGGAGTACAGAAGTCCTCCATCCCTGACCCCCTCTGGCTGCTGAGATGCATTTCTGTTCAGCAGAGTGGGAAAGCACAGAAGATAAACAAAAGGCCTTTGCCAACTCCTTTTCATCAGCTCAGAATTTTCTAAGTCAAATAGGCTAAATACCAGAAATATGTATTAATCCAAATGAAACAATACTGTAGTAAAATGTGAATTTAGGGCATGAAAATGGAGTTTTGTGTTTTATACAGAATTTCTCTTAGAGCTTCAAAAATTCCCCTTTCTGCTGTAGTAGGAGACAGTCCTGTTGAAATGCATCCCGTTCATTCAGAGAAATGCAAATCAAAATGACTCTGAGATTCCATCTTACACCTATCAGAATGGCTAAGATCAAAAACTCAAGTGACAACACATGCTGGCAAGAATGTGGAGAAAGGGGAACACTCCTTCATTGCTGGTGGGAGTGCAGACTTGTATAACCACTGTGGAATCAATCTGGCAGTTTCTCAGAAAATTGGAAATAGTGCTACCTCAAGATCCAGCCATAACACTCCTGGGCATATACTTGAAAGTTGCTCCACCATAAAACAAAAACACTTGCTCAACTAAGTTCATAGTAGCTTTATTCATAATAGGCAGAAAATTGGAAACAACCTAGATGTCCCTCAACTGAAGAATGGATAAAGAAATTGTGGTACATTTACTCAATGGAATACTACTCAGCTATTAAAAACAAGGACATCTTGAAATTTGCGGACAAATGAATGGAACTTGAAAAGATCATCTTGAGTGAGGTTAAACTGGACCCAGAAAGACAAGCATGGTATATACGTACTTATATAAGTGGATATTAGCAATATAATACAGGAAAACCATACTATAATCCACAGATCAAAAGAGGCTAAGTAGCAAGGAAGACTCTAGGGAGGATACATAATTCTTATTCAGAAGGGTAAACAGAATAGACACCGGAAGTGGTTATTTTGTATTTTTTGAGACAGAGTCTCATGTATTCCACACTGGCCTTGAACTTACTAAGTCACAGAAAAGGATGGCTTTGAACTCCTAATCCTTCACTCATTAGCCATGTAATGAGGTTATAGGCATGCACCACCCATGCCTGATTTTATGCAGTGCTAGAGACCACTGAAGATAAATCCAGGGTTCATACATGCTAGGCAAGCACTCTAACAACTAAGCTATATCCCAGCTCTATTACTTAACATTGTTTTTGAGACAGGGTTTTTCTGTGTAGCCTTGGCTATCCCAGAAATCAATCTGTAAAACAGGCTGGCCTTGACCTCACGGAGATCCACCTGCCTGTGCCTCCCTGAGTGCTGGAATTTACTTAACATCTTTAACTCTATTTATTTGCAAATTCCTACTTCTTATATGGCCTAGTTTCTACTAATTTGTAAATTCCTAGTTATCACCTTGGCACCTATCTTTTCTACCCTTATTGTAGTTGTAATTTCCAAATGTTTTCTCTTATATACATTTGCTTTTGAGTTGTTACTTCAGTCTGCTTTGTCTACTGAATGGCAGCTGGAGTAGAGACCTCAAGAGACTATTTTGCTCAGAGAAAAACCCAGTATTAACCTGGAAGAGATCCTTGAGAACAGACGCACAAAAATAATAAGTATAATAAAACAAAGCAATATGACTCTTCTAAAATTTCCCCAAATTGTCAATACCATATTTAAAGATAATGCAAATATTAAAATACAAGATGAAAATTTCAAACTCCAATTTAAAAAAAACAACACTCTCAAAACAGAGAAGGCATGGATAGTAAGTTTAGGACTTAGACAGTAAATTTACTGAAAATGAAAAGTTCTGAAAATGAAAATGGAAATTTTAGAAAGGAAGAGGCCATAACTTCTTGGTCTTTTGTCTAAGATCAGGTATAAAACTGAAGAGGTAAGTCAATAAGATAAAACTTTAAAACTCTGTGGAAAAGTCAACAATAGACTAGAGCAAGCAGAACAGAAAATATGAGGGACTAAAGAAAAGGGTAAAGAATTATTGTATTCAGAAACCAATGAAGAAAAAAAGGCAATCATGGCCCTACTTTCAAGAACGCTGGGGCATGATCAAGGCACCAAACCTAAAATTCAATCGGTAGAAGAAAGAGCTGAGATACAAAGGCATAGAAATCCCTATGCAACAAAAGTATAAGGGAAACAATTCTCAGATCTATGGGAATGCTCAAACATCCCAATTCAATCGGCATTTAGAACCCCTAATAGTCATGACTAGAAAAGACCCTTTCTATATGATATTCATGTGTGTCTGTGTATGTAGAGAAAGTGTTAAAATGCCAATAGTGTAGAAAAAGAACATTAAAAGCTACAAGACAGAAGTGTGCTAAGTATCTTCCTTCAGTCCCCTCTAAAAGTGAAAGACATGCCCTTTTCTGTCACTTCTAAAATTACAATCTGAGTATGCGTTCATAAATTGTAAAGTTTGGAATTGCACCTGCAACTCTAGTTATCAAGAGTCGCTGCAGTAAACAATGAATGAGAAAGAGAAAACAAGATATGGTTCCTCAAAGAAGCAGAGCTCTAGCCACAAATTCGAAGACCAAGCTTAAAATCAGAAAACTCACCTTTATCTTATAATCTTTTCCGGGAGCGGGGGAGGATTTCTCAAAACACTGTCAAGAAATGCCCTACCCTTTACTCCCCACTTTTTTTTTAATTCACCTGCCTGCCTATACCAACTAACAATTTTAACTTTGTTCAGATAGAAGGATTTGGTCCATTAATAGGCCAGAGAAGCAGAAGACCAAAGTGTACAGGAATCCTGCATCACTGAAACAAAGTTCTCAAGAACTGGCATGACTGAAGAAATGTTTTACATGTAGAGGAGTAAAATACAGAACTTGAATGACTTGATATATATTAAAGCATGGTGCATCTGTACTACCAAGGCAGTATTTTGAGGCTTTTTTCTTTTTTTAAAATTTAAATGTTTTTTAACTTATTCACTTTACATCCGAATAGTAGCTCCTTCCCTGGTCCCACCCTCCTTCCCTCCCTCTTTCCCTCTATGCCTCTCCCTGAGTCCTCAGAGAAAGGGAGCCCTTCTCCCCTATCAACTGACGCCAGAAGCTTTTTCTTAATCAACTATGTATTTGTAAACAGAACTGGAAAAACAAGAGAAAACAGAAGTGCTAAAGTAATGGCCTTGTCATACATGGACTCTATCTAACACAGAATTAGGTTGGAACATAGTGGCTCAAGATGCTAAGACAACTAGTAGAAATGGAACTAACTTTGGCAGAAGAAATGACATCCATGCTCTATTGTCATAGAAAATAGTAGATTATCTAAGTAAAAGCTAGATAATGGTTATAAGGCAATGTACATATCCAGGGAAGTAACAACAAGAACTAAAATGAAGTCAGAGGAAGGTGGAGGGATACAGAACCAGGAGAGAAGTGGTTGTTGATCTTCATCACTAATCCACTGCTTATTTCAAAGCATTTTTACTATAATAACTTTATGAAATCTGTCTTTTTTCTACTATATTAGAAAATTCTAGGTCCACCCATGTCTACTAACATGTTTAATAGGATTTCATCTCTTTACTATTAAGGTCTCCAGGAAACCTACTATGTACCAGACCCTCCCCAGTCTATTGTTTCTGTACTTTCCTGGGTTCCTTTAGAATGTGGTCTTTGCAAGTGTTATTGCCATGCCAAGTTTTTATAGCTTGTATAATAAAATTCCTTCCCCTTGAATATTTAATTACTCTAATTTTCCAGTTGATCTGACATGCTCAATGTGAATTATATAAATTTCTCATATGAATGTTAGAATGTTGATGATTTGATTTATCTTTCAGACTTTCTAAAACCAGCTCATTTTCCTTCACTGAAAATTGTGTTTGGGTGTTATTTAATTACTATCAATTGACATATTTAAGCTCTGGGGTGATTATAAAGCTATTTTCAGTCTAATAATCTTAAAATGTCTTTATTCCATGCTGATAAAATTCTTCTTGTTAGAAGAAAAGTTCACAGATTTAATATATTCATTTGGAGAGTCTGGTATAAGCTTGAGGTCTTGGTTATACTAATTTTCACTATAAATTTAAGTAATTGTAGATAAAAACTAAACTATACACCTCAACACAAACAAAGAAATATCTGTATGCTGAATAAATACACATAGTAACCTAGGGACAACTTTTTTTTTCCCCGAGACAGGGTTTCTCTGTGTAGCCTTGGCTATCTTGGACTCACTTTGTAGAGCAGGCTGGCTTCATACATCTGATCTGCCTGCCTCTGCCTCTGCCTCTCTGAGCGCTGGGATTAAAAGTTGTGTGCCACCACACCCAGGTGGGACAGTTTTTCTAAGAGCTTCTGAATTGTTTTCCACAGAGGCTTATAAAAAACATTTTAAATATGGTTTATTTGGAAGGATTTGTGTTTGGTGCCATTCCCTGATGTAGAACCACCTTTACTAGGTCCTCCAGCAACAGTAATTTGATCTAGTAATATATTTGATTGAAATGATTTGATTTTTTAAAGTTTAAAGGCAGCCTAACAATAACTTAAAACAATATGCAGTAGCCCCAAAGGACTAACTTGACAATTTTTCCAGGACCAAATAAAACAGAGAAATTTGGTGTGGCACTTCCCTCACTGCAATTAACCAACTGTCCCCCTGATTTTGCATGCCTGCTAGTAGCTTTTGGCCCTTTGTGATCTTACTTTCCCATGTTTCAGATCAATGCTCTATCTTTTTATCTCTCTGTACAGTACAGCCTCTTCATTGCCTAGAACATGACCTGAGTAATAGGATCTTTGGGGATTGTGCCACTAGAGTACTTTAATTGTAATAGAGGTAAGTTGGTAGTGTGTGCTGTTGCAGTACATAACAGGCTTATGGTGGGAGGATTGCTTGGGCCCAGGAACTGGAGATCAGGCTAGGTAATACAGTAAGACTCCATCTTAAAAAAAAACCAAAACCAAGAACATTCTCATTTTATGTTATAGCTAAGCTAGAACTTGGGTAGATATCAATGGCCTCAAAGTTCCCTATATGCTTAGTAAAAACCTGGTACTATTAGTATATTTCTGATATAAGATTAATATGTAGACTATATAAAGAACTTAGACAACAAAAAGTAAAATAAATGAGTGGGTTTGGAATATAAATACAAAGTTTTTAAAAATAAATGAATAAAAATGGCTAATACAAACATCAGAAATGTTCATTGTCCCTAGCAATAATGGAAATGTAAACCAAAATGACAACTTTTGAGACTTCATCTCACCCTAATCAGAATAGCAAAGATAAACAAAACAGCTTGTAACAAATCCTGCTGAGGATGTTGGGGAAAGGAACCCTTCATTCACTGTTGTGGGATTGCAAACAGATGCAAATACTCTAAAGTTCAGTATGGAAAATCCTCAAAAAGCTAAAAAAAATAACCCAGTATTCACCGGCATGTGCCCAAAGGACTTGACATCCTACTCCACAGATACTTGCTCAGCCATGTTCTTCACTGTTGAAGTCACAATAAGCAGGAAATAGAAACAACCTTAATGTCCTTCAACTAACAAATGATAGTGAAAATGTGGTGCAAATACACTATGGAATAATAGCCTACTGTAAATAAAAAATGAAATCATTAAATATGCAGGTAAATGTAGAGAACTAAAAAAGATCATATTGAATGAGGTATCCCAAACTTAGAAAGAAAAATGTTGTAGTTTCTTTTATTGGAGGCTCCAAGCTCCAAGTCTTAAGATGACACTAAAAAAAAATTTTTTTAAAAGATAAGATGACATAGCCTGTATTAACTACAGAAACCAGGAAAGTATAATGAGGCCATTTTCAGGATAGGGACTTTGGGGAGCAAAAGAGAGGAGAACAGCAGTTTATAAGTAATGTGACCTGGCAAACGGGAAAAGGGGGTTTCCTTAGGGACAGGGAAGGCATTAAAACAGAAGAAAGTGGAGGGACTCCAAGATGGCGGTGAGCATCGTGGACCGTGTTTAGAAGCTCCAGTAAACAATTCAGGGAATTGCACAGAATTCTTAACCAGGAACACCAAGCTCCCCGCCCCACTACAGCAGGAGTACTCCACAGTTTGAAAGGATCAAAATACAGAAAACCTGCATACCCCTGAACACTGGAGGAGCACAGATGTTCTCAGATCATAGCAGCAGCAGAGGCAGCAGAGGTTTACAGCTGGGAACCCTCCGGTAGAGTCAATCAGCATTTTGACTGGTGGGAATTACTGCAGGAGAAGGGACTCAGTGCAAGATTTGGGACCCGTGACCCTAGTTGAACTCAGCACGCGGCTCATGCTTGAAGACCCAAACTGGACTTGGTGCGTGGTTCAGCCCCAGACCCTAGCTGAGCTTGGCACCTGTTTTGGCCCCTGAGACTCTAGCTGAGCTTGGCAGGTAGTTTGGCTCCTGAGACGCTAGCTGAATTCAGCACGTGGTTTGGGCCCAGGCAACATAGCTGAACCTGGTGGGCAGTTTGGGCCCAGAGACTCTGGCTGAGCTTGCAGTACGGTCCGGGCCCTAAGATTCTAGCTGAACTCGGTGAGCTCAGTGTGCGGTTTGGGCCCAAGACCCTGGTTGGAATCACTGCTAACTGGACTAAATATGTGGGAGACCCGTTTGAGTCCAGAGACGCGAACTGCATTCAACACTCAGGTTGAGTCTATAGACGCTAACTGGACTCAGAGTGTGTGTACAGTTTGGGCCCCACGACACTAACCTGGACTCTGTGGGCAGTCTGGGTGCCAAAACGCTACCAGGAACCATAGACCAGTGGAGCATCACAGCTCTGGGACTAAGGAAATCTCGGGGAGACAGGGAGTAGAGTGGCCATCAGACACCCTCCGCCCGACCTGGTTCAGTCCCTGGAGAGCTCTGGTGCCACAAGGTAACCCAGAAGGCTGTGGACACTTTGGCCTAACCCAGAGCACATACTGAGTCCCAGGACAATTACAGGACCCACAGTACAAGGGAGCTGGGGATCACTGGCTATGAGAGACCCAAACTACCAGGCTGGCCTCCTGTCATCCAGACCAGTAAAGCATCAGAGCTTCTGGCCTAGGGAAATCATGAGAAAGCGGGTGAATCTATCTTCATACTCCCTCCACCCAACTCCAGAAGCTATCTGCCAAAAACAGAAACAGCAAAATGACTAAAGTACAGCATAAAATCATATGCAAAAAAAAACCCAAAACAATATGGCATCTCCAGATCCCAGCTATCCCAAAGAAAACAACCCAGAGAATTCAAACACAACGGAAATACAAGAAAATGACCTCAAATCTTAGAAATGAGGATGATAATTGAGGAAACAAATAAAATTCATAACCAAATGCAGGAAGATGCAGCCAAACAGGTGGAAGACATAAAAGAAGCCTATAGGGAGGCACTGGAAAAATTCAGAAAATACGAACAACCAGATGAAGGAAATCAATAAAACTGTTCAAGCTCTGAAGGCCTATAAAGAGACAATAGAAACACTCAGGTATATACAAATAATCAGGTGAAATAAATCAATAAAACAAGATCTGAAGATGAAAATAGATTCAATGATAAACACACAGACAGAAGAAAAACAGGACCATGAGAGCTCAGAGAGGAAGGTGAGCAACACAGAAGTGATCCTGTTTAACAGAATGCAAGAGATGGAGGAATGAATCTCAGGTCTAGAAGATACAATTGTAGATCTTGAAGCAACCATTAAAGAAAAATGCTAAATCTTGAAAAAATTCTGACACAAAACAAGCAAGAAACCAAGGACACCATGAAAAGAAGAAATCTGAGGATAATAGGCATTGAGGAAAGAAAAGATGCCAGACTCCAAGGCCCAGAAAACATTCTCAACAAAATCATAGAAGTAAACTTACCCAATCTAAAGAAAGAGGTGCCTATAAACATAGAAGAGGCCTACAGAACACCAAATATAATAGACCAGAAAAGAAAACTTCCCGTCACATAATAATCAAAACACAAAACATACAGAACAAAGAAAAAAATAGTAAAAGCTGCAAGGGAAAGGGCCAAATAACATTTAATGGCAAATCTATCAGAATTACACCAGACTTCTCAGCAGAGACCATGAAAGCCAGAAGGGCCTGGACAGAGGTCCTGCAAACCCTAAGAGACCACAGATGCCAGACCAAACTACTTTACCCAGCAAAACTATCAATAACCATTGACGGAGACAACGAAATATTCCATGATAAAAACAAATTCCAACAGTACCTATCCACAAATCCCCCTTTACAAAAGGTACTAGAAGGAAAACTCTACCCCAAAGGGACAAGCTACAACCAAAACTACACAAGAAATAGGTAACTACACCATCGCAAAAACACAACCACATGAATGCTCTACTGGAACCAACATCAAAATTAAGACTCTTAACAGTCACTGGTCATTAATATCTCTAAACATCAATGGCCTCAATTCTCTAATAAAAAGACACAGACTAACTGAATAGATGCATAAACAAGATCCAACATTCTTATGCATTCTAGAAACACATATCACCCATAAAGATAGACATTACCCTCAGGGTAAAAGGCTGGAAAAAAATTCCAATCAAATGGCCACAAGAAGCAAGCAGGCATAGCCATTTTAATATCTAACAAAATAGACTTTCAACCAAAATTAATCAAAAGGGATGAGGAAGAACACTTCATACTCATCAAAGGTAAAGTAAACCAAGATGACATCACAATTCTGAACATCTATGCTCCCAATACAAGGGCACCCACATTTGTAAAAGATCTATTCATGAAGCTTAAACCACACATCGATCCCCACACAATAATAATGGGAGACTTCAACACCCCACTCTCATGGAAGGATAGGTAATTGAAACAGAAACTAAGCTGAGAAATAACATCATTAACCAATGCCATGTATCAAATGGATCTAACAGATATCTATAGAGCCTTTCACCCACACAAAAAGGAATATACCTTCTTCTCTGCAGCCCATGGAACCTTTCCAAATTGATCACATCGTAGGTCACAAAGCAAGCCTCCACAGATACAAGAGGATTGAAATAATACCTTGTATCCTATCAGATCACCATGGTCTTAGGCTGCACTTCAACAACAACAGAAATAACAAAAAGCCTGCACATACATTGAAACTAAACAGCTCTTTACTTAATGATACCTGGGTCAGGGAAGAAATAAGGAAAGAAATTGAAGACTTCCTGAAATTCAATGAAAATGTAGAAACAACATACCTAAATTTGTGGGATACTTTGAAAGCAATGCTAAGAGGAAAATTCATAGCACTAACTGCCTTTAAAAAGAAATTGGAAACATCCCACATAAGCAACTTAACAACATAGCTGGAAGCCCTAGAAAAAAAAGAAGCAGAAACACCCAAGAGGAGTAGATGTCTGGAAATAAACTCAGGGCTGAAATTAGTAAATTAGAAACAAAGAGAACTGTCCAAAGAATCAGCAAAACTAAGAGCTGATTCTTTGAGAAAACCAACAAGATAGACAAACCATTAGCCAAACTAACTAAAAGACAGAGATACAGTATACAAATCAGCAAAATCAGAAATGAAAAGGAAGACATAACAACAGACACTGAAGAAATACAAAGAATCATGAGGTCCTGCTTCAAAGGCATATATGCCACAAAATTTGAAAATCTAAGGGAAATGATTTCTTGATCAATTCCACTTGCCAAAATTGAGTGAAGAACAGATAAATAAGCTAAATAGTCCCATTTCCCCCTATAGAAATAGAAGCAATCATTGATAGGCTTCCAACCAAAAAAAGCCCATGTCCCCTGGAAGGGGAAGCCTGGTGGCACTCAGAGGAAGGATAGCAGGCTACCAAGAAGAGACTTGATACCCTATGAGCATATACAGGGGGAGGTAATCCCGCTCAGTCACAATCACAGGGGAGGGGAGTAAGGGGAAAATGGGAGGGAGGGAAGAATGGGAGGATACAAGGGTAGGGATAACAATTGAGATGTAATATGAATAAAGTAATAAAATATATTTTTAAAAAACAGAAAAAAGTAGAAGGAGATTAAAAGGGAATGACAGAATACAAGTAAACTGATAAAGGAACTATCCTTCACTACTAACACAAAGGTTGGGTTGGGCTGGGTTAGCTGTAAGAGAACTTCCTGTAAGTAGTATGTAAAGAAAATTATTTTAAAGTGACAGGAGGGCTGCGAATATATATCAGTTGACAGAGTACATGGTGTAATGCCTGAGGCCCTTGTTTCCAACTCCAGGAGAGAATAAACTTGGCATTATGGCACACACCCATGATTCCAGCACTCAGGAAATAGAGGCAAGAAAATCAGATGTTCACGCTCTATGGCAAGTTTGAGGTCAGTCTGTGATACGAAAGAAAAAAGTTATGAAGAAGGGAGGATGGAGAAGAAAGGGGAGGAAGAATAAAGGAGGGAAGGAAAACAAAACCCACTCAAGTTGAGACTAATACTACTGCTTCATATTGTATCACAAATGCATAATGGCTATGACCAGTGCAAAGTCAAGTTCTGTCCTTTGGTAAGACATCTGGATCTCACCAGACCTTAAAGATTTTATTAATTTTAAAGAGGCCATGAATCTGAAAGAGAGTGGGAGGGATGTCTGGGAAGGTTAGGAAAGAGGAGAGGAAAGAGAGAAATGTTTTAATTAAAATATAATCTCAAAAAATAAAAATAATTGGCTTAAAGAAAAGATTTTTATTATTTTTAATTGTGTGTGTGTGCGTGCAAGTAAGTGTATGTACATATGCACATATGAGTTCAAGTGCCTACAGGACAGACATCAGATATTCTACTAGAGCTGCAGGTGGCTGTAAGTTACTTGACATGGGTGCTGGGAAACAAACATGGGTCCTCTGTAGGACTAGTATATGTTCTTAACTACGAAACTGTCCTTCCTGCTTTTCTTCTTTTAAGAAAGATTTTTAGGGCGTGGTAGTGCATGCCTGTAATTCCAGCACTCAGGAGGCACAGGCAGGCAGATCTCCGTGAGTTCGAGGCCAGCTTGGTCTACAAAGTGAGACAACCAAGGCTACAGAGAAAAAATCCTCTCTCGAAAAACAAAGACTTTTTTAAAAAAGTAACTCTCAATTTTATCCTAAGTGTGGGGGAAAAAGTCTTTATGTGTTATTTGTAGATACTTTCTGTCCTATGTACCACCACTTTAGCCTTTCCACCAAATGTGCAAAAGTTCAACGAACCTTACAGGCCCATCTGGCTCATCTCCCATCCTCTTGAGAAGCTACCCTCTCACAGCACATTGAACAGCCCATGAATACAAACAGGCCTGAAGTTGACAATGAGAACAGCCAGCCTACTTGCTTCATAACTATTCACATACTGCTTTACAAAATGATTTTGAATATAGTCGTTGGAAAGATAACATTAAACATTTATTATGTTGTTGATTTTCACAGAATCCTTTCAAAACTAGAATTAATAATTCAAATAGACTATCAATGAAGTTGGAATTAGCAAGGGCGATATTTTACTGCAAGCAGTATAGTAATGTGTGTAATGTTTAAACTAATTACAGCTTTTAGTGAAAAATCTGAAATGAGAAGTGGTTCTTTAAATAGAAATCTGATAGTCCATTCACAAAGTTAACACTGACTTTCCAATTCACTATCCTAATTGATTTTAATAATTACATAAGCTAAAAATGACTTACTAAAATCACATAGCCTTTTCTATAAATAAAATAAGACAAATGCTTATTTATGAGTTAATAATGGAATGATGTCCATTCAAAGCATCTTCACGGATCCTTAGAAATAATATACTTTCCCCCAAGGATATCTAATGGTTCAATTTCTTTCCTGACTCAGCCAGTGAGTCCCCCAACTTCACAGAAAACATGTTTGAGAGCCGTGCTTTGTGTGCATGCCTAAAGTTAATGCTTCAGAGTGTTGATATAAAAACAGTGGGCCCCAATCCAGCCCAAGTGAAGTGCTTACTATCCTATTACCTGCTAATTACGTGCTTATAAAACATGATTATTAAATGCACTTAGAAAGTTCTATATGGCTAAACTCAAACTTGATTCAACTATGCACACTCCCATGACTCACTCTCTACCTCTTGTGCCTCAAGCCTAACCCTAACACATCTCTAAAAGCAGCCACTAAAAACTTTAAATTCTAGACCAAGTCTTTGTAGCAGATGAATTTCCCAAGCAGGACATACCAACTAGCCTAAACAATGACAGCACTAGCCACCTAATCCATAACATTTCTTCCCAAATATTCTTGACCTATTACCCATCACTAGCCTTTTGATTATGGATTAATAATTTAAAGTCAATAAGTCAATATGCTTCTTGCCATTCCTTCACCTGAAACTCGAGTAAGCCTTCTGACTTTTCTGGACTAATTCTGAATTTTGTGTTCTCTGGAGAAGAAAAAGTGTATGCAAGAATAGAACTAATGATAAATAGCAGATGACCACTGTCAACTAAATCACAAGCTGCCACCTTTTCTCACAAGCCTTCTGTTTCTTTACTCACACTGTGGGAACTGATCTGCAAGGGCTCTCTTAGTCTTCAGGGAGTACTGAGAAACCCTTCAGTGTGGCTTTCACTGCTCATATAAGGCACTTCAGATGAACATTAGACATAGTACTTCCTTACAAGAATACACCTTTATCCTTTAAGTAGGCTTCTTTTTCCTCTCATTTTTAGAGTATACTGGAAGAGTATGTTAAAAACTGTGGAGGGATCAAACATAAATATACACAGATATAATGTTACTTTAAAAAGATCTGTGAGAAAAAATCCTGAGAAGCTTCAATGAAGGAGCTGGTTCATTTACATACTTAGGAAGCAAATTTATATGGAACAGCAAATACCTTACAAAATAAAGTTGGCCTTGAACTATATGTACTAGCATCTCTGATCAGATATTTCCTCGATCAAGTCTTCTTGGAATGAATGGCAAAATTTAATGCAAAATTCATCCCAGGCTTTAACATAAACCATTATAAGCAGAAACAGATTTATAGCCTGAGTATAGAATCATTCTTTATTCTTTTAGATCCTAAGAGTCTAATAGCCAAATTAATTTCCTAGTTATAATGTTAATACACCTAGTATATTTGTAGGACAAAAGCAAGCACAGATATCATTATACTATGAGTTTGCATGGCTAGGTTATAAGTAATATATTTGTGATACAGGATATCTTTTTGGGAACTTGACACAAGCTATGGTCACCTGGGAAGGAGGAACTTCAGTTGAGAAAAAGCCTCCATCAAGCCTGTGGGGCAGTTTCTTGATTAATGGTTGATGTGGGAGGGTCTAGCCCACTCTTGGCAGTGGTCCTGTGCTGTATTAGTAATCATGCTGAGCAATCCATAAAGAGTAAGCCAGTAAGCAACATTCTTCATCTTTTCTGCTTTAGCTCCTGACTCCTGGTTCCTGCCTTAAATTCCTACCCTGACTTCCCTCAAAAAATGGACTGGAACCTTCAAGGTGAAAGAAACCCTTTCCTTTTCAATTTTTCAGTCAGTACTTTATCACAGCAATAGAAAAACAAACAAGTGTCACAGACAAGTCACACTAGTGCTGGGAAAATGTCCAAGTCTGACTACAGAAGTAAACTGATTGTTAGATCCAAACCGGGCCCCTAAAGTGGCAGTGCTGCTGACAATATCCTAAATGACAGCCTGGGCTCAGCTTGGGCTGAGCTCTGACTGGGGAAGCAGGATTGCTATCAGATAAGCAACTCAGGGAAAATGATTCAGCATTCCTCAGAAATCTCCTGAGGCAAGTTTGTGTTTCTTAGGAAAAGTCATTACTTCCCTTAACTGTCCCCAGTGGTCAACTACCTCAGGCAATGGATGTCTAGTTGCTGATTAACCCAGTCTGGAACAACAGATCAAAGCCCCCAAGCAAAATTCCAGCCTATTCTGGCCCACACCTCTCTTCCCACCACTACTAAAACTGACTCATTGTTTCCTGCTGTCTGCTGTTCTCTGTACCTCCCCCAAATGAGGCACCCCAGCAGTTTGAATCCCTGAATAAACATTTAATTCGACAGAGTGGTTTAGTTCAGTGCTTTCACTGAGCCCTTGCTTACCCTGATCAGTCACCTAGTGTCTAAGGTGGCAGCTGCCATTTGTGCCCTCACAGTTCTCCCTGTATAGCAAACTTTTCTGCTCTGGCAACCCACTTCTCTTTGTGGATTATTACACTTACTCTATCTTAGAATGTCAAAACAAGTGCACTCACAATTTTCTAAGGCTTCTTTATCTAAGCTATAATAGTTTCTTTTCTTCACCTCATTAGAGAAATTGGGTACAGATTCATTTCTTCTCATGGTTTGCGAGGGAAGAAATGGTAGAAGAAAGTGGCTCACATCATGGTGGCTAGGAATAAAAAAGACTTTCTCTTTTTTCCTTTTTAATTCTATCTGGTGCTTAGCCTACAGAATTAAATAATTCACATAAGGGGTGAATCTTCACCCATATTAATCTCTGGGAATGTTCTCATAGACACACCAAAAGGTGTTGTGAGATTTTAGATGGCCTGAGTTCAGTAGGGACATTATTAGCTAGATGGCCTGGCCTCAGCAGTGATATTGTTAGCTAAAGAAACATAAGATTCCAAGAGGCTTGGACCTAGCATTTTCCAGCTGAGCAAACAGGTTGAGAATTGCAGGCTGATAACAAGAACAAACAAGATTCTCCACTAGCCTCCACCTCAACCCTGCCCCTGGAACTTACTACCTCAGACCCCACATACCTGAAAGCTGTCTCCCCCACTTAGAATTTACTACCTCAGACCCCATTCACCTAAAAGGTCACATATTGTTAGCCCTTCACCTGATAACTAACCATGGTTGTTAAGTTCTGCTTCTGTCAGAGGGTATTTAAACCCTCCACCATTACAGAGCAAGGTCTCTCATCTGTAAGGAGCTTGGTGGACCCCAACGCATCGCCTAATAAACTCCTTTGCTTTTGCATAGACTTTGGACTGTCTCTCAAATGGGCTTTCCAGGGATAAACTCAGAAGACCTGAGTTTAACAGTGTGCCTTATTAATCTCCCAAGCACTTCTCAGGTTAAACAAGCAGACAGCTACTCTTAAAAACAAACAAACAAACAAAAAACCCAAAAAACAAAAAACTTCTATGAAATCTTAGTGCTGCCTGTATGCATGTGCATGTAGGACCATCTACCAGAGCATGGGTAGCCTTTCAAGGATTTTATATAGCCATTTACACTGGGATAAATCCTTTCTCAAGCCATGTACTATTCTAAAAGAAGGTAAAACCTTCGATCCTGCAGAGAAGCTAGTTAAGCTCTGGAAATAAACAACCTAAATGCTCCAGGAAGTTTCTAAAAATGACCAGATACATTAGTCCTCTCATTCTCCAAGCGTCTGTAAACAGTATCAAGTTAAAGGATAAGCTAAGCTACCTAGAAGATGCTCAGACCACCAACAGAGCTAACTAGATGAAGCAGGTTCCACTGAGCTGTTTGGAAGATGCTCAGACAAGCCAAGCTGTCTGGGATAAGTTCATATAAACTGAAGGACCTGGAAAGGACACTCTCAAACCTGGTAAGCTACCTACAGGCTGTGCAGTGTGCTCCAGGTTTCTAGCTTTTATGAGTTGTTACCCATGCTGTTTTGGGCTTTGATGATGCAGCTGTCTTTGAGTCATTTCTACTCTTGTAAGTAACCCCTCACCCATTCCTGTAAGTAATCACAAAAACTCATTGGTTCACCAATTTGGACTTTGGTGGTGTCTGTACTTTTATATGTCGTTGATTCTCTATCTGTAGTGAGTAGACATCTGTTAAAGTCTCCCCAGGTATAGTGCCACACAACAAGGGGCCACATCTAAGAAAGCAACTTATTCTTCCTCTCCTAGAAGGCATAAATTGCCAGTATCTTCTCAGGTAGGAGTGAATCTTCATGAGCCATCCATGCTGGGATACTGGCCACCTTGCTTCTGTGCAGTTCTTGTGTATGCAGTAATAGACACTATGAGTTCATGTATATAACAACTCTTCCTTCTTATTTTACCTACTAAATGAAATAGGGAAATTACCATGTAGCACCTGCTATACCTTATGAAGAAATCTCCACCACCCCCCTAAAAGCCAAGGTCCTAAACTGAGTTCAAAAGCTCCAGGAAGCTAGCAGAAGAAAAGCTGCTGATTCTAACCCCAGACATCCAGTGGTTGTAAAAAGAGAAAACAACCCCCACAGTTGCAAAGACAGCTTGTTTAAGGAAAATAGCTAACATCCCATTTTGCCCCCAGTGAACCTTCTCTTTACTCCTCCAGATCCTTAGCCACAAAATTTCCACTTGCAGTCACTGAGTGACTGGGTCCTGTGGCCTGATCGTTCTGGGGTCAGATCTCAAGGTGCTACCTCTCTGGATTTAAATAAAGCATGTTCCAGCTGATCAAGTTCATTTAAATTCGCATCTTTTATTTCTTCCTATAACCTAATTCATACCTATCCTTACACTGTATAATCCTCCCATTTCATGTTTATAAGAGATGAAACCATGAACAAAAAGCACACACTACTCTTGAGAAAAAGGATGACTAGACACCAGTGAAGAGACTCTGGCCAGGCCAACCATGGCAAGCATGGCTCTGGAAGGCCTTTCTCTTCTCCCCTACACCTTCAGTATTGCTAAAAACCACTGAATTGTATTCTTAAAGTTAGTCCCCAAGGTCTAGCCCTTATTTGGCCACTTCCTCCTCCTAAGGCTAACTACCAAGGCCCAGCTATCAAAGTATTGAAATCCAGCAATCAACAGCCCCTTTGGCTCACCTAATTAACATGCCTAATTGAAATTAAGCACCCCATGCTAATACAGGGTTTCCCTTTGTACCTTTGTAAATAGCCATTTTCCTATATGCCATGTCTGTCTGCTCTCTATCCAGAGTCAGTCCCTTCTAGTCACCCCTTCTCTGGGGGCAAATGCCCCTTCCCCTTCTGTCTTGTCGTCTACCTTCTTTGTCTCTTATTCTCTACCCTTTGTCTCTCTGGGGCAAGTAAATCTCCTTTGTGCTGAGAATCCAGTCTTGGGGGTCTTGAACCAATTCTAATCCCTTCAATCAGCATGAGAGGGATGGCTAAAACTAAACTAAAACTAAAATTCCAGGCAGAAAAAAATAGGCAAAAAAAAAAAAAAAAGCAAAACCCTAAGATGAAAAGTTTTGAGGAATCAGATCGATTTAGTCATATGATCTACATTAATATTAACCAGGCATCTAAGGAGATGTTTTGGTTATAACTCTAAGAGAATCTGCTCTCACTGAGATGGGACTTCCTGATTGTTTGTTGGCCTACATGGTTTTAAGTAAAACTGCAGCTCTAATGTATATACATTCATATTAAGCAAGTACCTCTCATAGTCTAGACTTTTAGACTGTTTTAATAAACATTCACATAAGCTTTCAAATCTTCACTTGAGACCATTTTGCTTTATGAATCAAAAATGTGTACATTGCAATGCTTCTCTTCTGTAGCTCTCACATAGTCTTACCTCTATAAGAATCTTGAGAAAGACAGGCACTCAGCACAGATGGAAACAGTGAACTGAGATCTGCTGGAAAGAGACCAAATTTGGAGAAGAAAAACAGTCATTCTGAGTAGCAGGCTACGTATGTCCTTTTGTGCATCGTAAAACCTTACCACTTTTTTTCATTTGATGATCTCAGCAGGTATTTCTTACCTTTCATTGTCTAGTGAAGGGCTTGCCTACTACTAATGACTATATTAACAGGACCAGAGGAAGGAGAGCAGAGCCTCTGTGCTAACTATGAAAGAAAATTCAAAAGAAAGCTCCCAAGTCTACTATTTAGGAATTAAACAGCATGAGGCTTTCTGGGGACACTTGTGGCTATCTGAAGTTTTTTATTTCACTGTGGAACCTCAGGAATCTGGCAGACTTAGCTATGATGGGACAACCTCATCAGCTCCTTCTAGGCCTTGGGCACAGCTTTTTAAATGATATGTTCCACAGAAACAAATAGTAGTTCTTGCAAGCCATTTGGAGCCTCAAGTAGACATGTTCCCACCGTAAGAGGCAGCAAGTTCCTATACTAAGTTCCCATAAGTTCAGACACTAAGAATATACTATGAATTATGTGAAGGAAAACTTCTTTTCACATGTTTACATTCTCATGGGAAGACCTTCAATGGCTCTGCATCAAGTTTCACAAGCGGAAGTGCAAAAGCTCCTGGGAAGATCATTCTTTGTACTGCTTCTACACACGCTGTTACCAAAATTATACATACAACTCATCTGCATGAGCCACCCAGCTTTCAAAATTCCCCACAATGTAATGCTTTGTAGATTATCCTCTTTACCAAAACATACAACCTTTAAATTCAGTTAGCTACTAGGCCTCTCCCTATGTATAAAATATGAGTTTAGAAATTAAAAAGGAAGTCAGACACTTGAACAAGAAAGTATATATTTAGATTTAAAAGCATATCATCTTCTCAGAATATGGATATTTTCATAAAAACATTAGAGTAACACCAAAATGTTCAAAGTGGTCATGACTAGATAGCTGGACTGTAATTTTAAATGTATTAAATGCTGCTGAGAACTTACTCAAATGAACCAATAGTCTATCTTTTCCTAAATCTGTATTCAGCTGTGTCATCATAATTGTCTAAAATTATTCAATGTGACAACGTTTACATCTGAGAAACTGGAAAAAACCCACATACCTGATTTCTCTTTTCCTGTAGAAAGTCAACAGTTTTTTAATTACTTCTTTTAGTCTCTAGACTTTCTTTGTAACCATATATTGTAACTATAATTTAGAAGTTATTTTTAAAGGAAAAAATGAGCCTATTAACTTGTGTAAATAGTGCTTTTTCATGAAGTACTATGAAAAAGCTCCTTTTCCTCCATAAAAGAGCAATTAACCATAGGTTTGGCCTAAAATTACCTTTGCAATCTAAACTCTCTCTGGTACCCATGCATATGAGCAGCATGAAAACACATTTCATCTAAGTAAAAGTTTCAGGGGGTAAAACCACACCATAGATTAACACATTAAAACTCCAAATAACTGGGAACCCCTTACAAAGTAGCCCCCAGTTGAGGTTAAAGGGAAAGGTCTGAACCATTTGACATCTAAAAGAAATGTTCTACCTTAAGTTCTGAATAAGGTTACTTTCACTGTTGCTATGTTGTCCAAATTCTGAGGATATCTACCCAAGTAGAGACTTTCTATTTTACATTCTTCAATCTAATCTAATCTAAAATCTAATACTTAAAAAAATCACCCACTAAGCTACTCTCAAGCTTTTCTCCAAAATCTCCCAATGAAGAAATTCAGGATGACTGTGCAGTAGGTACAGAAACGTCATTCAAAAAAGAAACTATCACAATTATTAGTTATCGATGAGTAGATAAGTTTGCATCTATACCATGCCACTCCATGAAGGAACGAGGCTAGCACGTTCCTCTAGGTGATTCTGGATAAAGCTTTCTCTGAATACTTCTAGCCTCAGCTTTCTGCTTGAAGAGAAATAAAAATGACCTCTACTTTCTAGATATTTGAAGTATTTAACTAATTTCATGATAAATCACAAGGCTTTGAATTGTCAAGGTACTGTTATGAAAGAAGTTTTAGGTTCTATTTTTAACATATTTGGTTCTTTTGCCTTATTTACGTTCCTCCTTTGGCTGAGTGAGCCATGGGGTAGTGTAACCTAAAAATAAACTGTAACCCATAAAGGAAAGAAAATAATTGAATAGGACAGGGTAGGGCTAAAGCAAGAGTTACAGTCATGTTCCTATATGTGCATTCTGGAAAGCAGGACTACTTCCTGTACTGCCTGTGAACTGAGTCCATTCCAAAGGTTAGTGCACTTACTTCTCACAACATGTCTACCAACAGAATGAATCAGTAAGACCAGCTCAGTTAGTGTACTGGCTACTCTAAAATCCAAAAGTGCTGGGCACATTTGTATGGGCATTTTTTTTCTTAAGTAAATCTTTAATCCAGATCTTTTGAGGTGGGAAGATGCACCTTTAATCTGGGCACCACCTTCTGTTGGCAGCCTACATAAAGGGCATGGAAGAAGGAAATTGCTCTCTGCTTGCTGGCTCTTGCTGGGTGTGTGGGGGGGGGGTTGAGTGAGAGGTTGAGTCATTCGGTAAGTTCTGTTCCTCTAGAGACCCATGACTAATAGTTAGGAAATATTGCTGTTTAAATGTGAACTTATATTAGAGGAGCATGTTTTAAGATTTGATCCCTAGATAATGGTGATGTTTTAGACTTTCCAGAGGTGGAACATTTCTGGTGGAAGTGGGTCATTGTGGGCAGGCTTTGATGTTTTATAGACCAACCATATGTTTTGTCTTTTTTTCTCCTTTTTGATTGTGTCATGTGATCTCTCACTCCTATCTGCCTTCCTAGCCACAATACATTATATTCCTTCAACTGTAAGCTAAATAAAACCTCCTTCCCTTCAGTTGTTTTTTTTTTTTTATTGGGTATCTCAGCACAGGAAAACCCTTGGGTAGCTGTCATGCTAAGTTTAAGTCCTGCTTTGCTCTAATCTCCAATTCTTCCCTGTTGGAACAGGAGTGTTTATTTTATGCCATTGTATAATGGAAGAATATAACTTTTTTGTTTTTATTTTTTAAAAATCTTATGGGGGCTTATAGTTAAGACATTTCTTTGAGTATAAGAAAAGAATGGACTTCTGAAACACTGAGACTATGGAGAAATTTGAAGTTACAATAAGTCATTCTCTATTATGAGATAGCCATAAGCCCAGTCATATTTTTTATCTATTCTATGCATCCTAACTAGAGATACAACACGATCAGCTTCTTCTCACTGTGCTCCTAACACCATGTCTTCCCTACCACAATGTATTCCCTAGACTGGTGGTTCTCAGCCTATGTATTGCCACCCATTTGGGGGTTGAAAGAACCTTTCACAGGGGTCACATATAAGATATCCTACGTATCAGATATTTACATTAGAATTTATAACAGCAGCAGAATTACAGTTATGAAGTAGCTATAAAAATAATTTTATGGTTGGGGGGTCACAACAAAATGAGGAACTGTATTAAAGGGTCACATTACTCTAGAACCATACACCAAAACAAAATCTTTTCCTTAAACCACTTCTTGTCAAATATTTGGTCATAGTGAGGAAATTAAATAACACAAGAACTAAGGACAGTTACTGGTTAATCAAGTTTGAACAAGGTCTATCTGATGCCATGGCAGTTTAAGAAGGAATCTATAAAGCAGTGAAAGTTAAGAGATATGTAACCCAGTTAAGGGCTACCCAATACATAATACTTTATACATGCTGTTAATAAGTACATGTCATAAGACAAACTATTAAAGAGGCTGCAGTGCAAGGCCACATTTCTGGACATATACCACGGTGGGTAACAACTCCTAAAATGTGATCTTTCTTTAGAAGACCCTCTATTCTAAAATTTGGTATTCTAATATATTAAATGCTTTGATCTCAAATTGACAGGAAATTCTATAGCCCATTAGAAATCAATTCTGGGCCTGGAGAGATGAATCAGCAGTTAAGAGCTTGCTGTTCTTGCAGCGGACCAAGATTCAGTTCTCAGCACTCACATGAAGCTTCACAACCATTTGTATCTTCATTTCTAGAGGATCACATGATGTCTTCTGTTCTCTATGGGCACCAGACATATATGTGGTACACATATATACATATAGGCAAAACATGCACACACATCAGATAAATAATATTTTTAAAATGGAATCTTGATGAAGTTATTGTATACTTAGCCAGACAATTGACAGTAAAGACAAAATCAAGTTCAGATGGAGGAACTCTACATACCTGGGAACAGGAGCACAAACAGTAAGTTGAGTAAAAACAACAAAAGCAAAGTGCTTACCAATCAAGCCTTAGGCTTTGCTACTATATGAAACAGAGTCTGGCCTAAACAGAGACAAGAAAGAATATTTATTATATAGATCAAGTATTTAGTGACATCAACTTGACAATGATTTGTCACACTCAAACAAATCTTATTCACCCCTCTGTTTCTCTTATATGCCTTAGCACACAGAGCACAAATCCTTCCCACAAATTCCAATGCCTGAATTTACTGACAATTTTAACAAGATCTTAAAATGTAGAAATGTATGTTAGAAACCAGCTGAATAGACTATATAAAAACCCTACAGTGAAAATCAGCTAAGTGACTTTTAGATTCCCAGAATGCCTTTAAGTCTCAGAAACATCTTCAAAAGAAATGGAAGGATAAAGGTTTGCAGAACTGGCCTATTTATTACTTAAATTGCTTGTGTATGCTTTCTGTATCTCTATACCAAATATATGTTATGAGTGGGATAGACCCACAGCTCCCATGTTTGCTATCACCCATTGGTTGCATGGGTCCTATATTCCTACCTACTCCCATCTCAGAAATAGAACTGGCTTTCCATGTTCTATTCAAAATCACATTGTCAAACCCCCCAAAAGCTAACTGAATACTCCAACTCTCTCTTGACTCTTTGTAGTTTTGTCTTTGTACAGTCCACTCCAGACAATCCTTCCACTATCAGCTAGCTTTTCTAAAATAAATTTTAAAAATAGATAAAAATGTTGACTTAAGCCTCAGAATCCATTCTTGTGAAATGAGAACAGAATAAGGATGTTACTGTGTCTCAGTGGCAGCCACAGCACACAAGATGGTAAGTAGTAACTGGAAAAGAATGCCTCTGCCTAACTAAAGAAATAGGTTGTGCCAGGCATGGTGGCGCACACCTTTAATCCCAGCACTTGTGAGGCAGAGGCAGGTGGATCACTGTGAGTTTAAGGCCAGCCTGGTCTACAAAGTGAGTCCAGGACAGCCAGGTCACACAGAGAAACCCTGTCTCAAAAAAAAAAAAAAAAAAAGAAAAGAAAAGAAAAGAAAAAAGAAAAAAGAAAAAGAAAAAGAAATAGGTTGTGTGATTAGAGAGTGAGAGTGGCCCACAGGTAAGAACATGTACCATTCTTAGAGAGGACCAGATTTAAGTTCCCAGCACCCACATCAAGTGATTCAAAACTACCTGTAACTGCAGCTCCAGGGGATTCAATTACTCTTCTGATCTCCATACATGCATACATGCACATAACAATAAATCTTAGTGTGTGTGGGGGGAGGGGGAATAGGTTGTAGAGACAAAGTCTCTCATAAAATGAGTCAGCAACACTCTAGAAGTGACACTATCACTGTTAGTACTATGGATCTGTAGCGACTCAGGGAAAGTATTTCAACATCTATTTTAATGATAGCATGGGAAACTGTTCCAGGGGAGGCAATGACTGGTCCTCTGCAAAACATCTATCACGTCTCATAGCACACATATGTTCTGAATTTCCCTAAGTCATCTTAAAAACTGGTTCCCATTCTACCTTCTTCACTTTACATAACTGTAAGCAGGCCTTACAAGTAGCTGTCTGTCCATCACGCTCTAAAGCAGGTTCTGCAAAAACCTATAAAAAACATTTACCTGTGAGTTGGTAGTCAAGCACTACCTGGTTGGGATACAGGTGCTCTATCCCAGGGGAACTTCAGAAAATGGACGGGGAGGCAGGAGGCAGGCATGCAGAGAAAAAGAGAAAGTAAGCAGCACGTTCTATTTCTGACTACAGAATCAAAATTACGATTCAGATTTTTGACACTCCTTTCAAAATGGACACGGTTCTTACTGAACTCATCAAAAAGGAATTATTAAATATTATCTACTAAGCAATGGCCATTATTTTTGAGCAAGGGAATGTCAAGTTTATCTATCAAGACCCCTATGAAGATCTTATACATGATTACAGATCCTTTGAAATGTGAAACTGAGCTGTTCAGATTATTCAAGAGCATTTCAAATAACACTGGGGGCAGCAATCAGTAACACAGAAAGTTAGAAAGAAACCCAGAAGCTAATACGATTTAGGGTAGTCCTAAATTACTCTAACCACTAATTAATACTAGTACCATGTTAATACTGAATTTAGATCTTAGAGTACTAAGAAAGGAACAAACCTCACATCTTCTAATACTGTCTTTTGAGGACATAACTTGGAAAACATCCCCTATGGGACTCTAGGGATCAAGTGGTTACAGTAAAATACCTTTAAGCCTGAGACCTAAACGCAACTACTATAGCTCTCACTCAGGCCTAGCACTCTGCTTGAAAAGTTAGGATCTGTAAAGCTAATGTCCATTTCCTAAACCCTTCCTACGTCATAGTAGAACTTCGAAGCCTACCAACAATTCGCCTTCCTGACTTGAGTAGATAATATTTGAAGAACAAAGACACAACTAAAGGCTTGTCACTTGTTACCAAACCTGTTAACATGAGTTTAATCCTAACAGGCCCCTATATGGGGGAAGGAAGAATTACTTCCATAAATTGTCCTCTGACTTCCTGACACATGCCATGGCACACACTTTTACACACATGTGTACACACACACACATACACACGCAGTCTCTCTCTTTCTCAAATATTTTTAAAGTATCCAGAAAGTTATTTAGCTTCAAGACAACTCTAAATCAAGAATAAGCTAGGTGGCTGGACATGGTGACATACACTTTTAATTACAGCACTCCAGAAGCAAAGGCAGATAAATCTGTGTATCTTCAAGATCTTGTCTACATAGCAAGTTCCAGACCAGTCAGGGATACAAAGTATGGTACTATATGAAAATAATCTCAACACAAAAGTGACCAACCTGGGCTATTTCTTAAAAAGGGGGAAATCGGGGAGGCAGAGGCAGGCAGATCTCTGAATTCAAGGCCAGCCTGGACTACAAAGCAAGTCCAGGACAGCCAAGGCTACACAGAGAAATCCTGTGTCAAAACTACAGCAACATCAACAAACAAAAAAGAGGAAGATGACAGAGAAGAATGAATTTGAACAAAACATAATTAAACCCACAATTCCATATACAAACTTTAAAAAGTAATTTTAAATGTTTGAAATCATTTAGAATGATGAATTTCTCTTTATCTTGCCTTGAATACATACTAAGTATCATGCAATAGAGGCAGGAGTGGGGCCAGTATGAGGCACATAACGAGGTCCTGACAAAATAACAAACACAAAACAAAATGCCTGCATTTAAGGCAAGCATCACTGGAAGCACTCCTACACTATATCAGCAAGGAGGCATGTGTGCTCTGACCTTTTTATCTGAGCAGGATGCTGGACAAGCTCTATCTTCTTTATCTGCAAATAGAAAGTTTCTAAGTTATTTTCTTCCATATGAAAAACACCTTGGAATGAGTAGCCCCATCAGAATTTCCAAATTAATACACAACTTAACTTTAAAATATCTAACTTCAACACTACACAGAAAAGATTGGGGGAAGTGCTACACACTTAAAACTACAGCACCTAAGATGGAAAAGCAGGAGAATCATGAGTTCAAGGCCAGCCTTGGCTACATAGTTAGGCTGAGGCCAGTTTAGACATCATAAAACCCTGTCCTCAAACAAATAGGAAACCAAAACCTAACCAAGCAAAAAGCCCCATTACACAACATGACTTGCAAGTGCAGTGTTTTCTGAGACACTGAGACGGCTTTTACCAGACAGTAAAAGCACTTGCCCAGAAAATGAAAATAAATAAATAAATAATAGCACTTGCCCTGCAAACTTAGCAATTTAAGATCATTTTTCATTTTTCACAGTAGGGAGACATTAAGTGACCTCTGCAAGTTGTCCTGACTTCCATAAACAATCTGTGTCACATCTACACACATACACACACATACCCATATGCATGCACATACATAAATAAGTAAACACACACATCGTATAAACAACAATATAGTTTATTTCCTAATTTACCCACTTAAATGTCTCACACTTTTCAAAGTAAACATCCAACAGACTACAGGTCCAACTGAATTATTGGATGCTACCACCTCCCCCCCAAAATAAATATATTAAAACAGAAACTTTTCTTCTTAAATCACTATATGAGAAGACTGGTGTCAAAAAATCACACAAATGACATTAACAAATGACAGGGACCCACAAAATTCACAGAAAGACAAGTAGCTATCAGCTAGTATTAAGTACCTTAAGTTTTAGAGTAATCTCTCAGGGTGCATTTTTTTTTCCTGGTTGAAAATAATAGAATCAAGTTAAAATTTAAACCAGCACACAATTTCAAAAACCATCTGAAAATGTACAATAAGAAATATATCACGTCTGTAGCTGCCACTGTGCTGTTTCTTTCTGTGTCCTTCTTCCCCCTTCCCTTTCCCTCCCTTCCCAATTTTTTTGAGAAGATGCCTGACTACTGAGGCCAGATTGAGCTCAAATTTGTGATATCACACTGTCCTTGCTTCAGCCTCTGCACATACCTTTCCTAGGTAACCACGAATACAAGGGTATCATTGGATTTCCTCCCTTTTAAATTGAAAATGCCACTGAAGTATAAAACCATACACAAGAGGGTCCAAAAGCAACAATTACCAAATAAAATATTAAAGAACAGCTTGTAACATGAGAGCATAACAATAAAGCCAATGTAGCTGAGCCTCAAAGCACACCAGCTTATAACGCTTACCAACCTTATCTTTAAAAAAAGAAAAAGATTTCTTTTACTTGTACGGGTTTTTCCCTGCATGTACATGCATCTGTATACACTATGCATTCAATTCCTGTAGAGGCCAGAAGAGGGCAACAGATCCCTTGGGATTAGAGTTTGTCAGTTGCTAACCACCTTGTGGGTGCTGGGAATCAAACCTGGGTCCTATAAAGAGTGCTCTTAAACTCCTAGACATCGCTCTATCCTGTCCCCCATATGTTTTTGCCCCCACCTCCTGACTGCTGGGAGTCCATACATTCCTACTTTAGCCATTAAGAGTTCAGTTTAACTAGAGTGTTGTTCTACCAACTATTTCCTAGCCATTAAAAAAAATAGGAGCCAGGCATGGTGGCACACGCCTTTAATCCCAGCACTCGGGAGGCAGAGGTAGGCCGATCGCTGTGAATTCGAGGCCAGCCTGATCTACAAAGCCAAGGCTAACAGAGACCCTGTCTCGAAAAAAAAAATTAAGAAAAAAAAGTGGGCTTCATTATATATATATTTTTACATATAGACCCTTAGGAAATATACTCCCCATCAAGGTCAAGACTTCGAGTCGACACTCCCCCATGGACGCTTACCGTTGTAGATGCTCCCCTTCACTGCTCAAGTCCTCACTTTTTTTCAGCCAGAGGTCCTGCTAGCTTGCCTCAGGGGCTTACCGCCCCCTCGGCTTTCCGGAGCATCGCGTTTCTCCACGGACGACTCCGAAAGCCAAGACAAAATGGACGTTTCGCGTCCTGTGAGCCTCACTTTTATAGGCAGTTTAGTGGCCACACCTCCACGGATTTCAATTGGTTGTAGCTAAGATGATTGACAGGGACACCGTCTAATCGCATCTTCCCTTTAACTAGAGACCCTGCCTACCATAGATACATACTCTTCATTGGTGAAAAGTGTTGGTATTTAAGTCCTTCTGACCGTTGGGTGTCCTAAGGATTGTGGGAAGTTCAAAATGAAACTCACAGTGACGTAACCCTTATTCCACAACCTGATTGGTTCTATCCCAAATTAAAAAAGAAAACCCGCTCTCAGGAAGCGCGCTCCGCTAAACCCCACCCCCACCCCCCACCCTGCTCTTGAGAAGTACACATGCGTGGTCATGTTATTCCCCCTTTTCCCGCCATTTCTACTTCAGCCTCAGAAACGGTTACTCCAGCCAGGCGTAGAGGCGCAGGCCTGTAATCCCAGAACTCGGGAGGCAGAAGCAGTCAGATCACTGTAAATTCAAGGCCAGCCTGGTCTACAAAGAGAGTCCAGGATAGCCAAGGCTAACACAGAGAGACCCTGTCTCGAAAACCCAAAAGAAAAAAAAAAAAAAAGAAAGAAAGAACTCCTTTCATTTTATTTATTTATTTACGTTTTGGGGGAATGAGAGTTTTCAAGACAGGGTTTCTCTGTGTGACCCTTGCCATCCTGGCCTCTCTTTGGGACCAGGTTGACCGCAAACTCACAGCGATACACCTGCCTCAGCTTCCCCGAGTGCTGGGATCAAAGGCATACGCTGCCGCCTGGCCAGCCAGTTAGGCCCTTTTATAAACCGTTTTCTATGCTATTTCTACCTTAGCTATTATAAACTGTTATTCCTTTTTATGGAGAAGTTTTGGTTTTATGTTTCTGTTTTTGTTTTTTTTTTTTTTTTACCTAAGCTATTAAAAACACACCTAAACACCTGAATCCTGGCTGGATTTAGTGTGGAAAGGGGCCAGAGAACTGAGGGACGGTGTAATGGAGTTCAAGTCCACCATAAAAAGACCACCAGGCTCAGCACAGCTTATAATTATCCGAAGTTATTTAAACTGGTAGCAGGGCCACAGTCTCTAAGGCAAGTTAGAGATATGCCTTACCAAACCAGGCGGAGGATAGGTTTTTAAAAGTAAAAAGTACAATTACTCCACCATGGATGAATTTATAGCTATTTCAGAAACTGTCTCACTCCCTTTGTGCCTGAGTTTACAGACACTAGGGCAATAAGTTAATCATTTGGTGGTGGCACATACCTTTAATCCCAGCTCTCGAGAGGCAGGCAGATCTCTGTGAGCTCGAGATCAGCCTGGTATACAAAGTAAGTCCAGGACAACCAAGGTTACGCAGAGAAACCCTGTCTCAAAAAACAAACAAACAAACAAACAAACAAACAAACAAGAGGTTGATCATTTCAGCACAGTTACACAGTTCTGAGGAGGGGGCAAGGTCAGGGTTTTCAGGAATTAGATCAGAGACCAATGGCTACTAAAGAGGGTGCCTGGTACAAAATGGAGTTTCCTCAGCCAGCATATCAGTGAGCAGCCAGCAGATGAGGTGGGAAGCTCCCATCTTTGTATGTAGAGGTTTAAACTTGTGTGAATATTGACATAGTTCTATAAAGCCCAAGGTAAAAAAGCAGTGAATGAACCACATCTGCCTCACAATCAGTCCCTAAAAGTTTAGAAGAGAAAGTACCACAGGGGGAGAAGTGGGACAATCTTATCTATAGAGTTTGGGGGGCAGCACATCATTTACTAAGTTGGCTACTTCAGTTTTCTGGTTTTTTGTTTTGTTTTGTTTTGTTTTGTTTTGTTCCAAGACGGGGTTCCTTTGTGCATCCCTGGCTGTCCTGGAACTCCCTTTAGACCAGTCTGGTCAGCTAGCCTAGCCTCGAGAGCTCCGGTCTAGGAAGCGATGCCCTGTGAAGGAATAAGGTGGAAGGCATCTGTGGAATGACACCTGAAGCTGATCTCTGCCCAACACACTCACACACATAAAAATAAAAGTAAGCAAGCAATTATATTCACGCAAAGAATCTACAAGAATAAAGGAAACAAGATTCACAGGGGAAAGAATACAATTCAAAGTTTATACTCTGATAACTACCAACAATTTTGAAAGTAAAATATATCTAACTATGAGGGAGCCCTGTGGACAAGGAGAGTGAAAGCGTGTAAGAGGCAGGGGGAATGGACGACACAAAAGAAACAAGGCCCCCCTAAATCAATAGGACCAATGCCCACATGAACTCACAGGGCCTGTAGAGGGCTGCGCTAGATGTGGTCATAGAGCTGAAAGGAGAAGTGGACACAAGTCCCACCCCTAACCCGGAAGCTATCTCCAGTGGAGAACCACTCGTGACAGAAAATTTAGTTTCCTCCAAGGGAGTCCCACTGGGGAAACAAACTACTCTTAAAGGCAGGCCCCATGCCCAGCAGTAGACGGCTATCAGCAAGTGAGCTGAGGGGCATCTTTGGAGGTTCTCTGCATCGTAGTGTCATGCCAGGGCTTTTCTTTCTTTAAAAAAAAATCCTTTTTTAATTTTGTCTATATAGCTTTTCTCTCTTTTTACCCTACAGGTACTTTGCATTTATATTGTGACTTCCAGTTTAGTGTCTTTATGGGTTGAATTCCTAAGTGTGGGGATTCCTGAGTGTGCTGTGCCTGTGTCTCTTTCCTGTGCCTTTCCTTGGAATCTTTTTCTTCCGTTTGTTTGTTTTGTCCTATTAATAATATGTTGGTTTTTTGTTTTCTCTTATTATATATTTTATTTGATTTTTATTCCCTGGAGGCCTGTTTGTTTTCTTTCTTTCTTAATAAATTTATTCACAGAAAGTGAGATTACAGAGGTTATAGGGGGCTGTACATGGTCAAGGGCCAAGTGAGCTCTGTACATGGGACAGGAAAACAAGGTGGAAGGGCATTTCTTAAAACAAAAAAACAAAAAAACAAAAAAACAAAAACAAAACAATGGCGGCTATAACCACCCTTCCCCCTCTGATTAAAAAGACACAAAAATAGACGACTCTGGAGGAAGTCGGGAGTCTGAGGGCTTAAGGGTGTTGAAAAGGTTTTCACAAGTGCCAGTCTGGTCTTAAAGATGGTGTCAGAGGCACCGAGGTGGCTCCTGTATCTGTTGGTAGAACAACACCTAGCCCTCACTGGATACCACCTAGTTTTCACTGATCGGGGAGGCACGGGAGTCATTGCAAACATGCCAACATGTCTTGGCATAGAGCTGTATAGTGGCCATAGTGGACACTACCCAAGTGGTGACAAAGGGCAAGCGGCTGATAGACAGGGTTTCCCACTTTGTCAGTGGCAAACTCCCCTAGGATTAGTCGCTGCAGTGGGAAGTCTACACCTATTGAGCTTTTCTTGATGGAGCCATGGAAGGTGGAAAATGGATTCAGATGGAGTATGAGGATTCTAGGGAATCTTTGTACTGTCAACTTTTTGGCATTTCGTGTTTTCTGCCGACATTGGTCACATCCTGGGGCCTTTTCCAACTCCAGCTGTTCTTCCTTGGTGAAAATGCTGAAACAATCCTGCAGAGACACTTTGTCCCTAGCATACCCTTTCTTGACGATGGGCAGGGACATATCACAAAAACAAACCCAAACCCTCAAAGATCATGGAGAGATACCCACAGGCCTGGCACTTGAGGCAACTTTTTCAACTGTTCACAATCTTGCTGTCTTCCTGCTTCAGATAGCACTTCCACATGTTCTTCAGGCAGAGCCACTCCTCAGTGAGGTGGAGAGAGAACTGGACCACTGACCAAGATCAGTGGTGCCCAGTGGCCTCATCAGTTGATTTCTAGGTGCAACTGCTCCAGGAGGAGCTTCAGGAATTCTTGGGCATCTTGATGGCTGTATGCAAAGAAAGAAGGAAAGCATTTCTGGAAGACAGCCTGGAACCGAGTAGCTTTCACAGCTTCACAGGAGTCAGAGTGCCAGACCACATCTGCAAAGGCTTCTGTGAACCCCTGTGCTGGACCTCCAGCAGGCACCTCTTGCAGGAAGTCTCTTCAAAGACAGAAGTCTCAAAGAGGCCTTGTGTTAATCAAACACTGTAGCACAGCATTCAGGAAGCACTGGGGAAGTGTTACGGACATTGGCTGGGATGTTTTCCCTCATTTTTTTTTTTAGATTACTTAATTTTTTTCCTTTTACGAACAATAACTTTTTTCTCACATAATATAGCCCCTCTGGGAAGCAGCAGGCTGTGAGAGCTTCGGTGTTTTTCTTCTACACACCTTCCCCAGATCTCAGGTTGTCTCCACCCCCAACAGAAAAATGGCTCTTACTGTATTTCCCTGATTTCAGAAGCAAACACGACCAGAGCTCAGAAGCAGTGTGTGATTAGACACCTTGTCTTCAGCATAGAAAGGCTCAGAGGGCTGGGCAGATTGTAGAAGGAGCCCTGGGAAGTAGGGGGCTCTGTCTGTGTGCTGAGCAGGGTAAGTGGGGGCAGAGAAGCCCCCAGGATGCTGAAGAGAAGGGCTAGGGTTCCAAGTAGGTGGCTCAGGCCAGAGTGCCAAGCGAGCTCAGTGCAGCCCTTAGCTCACCAGTGCCTCAGTGCCCTCCTAAGGCAATCCCCGATGGACACAATTCGCCACTGTTCACATACTTCAAACAGGTTAGGTTGGTCTGGGGTAGGAGAGGCAGAGCCACAGTTGAAGGTGGTGAGCCAGGCAAGGAAACTCCATGATCTGCTCAAAGGGGGCCTCCAGAATGAGAGCTTGAGGTTCGACACTGACGTAGCTCCAGTTTCTTGAGCCCTTCATCTGGGAGACCTGGATGGGAGGCAAAGGTTGTAACATGGAGTTTGGGCCAGGAACTGGGATTTGGCGTTCCTTCCTGTGGGCCCAGGGAAGAAATGGTATTTTGAAGCCAGACAGTGGTGGCTCATGCCTTTAATGCACTAGGGAGGCAGAGGCAGGAGGATCACTGTGAGTTCGAGGCCAGCATGGTCTACAAAGTGAATCCAGGACTGTCAAGGCTACACAGAGAAACCCTGTCTCAAAAAAAAAAAAAAAAAAAGAACCGAAAAAAAAAAGAAATGGTATTTTGGCTCCCACTTAGGGCTGTACATTGACAGGTAGCTTTGGAGTCCTGACCAGGCTGTACTCGGAAGCCTAGGCCATGGCAGGCACTGCAGGCTGGACCCGTCCCCTGGTGAAGCGACAGGGAAGGCTAGCCAGTGTCCAGCTTCAGCTCAGGGCCACCCCCTCCTACTCCTGATGCCTCCACACCACCACCACCCCCTGTGGGCAGGGCTGCAGCTTTAGCCATGCCACCATCGTTGTTGGTCACCTGTTTGTTTTCTAATGAGACAGGACCTGGGTGGATCCAGATAGGAGGGGAGATGGGGAACAATTGGGAGTGTAAAGGGAGGGACTATATTATGTGAGAAAAAAGTTATCATTCATAAAAGAAAAAATATTTAAGTAAACTAAAAAATGAGAGAAAACTATTCCAACCTTATGGAAAGAACCCCATTTGCAAACAGCCTAAGTATTTAAGCAAGCAATCAATACAAACGTACACAGATGACCAAAAAACCATAAAATATATTCAAAATCAATCTTTATCAGTAAAACAATGGAAAACAAACCCACAAAGAGGTGCCACTAAAAGCATTCTAGGATGGCTAAACTAAAAATGTCAGGTGGTAACAAGTGCTGCTGGGGATACAGAAAAATATAAACTCTTTATGCAATCAGAAATGCAAAGTTAGCTGTCAGGTTTGGAAAACAGTCCTGTAGGTCCTCAAATAATTTAACAGAGAGTTGACACCTGGCCCAATAATTACATTGCTAAGTCAAGACTGAAAAAAACATTTGTACACAGAAAGTTTCACATGATTGCTCACAGCAACATGTTTCATAAAACCAAAGCTGCAAGCAATCACAGATGTCGGTATCTATCCCATTACAAGAATAAACAAAATGGGAATATACTATAGCAGCCTTGTGTGGCAGAACACTCATTTAATCCCAGTGCTTGGGAGGCAGACGGAGGTGGATATCTGAGTTAAAGTCCAGCATGGTCTACATACCGCGTCCCAGGACAGCTAGTGCTAAATAGTGAGACTATATCTTCCTAAAATAATGTACTATGGAAATACAATGGATTATTATTCAAGCCATAAAAGGAGCAAGGGACTAGAACATGGATGGACCATATGGTAAGTGAAGGAAGTCAGGCTCAAAGCCACCCAAAATACAATTACACAAATATTGAAGCCCAGAATAGGGAATTCTAGACATGGTAAGGAAAGGAGTATTTACTTAGTTAAATCCGGATTGTGGTAGTAGGGTATGGTTTAATAAGAACTAAAGTTATGAGATTTCTTTAATATTTTTTATTATATGGGAGGGATTCACAAGGTGTATGCCATGGTATGTGTGTGAGATTACAGCACAACATGCAGGATTCAATTCTTTCCTTCCTTCCACTATGTGTGTTCCAAGGATCAAACTCAGATCTCCAGGTTTGGCAGCAAGCACCTTTACTCATTAAGTTTCTCACCATCCCATAATATGTCAGAGCTTAGGAAATTCTGAGGAAGAGGGGGAGGAAGGATTGTAGGAATGAGAGGGTTCAAGGACACCACAAGAAAATCCACAGAATCAAATAACCTGGCCTTATAGGGGCTCACAGAGACTGAACTGACAACCAGAAACCATGCATGGGATCGATGTGTTCTGCATACATGGAACAGTCATGTAAATTGATCTTCATGTGGGACCCCCAAGATAGGGACTCTGTTGTCTGCCTTTGGACCCTTTCCTTCTACTAGGTTACCTAGTCTAGGCTTAATAGACAAGAAGGTGCCTGGCCTTACTGCAACTTATGCCATGGTTGGTTGACATCCATGAGAGGCCTACACTTGTCTGAAGAGAAAAAGAAGAAGGGTGGATAGAAGGAAAGGGGAGGGAGAGACTTGGAGAAGAGGGAGAGAAAACTGTGGTCAGGATGTAAAAAAATACATATATGTAGATGCATATAAACATATACATGTATATGTAAAACATTTCCTTTTAAAAGGAACTAAGTATAATTGTGGAGTTTTTTTGTTGTAAATATCTCTGAGGATCCTCAGAAAGCCTACCTAACTTTCAGTGAACTGTCCAGTTTAAAACTATGAATCCTATCATATGTGGATGCTATCATTGTAAAGATTACATCGGCACAAAGTGGATTACAATCACTTGATAACTATCAAAAATAAAAAAGTAGATTATAGCAGGGGCCATAACTTGGAAAAGCAACATAAGGCATCTGATTTTTTACTTCTCTGATTTTTTTTAAAATACTGAAACACAATTGTTGGGGACTATCAACAACACACCACTGCTGTGACCAGAGAAAAACAGATGAAGGAGCCATTGTAAATTGGAAGTTGTTGAAACCATATGGATGTCAGAAGAAGAACATGTCCTTCACTTTGGAATGTGAACCATGAAATCTTAAACTCACCTCTCATGGACTCGTGGAAAGGATAAATCTAAATCAGTATGTCGTTGTTTTAAGTACCTGAAAGGAGATTTGAACCACAGTAGTACAAAGTAGGGCAGACTTTTTGGTCTGAACCTACTATAGCCGAATGCCTAACATTCTTCAAAGAATGATTAAAAATGGAGATTTTTATAATGGATCATCCATGATGTTCAGGATGTAATCCAGGGCTTGGCATTCAGCTTAGTGTTAGAGCAATCGACCACTATGTGCAAGACCTGGGTTTGATTCCCAAGTATTGCTAGAAAAAAAAAGCAAGGTACAATCCAAATTTCCTATAATGAAGAATCAAGAAAATGTGACCCATTATGGGGGGGGGGGTAAATAATTAACATGTCATAACCTTAAAATGATCCACAAACTAAAATAGTAGAAAAACAATTTTAAAAGCTATTATAGTGGCCAGTGAGGTTGTTCAGTAGGGAAACATGCTTGCCATCAGCCTGTCAACCTGATTTAGAATCCCAGGACCAATACAATGCAAGGGGAGAACCAACTTCTGAAAGGTGCCCTCTGATCTCCACACCTATTCTGTGGCACATGTACATATTAAACAAACAAATAAATGTAATTTATTTTTAAAGGTACTTGCTTAGTCACTGTTCTATTACTGTGAAAAGACACCATGACAAATGCAATTCTTATAAAAGACAACACTTAATTGAGGGCTGGATTACAGTGTCAGAGGTTCCGTCCATTATCATCGTGGCAGCATACATGAAGGTGCTACAGCAAGAGCTAAGAGCTATATCCTGATCCATAAGCTGAGGTGGAGAACTGGGCTTGGCATTGGCTTTAGAAACCTCAAGGCAGGCGTGGTGGTGCACGCCTTTAATCCCAGCACTTTATATTATTTGCAGCTATTGTGAAGGGTATAGTTTCCCCTAGCTTCTTTCTTAGCTTGTTTGTCATTTGTATACAGGAGGGCTACTAATTTTTTGAGTTGATTTTGTATCAGCCCCTTTACTGAAGGTGTTTATCAGCTTTAGCAGTTCTCTGGTGGAAATTTTGGGGTCACTTATGTACACTATCATATCATCTGCGAATAATGATACTTTTACTTCTTATCACCCTGCACAAAAACTAAAGTCCAAGTGGATTAAAGACCTCAACATAAAACCAGACACACTAAATCAGTTAGAAGAAAAAGTGGGGAAGAGCTTTGAACTCACTGGCACAGGAGACAACTTCCTGAACAGAACACCAACAGCTCAGGCTCTAACATCAGCAAAATTAATAAATGGGACCTCATGAGGCTGAGAAGCTTCTGAAAGGCAGAAGACACTGTCAATAGGACAAAAAAGGCCTACAGACTGGGAAAAGATCTTTATCAACACCGCATCCCACCAAGGGCTAATATCCAAAATATATAAAGAACTGCAAGAAATTAAATACCACCAAACCAAATAACCCAATTTAAAAAATTGAGTATAGAACTAAACAGAGAATTCTCAACAGAGGAATATCAAATGGCTGATTAACACTTAAAGAAATGCTCAATACCCTTAGTCATCAGGGAAATGCAAATCAAAAGGACTCTGCTATTCCATCTTTCACCTAACAGAATGGTTAAGTTTAAAAACTCAAGTGACAGCACATGCTGGTGAAGATGTGGAAAAAGGAATATTCCTTCATTGCTGGTGGGAGTGCAAACATAGATCACCACTTTGGAAACCAATTTGGTGCTTTCTCAGAAAATTGGGAATAGAGCTACCTCAAGACCCTGCCATATTTTTCTCCTGGGCATATACCCTAAAGATGCTCCACCATACAACAAGGACAGTTGCTCAACTATGTTCACAGCAGCCTTGTTCATAGTAGCCAGAATCTGGAAACAATGTAAATGTCTCTCAACTGAAGAATGGTTAAAGAAACACTGGTACATTTACGGAATGAAATACTATTCAGCTATCAAAAGCAAGGAAACCTTGAAATTTGCAGGCAAATGGATGGAACTAGAAACAGTGATCCTGAGTGAGGAAACCCAGAGCCAGAAAGCTTACAGAAAGGGAGAGAGGGTGGGAAAAGGAAGACAAGAGTGAGGGGATTACAATCCAGATGTAATGTGAATAGATTATAATTTTAAAAGTTCTAGAAAGACACATATGGTATATACTCACTTATAAGTAGATATTAGACCAACATAGATGTCTTCTGAGAGACTCCACCCAGCAGGGGATGGGGACAGATACAGACTCACAGCAGGACTCTGGGGGAAGAGCTGCAAATTGTATTGAAGAGATGGCAGATGGAAGGATGTGGGGGTTGTCAGGAGCTTCACAAGAAGACTTTCAAGGCTGACAGACCGGGACCCAGAGGTGGCCTGCTCTGGACCCAGGCCTGCACAGACTGATACACCAACCAAGGGCAGTGCAAACAGAGGACCTGGACCCCCTGTTTGAGTGTAGCCAATGGACAGCTTATTCTCCACATGGGGCTGAGGGGGAGGAGTGGGGGACTACCTCTGACAAGATCTCTGGTGCCCAAGATTTGATCACTCTCCCTTGGCAGAGAGGCCATGTATGAACACAAAGAGGGGAATGCAGACCTGATAGGCTGTGATCAGAAGGTGGGGGAGGAGGACCCCACCTGTCAGAGGTCTAGGGGAGGGGAATAGATTGGAAGGGAGGGAGGGTGGGAAAAGGAAGACAAGAGTGAGAAGATTACAATCCAGATGTAATGTGAATAAATTATAATTTTTAAAAAACCCTCAAAACCCACCACAGTGACATATTTCCTCCAACAAGTCTACACTTCCTAATCCTCTCAAATAATGCTGCTCCCTGAGCTACTAAGCATTCAAATATTTGACGCTATAGTGGTTACATTTTTCAAATACCATATTCCACTCCCTACCCCCATAAGCTTGTAGCCATATCATAACACAGAAATGCTTTCAGTCCAACTTCAAAAGTTCCCATTGTCTATCACAGTCTCAGTACTGTTTAAAAATCCAAAGTTGGCTCTCTCCTGTGGGGTGGGTCTCAAGTCGGGCCCATCACTGGTTGCCCATTCCCTCAATACTCGCTTCATCTTTATCTGTAGGCTCAATTTTCTTAGCCAATATATTTTACTAACAACTTAGTGACCGAGCATACGTCACTTATAACCCGACTAACCAAAACAATAGGAAATGAGGATTAATGGACACAATAACAAAACCGTAAGGATATCAGTTCTGAGGAACGATTCTCCGGGTGTGAGGCGCAGGATTTCTTCTGCTGGAACCTGGGGTAACCAGAACCAGGAACCTCAGCAGGAGCTGGAGCCCCGAAGCCTTCCCTCTAGTGGTTCTCTCTGGGAACCTCTTGAAGTGCAGCAATGAACAGCCAAAACTATCCCAAGTCTCCAAAAAACCCCGCCTCCAGTTCTGGGCTCATTTATATATCTTCTCCCAGAGCCTGTTCACGGGATCTTTTTAGCTGGCAACTGTAAGGCCCTCTCTCTCTCAGCCAGCCTGGGAACGTGACCCAGGCAAGCTTGGGAAAATGACCCAAAAAGAATTGAAGGCCAGCTCAGCTTCAGTTTCTGAGATCAAGGTGGCCAACCAAGATAAATAATTTCAACTAAGGTAAACAATTACCATCTGGAAATTCTCTGGAAACTCTCCAACACCCCTCCCTGCAATAGCCAATAACATTTAGACAAGCACCCTTAGCGACCACCAGAGCCAATCCTAACATAGGGCACGCAGCCCCTCCTAACCTTTGCGGTTTTAGCCTTTAAAAAAGTCTGTAACAGTAACTCGGGGTGTGCCTCCCTCCCTCCCGAGTGAGTGCTGAGGCCTCCTGATGCGTCAGCAATAAATCTTGTGCTTTTGCATCAACACTGTGGTCCTCGAGTGGTCTCTCGCGACGACCCCCTACTACCTGAGTGGACTCTAGGGTCCAACACAACAATTAAGCTCCTGCATGAGGTGGTTGCTCTTCTAGTGAATTAACCTCACCTGTTGTCTCACGAGACCGTTCCGATCCCACACTTGGGATCCTAAAAAACAGGTTTATTTCTCCTTCATTTATCACTGCACATCTTGCAGACAGGACAAATTTTGAGTTGAAGGTTTTGTGGGTGGGCTAGTGTTCTCCTCCCTCTACTGGAACTACTGATTGTCCACAGGAGATGGCCATTTCAGAGATCTCCCACTGCTTGGAATCTTAGCTAAGGTCACCCCACCCCCTATAGACCCTGAGGTGCCCCCTCCATCCCAGGTCTCTGACTCTTCCCAGAAATGCCCCTCACCACTGGTTTCTGTTCTCTCTCCCAGTCCTTTCCCACCTTCTCCACATCTGATATCCACCACCAATCCCCTCCCCGTGCCCTCTCCCACCTATTTCCCTCCCTCCATCCACTTCTGCTGCCTCTTATTTCCCCTTCAGAGCGATATTCAAGCATCCTTCCTTGGTTCCTCCTTGTTACTTAGCTTCTTTGGGTCTGTGGATTGTAGCATGCGTATCTGGTACTTTATTGCTAATAACCATTTCCATGGGAGAGAGACAACCCCTGACACTATTTATGGTACTCTGCTATGCTTGCAGACAGGAGCCTAGCTAGTATAACTGTCTTCTGAGAGGCTTCATCCAGCAGCTGATGGAAACAGATGCAGAGACACACAGCCAAACATTAGGCAGCACTTGAGAAGTCTTGTGGAAGAGTTTATGTATGTGGGGGAGGGAATTGAGAGAGCTGGAGGGGTCAAGGACACCACAAGAAGACATATAGAATAAACTAATATGGGTCCATGGGGCCTCAAACAGACTGAACCACCAACCAGGGAGCATACATTGACTGGACCTAGGCTCCCTACACATATGTAGCAGATGTGCAGCTTGGTCATCATGTGGGCCTCCTAACAGCAGGGGGCTGTATCTCACTCTGTTGCTTACCTTTGGATACCTTTCTCCTAGCTGGTCTGGTTTGTCTGGATGCGCTTAGTCCTACTGTGACTTAAGGTACCAGGGCAGGTTGATACCCATTGGGGACCTCCCCCTTCTCTGAAGGGGAGGGGAAAATGAGAGAAGGAGTGTGAGGGTGGGACTTGGAGAAGAGGGGGTGATTACATCCTGTGATCAGGATGTAAAGTGAGTATGTTAGTAAATTAATGGGGAAAAAGTTCAAAGTCTCTTCTGAGACTCATGCAGTCTCTTAACTGTAACCCATGTAAAATCAAAAACAAAATACAGATCACGCATTTCCAACATGCAATGGCATAGGATATACCTTACCTTTCCAAAAGCGAGCATAGTGAAGAAATACCGGACCAAAGCAAGTTCAAAACTAGCAGGGAAAACTCCAAATTCTGCATCCTCACATCTGATGTCAAAGCACTCTTCAGATTGTGATGGCTAAGGAATACTCCATTTTGCAGTAGGCACCATTCTACATTCATAAAAGATAACCTCCTAGCAATTCTGATTCCTTGCCCCCACCTCAAGAGTTGTAAAACAGTTGTGAGAGGTAGGAGTAGCTAGGAGTGAGGCAGTTCCTTGCGATTCCTCACATAGCTGTAAATTCCATAGGAATGAAGTAATTGTAACCTGCTTGTAAAAGTTACACACACACACACACACACACACACACACACACACACACACACACACACACACACTTTAAGCTGGGCCACAGTCACAGTCACAGTCAAAAATCCTACAGGGAGGCTGTGATCAGTTCCAGCTTAAATAAACATTTAGCTAATTATCATCTAAATCAAGTTGTTGGTCTTTCCAGGTATATTCAAACTGGTAACAAGATCTCCAACTCCTTTCAGCTTTGTTGACTGCAACACGTTTATTTCTCCTGGGCTGATTCCATACCTGGTCTGCAGTTCTCCTCGGCAGATATCCCACAGCTCTGGCACCCCCAACATCTTGGGGTCTTTAAGGCAACCCAGGCTTCACCTTCACAGCTTCATACAGTGGCCCCTCTGGACCTCCATTCAGGGACACCCCTGACATATGCCTGGCCTCAGTGTCTTTCCTTAGCTTCTGATAGGAGACTCTACCTCTTCCTTATAACCTTGACTCTAAAACCAGAACCACATGACTCAATTTGCTTCACCTTTCTGTTTTTGATGATTTCCTCCACTGTTTAAGTTTTTCTTATATTTTTTTCACAAGTTGGAAGCTTAGCTGGGTGGGATCTTGCCCATTTATTCTATTTAGTTTCAGGCTCCTTAAGCACCGAACTTAGCTCCATTAAACTTCCTGGTGCTCCCTTTTCCCTCCAACTGTACATTTAATATTTTCATAACTCGGCTTGCTCCTTTTCATTATAGGTTTGCATCAAAGTGATCACTAATAACTACAAGACACAGTCAATTCTAGGTTGTCTCTAATTCCCCTTTACCAATACCAATAATTCATAACTCTCTTCAATTTAGCCTCAGGCAGATTCTTAGGACAAAATCAGCTGTATTCTTTGCCAAAATATACTAATGTTCATCCCCTATGAAACCTCTTGAGCCAGGCTGCCGTAATTTTCATTACTCTTAGCCCCACTGTCTTCCATGCTTCTGCTGGTATGACCCATTAAGCCGTATTTAAAGTGTTCAACTGATGGTGGCGGTCAAGTTGGTCTCCAACCTCAACTTCCTGACTGCTAGGAATTTAGATGTGCACCCCTAAGCCTGATAACGGGTTCATTTTTAAGTTGTAAAGAAAATAAATCTCTATGCAAAGAATCCTAAATTTTCCTTTAAAACCGAATGAATATTATAACACAAAAACTATAAGATTATAGTGGTCCCTTGCCAATACTACAGGAAGTAAAGACAAAAGGAAGTTTTTCAGGAATGAAAAAAAAATGTGAGGATGAGACCAAAATTGAGTCCACAGAAGATATGAACAAATACGTACAAATATGTAGAAACTAAATAGTTTGTGCTTCGACAAGAAGAAATCAAAGCTAGATTAAAATGAAATCTCAATGAAAGAAACAAGAACACAACTTACTAATATTATGGGATGTAACAAAAGTGGTGCGATGAGCATATTGCTCTTGCAGCGGATGGAGGTTGAATTCAGGCAGGTCACAAGCACCTGTAACTTCAGCTTCAGAGATCAGGCCCTGGTCTGTGGTCTATGATCATGTGTACATAGTTGCATACAGCTCCATACATACACATAATTAATAACAAAATGCATCCTTAAAACAAGGAAAGTTGCAGTGATAGAGCTGGGCATGGGCATGCACGCTTGTAAATCTAGCAATAGGAGGGGGGAAGGAGAAGGATCAAGAGTTCAAGGTCATCCTCGACTCCATAGCACATTTAAGGCCAGCCTGGATTCCTGCAGACCCTGTCTCGAAATACAAAAAGAAGAATAAAATAATGTTATACCGGTAAATGGCAATTCTTCTTCAAAAAATAAAAGAAATAATTAAAAGAAAAAGAAATATCATAAGAACTAGGGTACGAAGGAGGAGAGTAAACACAGAATTAGCAGAAATAATAAAGATCAAAGCAAAAATAAACAAAGAACAAATCCTTAGATTAACAAGAGAAAGAATTAAAATAAAAAACAAAAATGAAAAATAGATTATAAGTGACCACTATAAACAGTTGTATATCCATGAATTGGATAACCTAGAAGAAAAAAACCCTAAACTCTTCACAAATAAAATCATGTTAGAGCTACTAAATAAAATCACTAAAACAGAATGATATAAAGCCAATGTATACAAATCTGTTCTAGGTTTTATAGCAATACTTACCTATCTGAAAGAGAAAACAAGGAAACAATCATACTTATTAAAAATAAATAAAATGCTCAGGGATCAAAATGCTGACATACCTATACATTGAAAACTCTGAAGTATGATGTAAGAAATTGAAGACAAAACAGAAGGCTATTCTTTCTTCATATATTGACAGAATTAATATAGCTGGCATGTCCAACCTACCCAGAACAACACATGAAAGCAACACTATCTGTAGCACAATTTCAGTGGCACACATCACAGAACTAGAAACAATTCTAATATAAAATACATGGGGTTTCATATAAAACCACAAAAGGCCCCAAGTAGCCACAAAAAAGTCTTGCTAAGAAAATTGAAGATATCATGTATAATTTCAACCTATATTTCAAAATTCTAGCAATCAAGACTGTGTAATATTGGCATTTCCAGAAATGCATATAATGCAATCTGATGGTGTTCGCCCCATCTATTGTCATTTAGACCTGCATTTCTTTCTTTCCTATCAAATTCTGAATCCCTTTAACTTTCATGTCCCCTTTTGTTCCCCTGGATGCCGTATATAAAATATACAATATTGACTGTTATAAAATTTGCTTGTTCAGAAACATAATGTTGTTACCCAGCTCCTTCCACTTCTTGCCCAGCCTGCATCACAAGAGCCCCCACTTCCCAAGCCAACTGGTGATCTGGGTAGTTGGGGGACAAAGCAGACATGTAGCATCCTTTTCTGTAGCTGCCCTTGAAGTTACTGCTATCCCCTCCACTGCCCTTTCTACCTTGTCTGCTGGACCTTTTCGTGATGCAAAGGGGCCTGGCATAGGACCCTTCTGTGGGGATCTGTAGTAGACTGAGTCCTGTGCCCATGTTGCTTAATAGTCTTTGTTTTTTGTAATGTTGACTGAGGATCCTGAGAGCAAGTTGGGAGGGTGAAAGCATTTCCTTAAGGAATTAAATTGGGTTTGCAACTGATGTCATTTACATTCATGTGGGTGCAGATTTCAGTAAAAGGCACTAAGCCCATCCACTGCATTAGTTCTTTGTTTTGTTTTGTTTTCTCTTATATAGTACATCCCTACCACAGTTTCCCCTCTGTCCTCATCAACTGGAGAGAAATTTAAAAAAAAAATAACATTTGAAGCAACACATACCTTAAGCTAAACAAGGCTTTTCCTCTCTTATTGATCTATTATACAGCACCTTTTATCCATCCACATACAAAGTATTTCATCTATCTATTGCTGTCTTCTTTCTCCATCATGTAAGCATCCCAATGATAGGGACTCTTGTCTGTTTTCCCAGGGCCTATGAGAGTGTCTGTCACCTTGTGGGCACTCAGTAAATATTTGTCTGCATTGAGCAGATGTCTCAGAGATTCTCCCCTCGTGTTATAAAATGATCAAATAACTTTGTAAAAATGAATTAGCCTGTGAACAATAAAAGCAAAACACCCCGTAGATGCACAGATGATAATTTCATTATGTGGCCAATATACAAGGGACACATACAAATTGATCTAATCACTGCATGATGAAAGAGTAATGAACAATGAGGCCCTAACTAAGTGCAGGAAGAGAATAATGAACAGCAGTTTAAATGAAATCAGGATGCAATGGCCTGTATCACAGGCTTGTTTCATTTATTCCTGGAGCGTGTCACTTAGAAAATGCCCTTTAGAGAAAAAGAAATAGTAACGTAGGTCAATGGCAGATGTAGAGAGGCCAGAGCATCTTTGCAGTATTTGAGCTGCATTGACTGTGAGTCTCCTACGTTCCAGAGACAGCTAACTATTTATTTGCAAAGATGAATCCTGTGAACATTTCCTTTTACCTTGAAGGAAAAATTGTCCTTACTCAGAATTCAGCTGAGAGTAATTGAAAATCCTGGCTACCTCTGATCAAATAGCTTCTGTACCCAAACACAATGATCTGAAAAATAATGAATGGTCAGAATTGTGTTTTCCAAGGGAAGGTTTTCATCTAGGGCAGGTCAACAGCATACATATGTTTTTCATTGTATTTCCATGCAGCTCAAGTTGCTGGGTATAGAAAAGAACATAAAAAGAACTATTTTTATGTAGCTTATCAGGCTGGCCTCAAAATTACTATGTACCAAAAGATAGCCTTGAACTTCTGGTTCTCTTGCCTCACCTTCCTGAGTACTGAGGTTCTAGGCATGTGCCACCACACCAGACTTAGGAATTATTGTGGGTGGAACCCATGGCCAAATGTACATTAGGTGTACATTAACTAAGCAACATTACCAGTCCTAAAGACCTGGCCTTAATGGAACAAGATGCTAGATTACATTTGCATAGTTGTATACACTCATCTCTCAGTCTGTGTGAGGAAGCAATCCCAGGATCCACCTTAGCCAACTATATGCCAACCTTTAAGTCTTTTATATAAAATGTTATAACATTTGTATATAAGGCAACACATCCTCCTAGTTACTTCTTCTCTTCCTCCTCCTCCTCCTCCTCCTCCTCCTCCTCCTCCTCCTCCTCCTATTTCTTTGACATGGTTTCTCTGTGTAATAGCTCTGGCTGTCTTGGACTCACTTTGTAGAACAAGCTGGCCTCTAATACACAGAGATCCACCTGCCTCTACCTTCTAAGTGCTAGGATTAAAGGTATGTGCCACCACGCCCAGCCCTATGGTGCTTCTTTTATGCTAAAAAATAAAAATAAAAAAGGAGGGTAGGATCATTAGGAAAATGTGAGGTGATGAACTCTGGAGATGATAGATGGAATCTAGAATGGGATAGCACATTAGATGTCAATACATTTACCCTACTGGTATTATCTGTCTATCATCCATCTATCTAACATATATACACATACAATGTGGGTGTGTATGTGTATGTGTAGCACACAAGTCCCATCCCATAGTACATGTATGAAGGTGAGTGGCTTAAGGAAGTTGGTTCTCTCCTTCCACTTTGCAGGTCCCAGAGATTGAACTCAGGTTCTCGGGCTTGGTAGCAAACACCTTTAGCCAGTGATGCACCTTGCTAGCCTATTGACTTGTTGCTTTTATTTACTTATCTATCCATGCATTCATTCATTCATTAATGATTTTTTTATCTATTCCAAAAAGATGAGAGTTATCCTGCTAGCCTCTATTCACTCATGAGGAGTCACTATCAAACCACTTTTACCACCAAAGATCTCTTGTGTGCAATTTTGTCAGGTTTACTCCTCAAGGATGGTCTTACATCCCGTCCTTCTCTTCTCCACGTTCTATGTGGTGTTTCTATTCTGGTATCACCAGCTTTTAGCTGGGCTTATTTCGTCTTTGAATGCCAAGTACCCTTTCTAAAATGGCTATCTGATCAGGTTATATGAAAATTATACAGGAGCATCATCAGCCAATATAAGGTCAAAATCTGTTAGCATAGCATAACAAGTATATAATGTCCTTGCTATCTGAAAGAGTCTCACTTTTTGGAACTCTCCCATTATATTCTACACTGGAGTCACACTGATCTATGCATGTGTGCTACACATGCTTGCTTTGTGCCACACGGCCCAGTGAGCTCTAGAGTCATGATAGATGATAGTGATGGAAAAATGTGCCCCTATTTTCATGGAACTTGGAGCCACATTGTAGGTCCTTAAGACAATTTTAAATTTCAAAATTAGACAAGGGTTTTCAGAAATATTTCAACAAAAGGCTGCAAGTAGCAGTGCTGACATTCCCAAATTACCACAATTTCCTGCTCAATTAGAAACAACACACAAAAAGTTAAATTTCTCTCAGGTCTGCCCTCCACTAACTGTTACTCTTGATTACCCTATTATAGTACAGATCTGATTAATCAACATGTTTTGTGCATTTAAAAACAGTAAATATACAGTTATTGCCCTAATGTCTGTATGTAATTTTGGGATTCCATGAAGTAATTACATGAGTGCATTACCA